>NC_056629.2:3025000-3625000 GCF_002870075.4 Lactuca sativa
TTAGTTCTTCAAGGAACCAATTTTTTTTATTAATTTTTAGAACTTATTCTTTATCGAAAAAAATATCTAAAAATATCTAAATTCATATATTAACATTGTGAATGTGAAAAATATTTTTCGGATTCACATTGTGAATTTTCAACGATTTACATTGTGAATTTTATGTTAAAAAAAAAATCTAATTTGATATCATTGAAAAAAAGATAAAAAGTTATGAATTTCTATATTTTTAGTTTTTTTTTTTGATAAAAAATAAGTTGTAAAAGTTGAAAAAAAGATTGGTTACTTGGTTTTTTGGTTAATTATGGTTCTCTATTGAACCTCACCGTGTATATATATATATATATATATATATATATATATATATATATATATATATATATATATATATATATATATATATATATATATATATAACTTTATTCATTTTTGAAACAATATAATGGGTAAATTTGGAATTCGTGTCATACATGATGATTATTCAATCGCATTTTCTATATTTATTATATATTTTGTTACCTCAAATTAAACTATTAAATTAATTGTAATAATTATATGGAAGGGCATTTATTCATAATACGTTAGAAACTATTTCTCAGACTTGATACAACGCCTAATGATGTACTTGTCTTAGAAAAACGTACTCTCCAAAAATAAAATATAAAAATTGGATGAATAATATTTAAAAGGGAAAATAAATGGTATGAATCCATAAAAAGTAGTCTAGTAAATAAAAGGATCTTCCTTCCCTTTCATTTCTCTTTCTTCATTTGCTATTTACACTCATTCAAACCAACTGAATCTCTCCACCATCAGTCCCTCCATTTTAGCTCCGGCGTTTCATATATTTTCGGTTAATTAATAATTCTCTTTAAACATTCTTCACTTCCATTCCATCTCTCTACTGATGTGAAAAATGGAACCACAATTTCGGGGTTCTTCTCCCAAATTCAGAGTTAAGCGAACCATCACCACCAAGCAACAATCAGTGACGGATTCACCAAAAGTGGTAACGATTTCAATGACGGATTGGGATGCGACTGATTTTTCAAGTGATGAAGAAAACTCACAATTGGGTCGCAGGAATATCAAAAGGTATGTTAGTGTGATTAACTTCGAAGAGAATTGTTGTGGTAAAATCTTGAAGGAAAATGGTGGTGATGTTTGTAAGAAGAAACAAAGTCGTCGGAAAAAGGAACCAGCGGCCACGGCGGGGGTTGAAGCTGGGAGAGGTTCGGGGAATGAACGGAGGTTTCGCGGAGTAAGACAGCGACCGTGGGGGAGGTGGTCAGCGGAGATTCGTGATCCGGTGAGGCGGGCGAGAGTTTGGTTGGGTACTTACGATACGGCGGAGGAGGCGGCGTTAGTTTATGATCGGAGAGCAATTGAATTACGTGGGTCACAAGCTTTGACGAATCTACTACAGCCACCGCCACCGGAAACACCGGAAATTACTCCGGTCTCGATCCCTGAACAATACTCCGGCAATGAGTCGCCTGATCTTTCCTCTCCAACCTCTGTTTTACGTTTTGACAAAACGGAAGATGCTTCTGAAAACCAGTTAGAACCGAAACAAACCGACGAAGCACTTGTCAGCAATCCGTTTTCCAATGAATATTTGAATTACGATTCAAATTTCCAAGATGATATCTTCGATTTTCGGATACCTTCTCCGATAATCCTTGAAGAAGTTAATTTTCCAGAGAAAATCGGAACGGAATCAAGCGAAATCTTGTCGGAATTGGACGTTGATGTGAAATCGTGGGCTTGGGATGTTGATAGTTTCTTCCAAGATCCTCACTTTTAGTGTGAAAATACGTACACGAATGGTTTTTATTTCATCAAGATTCAAGACGCTCTTTTTGTTCATCATTCCTGAACCATTGTCTGTATTTCCCACTAAGACGGTATATGGAAAATAATAATATTTGATTCAGCAGTAAATTATCGCAACTTTTGGTATATTCTTAGTTTTTATTCTTTAGCAATAAATAAATATCCGATTTAGCCATAACTTTATTTTACATTTTGACTTTGTGATTTTACTACCTAAAAGTTGTTTTGTATAACTTCGCAACTTTTTTTTATTTTTTTTTTCTTTTTAAGACTTGTGATTTCTCTCTAAACCTCGAAGCATAACTTGAATGACGTTTGATGACACTGTTTGTGTTTTGACTTTAGATTACCATATTATTATATGCAATTTAGAAATTTGTCAATTATTTTTATTTTTTAAAAGGTCTTTTATATGGGATGAAATATTCCATTTAGGTTTAGCATTTTATATGATGTAATGTGTCTTAAGTGGCAAAAGGCAAAAGAGGCAGGACAAGTATGTTGGTTAAATAGGTCAAAACGTGTCTGTAGTACAAAACAGGTTGGGTAGACCTCCAATCGGTTTTATGTTCATATTTTTAACCAAAAATATTAAAATAAAATCTAATTATCAATATATAATGATTTTGATGGTTAAAGTACAAATGAATTTAGAACATATTTTAAATTTTAACAGATTGGCCCATTATTAATCTTAAGTAACTCGACTCATTTACAAACATATGAATCCTTCTTTGGCTCTTTTGTTGGAAGATTATCACGTACAGTATTATCATCATAATTCTTATGTCAGTTTTATTTTATGTTAGGTTGTTGTCCAAATTTTAGGTTGATTTTTTGCATATGAGATGGATGTGTTGATTGATTTTGTGATAAACTTTGAACACGTGGATAAAGGCATGGTTTTGCTTAATTTAGACTGAGACTTAATAAAATGATATTACAATTATATATTTTTGAGGATTTTATACTTGTAAGAGTGACTCTTCACTCTCTATGCTAATGAAATTGCATTTGGTTGGAGCCATATTTTTAACTAAATCTTTCAAACCACTTGGTGTCTTGGTCTAAGGCTCTAAATTTTTTCTATTAATTAAATCTTTGAAGCATGTGCGATGTAAAGATTCAAACAGTATATGGAATTATAATATACGACTATGAACCTGATGTGTATTTAGGGAAACCTAGTAGTACATTAATAAGCGAAGTACCTTAATAGTGTGATCCTAAAATAAGCTTTGAATCTTTGAGAGTCAAACAAGTATCAAGGAACCAAATAAAGCAGTCAGACATTTGTTTTTTCGTGGTTGTCTATACCTAACACATATAGTATTTTATGCAACATGTTTTTCATGAACAAACGTTTTATCAAAATTTATGCCTTTATACTAATTTCATTTTCCTGTAAGTCAGTAAATTATATTCATCTAGGAGGTACCATACACCATTATTGTTAAAAAAGAAAAGAAGGGCATGTTTGATACCATATCGTGTCGTTACTACTTGTAAGATTCATACTAAATGGTTTTAGTTTGGTTGGGAAACTAGTCTTAGCTTTCAAAATAACCATTATAAGAGTATAAAAAATTAAGAAATTATTTTTACAGGTTGTTTTGTAGAAACTGAATGATCGAACTATTAAAATGTCTGAATTATTTAGTTACCTAAATCATTCAATGTTGTTTTGGTAAGGTTGTTGAATGAGAAAATTATCATTTTAACATTCTAACAATAATAACTTCAAAAAACACAAATTATTAATTTAATTCATAAATTAATAAATTCAACCACAAAAGAAACATATTAACCAAAATGTTGATTTACCATAGTCCTAAATTACAAAACATATTATCAAATCATCAAACCCCTCACTCTTCAAGATCCAAATAAAACCCCTCAATCTTTAAAACTCAATTTTCAAGTTTACCCTTCAATGTAAAATAAAGAAACTTACAACTCATATGTATGCATAAAACGTTCATGCACTTTATCACGAAGGGTCATTTCAAGACCAACAATACGATAATTTTGAATTAAGAAATATTCACGCAACAATTCTACGAGGATGAAATCATCAATAGAATGAATGATTTTTAGGGATGTCAAAAGGTTTTGTGGGCCCCGTCCCGTTTGGGGTATTTTTTTAAAAAATTGGGGGCGGAAACCAAGCAGGGGCAAGGTTAAACATCGTTTTAATTTCGGGGGCGGAGGCAGGGGTAGACAATCCCGTCCCAAAACCCCAATGGGGATCACGTTAATAAATTACACATATATTTACATATATTAATTATATAAATATAATAAATAATAACATGATTTTGAGCTTCCAAACTTCATCAAAAAACATGTTTTTAAGTTGTTAGTATAATGTTTTTAAGATGTCATAACTTTTTTATTTTTAACATGTAAAATTCTGCTATAAATAATTATTTGTTACCTAAAAAATAGCTTCTTTTAGCCTAAATAACAACTTCTTTTAGCCAAAAAAAGACAGCCCAAAATCAATCAGGGCGGGGGAAAGGGGGTGGGGGCAATAAAGGGGATTCGAGGGCGGGGGCGAAGGTAGGAAGGCTGAACATTTCGGGGGCGGGGGCGGAGAAATTTCTGGGGTGGAGGCGAGAGATGCACTCCCAGTCCCGTTTACCCCCGTTGAGATCCCTAATGATGTTTGGTTTTTTCTTGGACGGTCTATGGATCCCCCACCCCCCCTCGTCTCAACATGATGTTCGAGCAATCTCTAAAGCGAGAGATAATTTTATATCACAATGGCTTATCAGGATTCAATGTTAAAAGTAAACAAAAAACTAAAACTAAAATGCACCACGAAAGGGTTTGCAAATAAGTTCTTTAGATCTCGTTTGAAACCCTTTTAAAATGTATTAAAAATATTAGGGATTTTCGAAAAAAGGGTTTCTGATTCAGATGAGATCATCACATCTTGCACGAAGATTTCTAGAGGTGGTTTAGAGGTGCTCTAACCAATTCAGAGGTAAATAATTCAACCAAACACTCTTAGAGTCTTAGGTGTTGTTTGTTTTTCTGAAGCGAAAATGTTTGAAGTCTGCTAACCACCTCTGCAACCCTATGTAGTAGAAGAGGTGGACCAAACGGCTGCAACATATAATAAAAAAGATTGTTTATTTTTTAACATCGGCAAACTGCTGCAATATGTTAAAGTAAGGTGTGAAGAGGTTTGAAGCAGATGGTCTAGTGTTGCGCCAAGCAACACACGCGCAACAGTTTTTAAGTTAGAAGTCTTCGGAAAAACAAACAACTGCGAATGACCAAGTGTTGCGCATCTGCTACGCAGCGCAACAATAAGTGGTCAGAAGAAATTTTTTAGAAAAAACAAATAACACCTTAATGTTGAACCATTAATAATTTATCTCCTAATGGTTCCATTAAAAGGCTTACCAAACATCCCCAACACATTCCAATTTGTTTTGCTTATAGAAGTGAAAATGGCCGTAATAGCCAAGTTTTCTAAGGTTGTTCCATAAAATAGCCAAAAATTCGAAAAATGACCAAAACATACATGATTTTCCTATGTGACCTTGAGATTTTTGTAGGTGGTTACCTACGAAAAACTTAATTATTTGCCAAATTAAAACATTCATAACTCTTTCATATGAACTCCATCAAACTGAGGTTTTTTCTGTTGGGTTCATTGTAAAAAGGGCTTTCCATGGACATTGTAACATCCCGAAATTCAGGGGAAAAAATTTCATTTGTATTATAGTCAAAACTCTAATGTAACATTATTCAGACATTCTGAAAACATCCTCCTAAATAAATAAATAACTTTTTGCCACTTGTCAATTTCTTATGCATTTGGACACATGTAATTTTGTGGTTAATTCTTAGAAATTAATTTCCACTTGTCATTTTATAGTAATTTTTTATTTTCTTTGTAACGTCCCAAAATTCAAGACTAAAAATTTCTCTTAATAAAACATTACTTAAAGCAAAATCATCAATCCAAACATAATCAGATTATTAATTTCCAAAACACATGTTCGTAATCAGAGTAAAACATTCTCAGGCTGTCTAATCTATAGTGTGTGCCATGCGATCACCCCGAGCTCATCCCTCCGCTACCGGAAGTACCTGAAACCAAAACTGAAAATCGTAAGCACGAAGCTTAGTGAGTTCCCCAACCTACCACATACCATGCATAACCACATACTGCACATACTGGGTCACGCCCGCTATTCTGGGCCTCACCCCCTGCCTCGGGCCTCGCCCGCTACAACGGCCCCGCCGCTCCAGGCCTCGCCTGGCTTCGAGCCCCGCTCGGATACAGATCTGTTTCACTTAGGCCTTGCCTGTCATTGGGCCTCGCTCGCCAACAAATACTAACACATAAACATATTGCAATAGATACGCACTAACGTACACTACCGAATCCTGTTCTAAAGGCCTCGCATATCTTGGGCCTCGCCCATGTCCTGCAAATGGTGAGTCATGGAACCCCGTCCACATTCCTACCGGTAGTGAGATACGGGCCCAGCCCACACTCACTCTTTCCCTAACTTGGGCCTCTCCCCTGTTCTGCTACTGATGAGATGTGGAACTCCATCCACACTCTGCTATTGGTGAGGTGCGGGACCTCGCCCACACTCACCTCCCTACCCGGAACATACATGTATCACACAGACAACAAGTATAAACTATCATATAAACCATTCCTTGGGCACCCGCCCGCTATCATTGGTCCTCGTCCTGAATATCATACTAGCATATTGTGCCTAGGGCTAACCCCCGGGTCTTCTACTCATAACTACATGGATCGGCATTGTGGCCTTAGACCCATTTACACAAAAGGAAAACTCACCTGCACTTACTGAACTTGCTGATAACCCCTCTAGCTGCTGCCCGACAACTCTCTGAACTCCTGCTCCACTAGCTCCCCGAGCTACCAATATCAAAGCAACACTTAATCTAACTGTCCCCCGAAAGTCAACTAAGTCAACTCTGGTCAAAGTCAAAGTCCTGGTCAAAGTCAACCTTCCAGGTCAACCCTACTCGTCGAGTCTGCCTACTGACTCGCCGAGTTCATTAGCTCAGAATCCTTTCATCCGCGACTTGACTCATCGAGTCAGCCCCTGACTCGCCGAGTCTACCGATTTCCGATTCCTGACCTGTCCAACTCACTGAGTCCCCACACAACGCACTGATCCAAGTCGTAACTCGAAGGGTTTGGGGTTTCGCGACTTGACTCGCCGAGTCCAAGAACAGACTCGTCGAGTCCAAGGCAATCTTCAACAGACTCGTCGAGTTGTTCTTCCAACTCGCCGAGTTCCTGCCCAACTTCATCTAACTCGCCGAGTCGCTCCAGTTCTTAATCCATACAGTAGCTTTCCGAGCCATGCAGGGGCTCCAAATCATAGATCCATACTTCCAAAGCTCAATCCTCACATAAAGTTGCAAACTTTACATATAACTAAAGAGATCTAGGCTCAAAACACACTAGGGCTAGGTTTAAGGACAAAAGGGCTTCACCAACTACTCATCTTCTGATGCTTTATGACATATTGGACCATCCTGACACTAGATCTAAAGTGGCAACAACATATCTAAGCCCCCAAACTCGAATTGGGTCTCAAAAAACCATAAAACCCCCAAATCAAATAACAAAAACAGATCTAGATGCAAAGGAGGGAAAATGGCAGCTTATTACCTCCAAGATGAACACAAACTGAAGTAGATCTCGGATCCACACCTCTCATTTGAAGAAACCTTCTTGATCTTCAAGTTCCTTTCCAAAATTTCCTTCCTCCAAAGCTATTTCTCTCAAATGATGGAAGCTCACATGAAATCTAGGGTTTACAGGTTCTCTAGGATGATA
Organism: Lactuca sativa; assembly: GCF_002870075.4. Taxonomy (NCBI): domain Eukaryota; kingdom Viridiplantae; phylum Streptophyta; class Magnoliopsida; order Asterales; family Asteraceae; genus Lactuca; species Lactuca sativa. The sequence continues at coordinate 3,032,685 of NC_056629.2, forward strand.
TGGAGGCTGAGGGAGGGACATAACACCCTTTATATAGGATACAACTCCCGGAATTAGGGTTTTCCTCATTCAGAACAGACTCGTCGAGTCCCCTTAGCCGAGTCGCCGAGTCGGTCACTTACTCCTCGACCCGGATCCCGCTCGGACTCGTCGAGTTCCTCCTTGGACTCGACGAGTCGGCCCTTTGACTTAGAGTTTCCTTTCCTTTCTTGACCTTCCTGATTTTGGGTGTTACATTCTTAATTAACTATCTAATTTTTAGGTTATAGAAAGTAATTAATGTGTCATTAATTTGTTTCCTTATATTTTCAAATTTTAATATGTTTCTTTCAATATATATAATTCAAACTTGACATGTTTCTTTTAAAGTTCATTGTCATTTTAGGCAAAATGGTCTATATAAAAAAAATAATCAAACTTTGATGCTTTTTATTGACAAACTAAAAAAAATGTTATATGGTCAAAATATAATTATTTTTCTATAATTTGTTTTATTAATATAAATTGAATTATTTATTTTTTGTTTATATATAAATTCTGAAATTTTATTTTTAAAAATACTTAATGTTTACACTTTGATATTTAATGTTTTCTTTAGAAAAATTATTTAAAGTTTATATCTTCATACATAATTTTTTTAATCAACCCATGTAGTACACCAGTTTCACACCTAGTTTCGAAATAAAACAATTGTCAGAGTTCATTCCCAAAATCACATGTTAAGTTAAACACGAGTGTATGCACTACAATCAAGTCGGACCCTTCCCTTTCAAACCAGAAATACCTTAAACCATAAACTGTAAGTACAAAACTTAGTGAGTTCCCCAAGATACCTCATACCATACATATCATATAACGGCCCCGCCCAAATGAGATATGGGCCCCGCCCACAGTCGATAACTGTAACGCCCGCATATTCGGACTAGTCAATTTAGAGATAATGAACGTCAAAAAATGACTTTTTGATGGAAGATTATTTAGAAGGATTAATATTAACCAATTTATAGTATATAGGTTCTGTACATATAAAGAACGCCGAAATCTGAGTTATAACGAAGAAGTTATGGTCCGTCGAAGTTTTACGGCAAAACCGGTATGACACCAGGAATCGTAAAAAGTGAATTTACGATAAAATACTTTCTAGCCTTAGAGATCTAAAATAAACTCGTAGTATATGTTAAACCGAGAGTGTGCATAAAAAGAACGTCCAAATCTGACTTCGTACGAGGAAGTTATGATTTTTCTAAGATTTAGCATAACAGTGCACACCCCGAAATTCGAATTTTAGATTGGTCGATTTTTAACCAAAAAAGTATAAACGATAAATGAAGATAAAATTAGTAGGATTTCAACAATAAAAAGACAGTCGAAAACGGAGCTTGTATGCGGAAGATATGGACGAAACTTAGTCCTTACTCTTCGAGCACGGCGAATTCGATACAGTTTTGTAAATATGAGATAGAGTAAGAATTAGCCGACGGGGTCTAAATGAAAGTTGTAGTACTCATAAATACCAACGCTTGGATATAATAACGTTGATAATAGATCTCGTATGCGAAAGATATGGACGAAACTTAGTCCCTACTCTTCGAATGCGATAAATTCGATACAGTTTTGCAAATCGGAGATAGAATGAGAATTAGCCAACGAGGTCTAAATGAAAGTTGTGGTACTCGTAAATATCAACACGTTGGTATAAAAATGTAGAAAATAGAGCTCGTACGCGGAAGATACGGACGAAACTTAGGGCCTACTCTACGAGAAAACATGTATAAATAAGAGATGAACTCTTCATATTTTCTTCACACCATATGCCTTTCTTTCTCTTTCTAACTTCTCTCTAGACTCCCTACCCCCCCCCCCCCCCCCTAAAGCTTAGGAAACTTCCCTAGCACTAGAAGAAAGCCCCGGAGCGCACGAAGGCACCGAGAAAAAGAGTTTTTTGGCTCAGAAGCTCTGCTCTAGCGGAGCCCGGTTTTTAATAAAACCTGATGTAAGTGAAATAAGTCTACCATACTTTAAATATAGCTTATATTTAAATATAATATTGTTATTATGAACCTAGAAATAAGATTTATCAGTGATTCAAAGTCGTTATACTGATTGATCTACTTACGAGAATGATGTCTAGGCTGCGATTTACTGAGGTGTTTAAAGTGGGATTTCCAAACAGTATACTTCGTATACCAAACGGACCCTGCCTACGATATGATCCTACCTGGTTGTTCCTTACTTGATAGATCATGAAAGTAGACTTTGAGTTAATGATGAATCTAGACTAATAATTAGTCGCAATAAAGATTAGACTAAAACTTAGCGATAATAATGCTAGGTTTCGTCGAAGGAAAATAGAATCGTTAAAAGCAAAGCGTTGCCCGAGTTCGGAATCATCACTTTAACAAGTGAGTGCATAGTTACTTTCATCTTACACATAGATATGAAGTATTTTATATAAATTACGTGCTATGTGTGTATAGTGTCTGAATACTTGTTGTCTATGCTGGATGAAACGTTTTATACATGTTTTAAATGAACTAAACTGTATATGTATTTTATATCTACAAAATGTGTTGGGTAAAACATGGGTATATTAGAGGTGAAATAAATGATGAGCGATGAAAGATGAGATAAATGATGAGCGATGAAATATGAGATGAATGATGAGCAATGATATATGAGTGATAAAATATGGTGCGAAGTGATGAGCTAAGCGATGAACCAAAGCGATGAGCTAAAACGATGAGCCAAAATGATGAGCCGAAACGATGAGCCAAACGATGACCCAAGCGATGGCCCCGTCACCTAGAAGAGTATGGATGACAACTGCGGACTATTCTAGACAGTCTGGTGGAACACTAGCAGGCTCGCAACCTATAGGTGTTGTGAACGATGTGTTCACCCGGTGTACTCTAAAAACCCATTGACAAGTATTACGAGTGGACTCTTAAAAACGATATTGTCAATAAACGAGATAAACCCTGGCGACTATGCAGACTTAGTGTCGATTCCTTAGGATACTCCTTAGGAATGAATGAACGAGGAATAGTTTAATCTTAGGCTAGATCCTTAAGAGTAAAGAAGATAATGGGGATGGGTAATTGGGTTGATTGTTTGATGATTAACATAATAATTATATTATTGTGGGTTGAAAACCCTATGTACTCACCACGTTTCCCAACCTGACCCAATCAAGCTTATTTGTATCACAGGTGTCGATATGAAGCTACTTTACACTAAGATATTTAAAAGAGATGTAGATCACTTGTGTAAATGAATGTAAGTTCTGTTTATGCTTATGTTTCTATATTGACGATGACATCCCAAATGTTTTAAAATGGATAAAAATACATTTCTTCAGAAATGCTTTCATAACGTATTTGTCATGTTTTTCTGGGAACAAATTTCGCAATAATTTTATTAAAAGAGGTACTCTGGTTTTTATAAAGCGTAAACAAAATTGGTCTTTTCTGGCCATGAAAATGGGGATGTCACAATGACCGACCCCGCCTAATGAGATACGGGCCCGCCCACACTTGCATAACAGCCCCCGCCCAAATGAGATACGGGCCTCGCCCACACTCCTATAACAATGAGATACATGCCCCGCCCACACTCGCATAATGGCCCCCACCCACTAAAAATATAACCATATAATCATATAACATTCAAACATATGTGAAAATCACAAAGATAGTAACATGCAACACAACAATCGGGCCCCGCCCACATACAAATCATATATGCACAACCTGATACTAGCATATAGAATAACCATTGGCCCTGCCGATCATACATATCAATGCATACACATGAAGAAGTCACGCAGACAATTGGCATCCTAACATAATAACCATGAGCCGACATTGGTGCCTTCGAATCGCTAAAGACAGTGAGGAGACTCACCTCGAATGCAGAAGCACACTGAAACAAATCCCTTGTAACGCCCCGATTCTCAGGTATTGATTTTGATATAATATTTTCTTGATTTCTAGGTCTACTCGACGAGTTGGTTGCCCGACTCGTCGAGTGGCAGCGGGTTGGTCCACGTGTTTAAGTGACCTACTCGCCGAGTCCAAAAGGGGACTCGACGAGTAGGAGTTGGAGAATGAAACCCTAATTTCAGGGGTTTTACACCTTATTTAAAGGATCATTGGTCTCCCCAGCCTCCCCTTTACAGCCTCTTGATACTCCATAACCCTAACTCGTGTGAGTGTACTCCATTTGTGTGTCTTAAGTTTTGAAGAAGGATTTTTGGTGAGAAAAGCTTGGAGAAACAGGTATCCAGAAGTAGGGAACGTGTGGGAATCAGAGATCTCCCTCATTTGGCATCCTTTGGAAGGTATTAAGTTGTTATCTTGGCCTCATTTCATTCTATATCTCATTTGGGTGGATTTTAGGAAGATTTTCTTGTGTTTGAGCTAAGATTTGAAGTTGCAACTTCAGATCTGAGCTCTCTTTGGTCTCTAAGTCCATAAAGTGGTTAGCTTTGGCAAGTATGAACCTCCCCTCAAATGTAAGACTTCTTTGCAAGCTTAGTTTTGTCATTTTAAGACTTTAGAGCTTTGCATGCACGTAAAGTTTGCAACTTTACGTGATAAACATGCCTTGGGAAGCTGGATCTACAATATGGAACCTTAGCATGGCTTAAAAAGTATTGGTATGGATGAAGGACTGAAGGGACTCAGCGAGTCACATGGTCAACTCAGCGAGTCCGATGAAGATTGTCACGGGCTCGACGAGTCAGATGAGTGACTCGGCGAGTCGGCTAGGGTTTTACCAACCTTTGGACATATATGAACTTGGCGAGTTGCAAGGGAAACTCGACGAGTCGGCCAAGGAGTTTGCAGCCACAAGACTTAGGAACTCGACGAGTCACTCTAGTGACTCGGCGAGTTGGCGAGTTATGCAAGGAACTCAGTGAGTACCTGAGCGTACTCGACGAGTTGAGGTCAACATAGACTGTTGACATTGACCGATCACTTTGACTTTGACCAAGGGTTGACCAATTGACTTCTGGGGACATTTTGGGAAATTGGAAATTTACAAGCATGGTTCTATGGTGGATATAGGTGGTGGAGTTTGTGTCGGCGATCTGAGAGTTTGAGTTTATCTTAGAGTCGACAGTGTGAGGTGAGTTATCCTCACTATATCAATGGGTCTAAGGTACCAAGGTCGGCCCTTTATGGATTGTCTATGGTTATGGCATGATATGTTTATTGATTACATACTGGTAGTTAGGATGGTGATATGCTTATGCTTAGTGGCCTGGTTAGGTCAGTGTCCTGGTCATTGGATGATGCTATGTTAGTGACCAGTTAGGTCTGTATCCCGGTTAGTGGGATGTTGCTATGATTAATGATATGATAGATTGGTTTGACTGTTATACGTTATGAGCTAGCACATGATATTTATGTGCACATGTTTGTTGATTCGGGGTTAGGTTGAGGCGGTCCTTCTTTGTGATGAACGCCAACATACCGTGTGAGCGGTCCGGATAGGCTGAAGGCCCTGCGAAGCGGTCTAGTCATGCCGAAGGCTCGGGAGCGTTCCAGATAAGTTGAAGGCCCTGCAAGGTGGTCCAGTCAGGTTGAAGGTTCATTATACATGTTGGTCTGTATTTGTTGATATGATATGATTATGGTTATATGAGTTGGTATTTTGGGGGTAACTCATTAGGCTTTCGGGCTTACAGTTTCAGTTTATTGTTTCAGGTATATCATGGGATCACGGCAAGGCAAAGGTCCTGTTTTGCTTATGTTTCTGCGAAACTCTGATATGATACATTTTGAAAACAAGTCTGTAATGATTTAATGGTTTTGAAATGTTTTAAAGGTTCAAATTTGGCTTGAATTTTATGGGTGTTACATCCCTAGCTGTTGCCCCTGACGACTCCTCTAAACTGTTAGATCAAAACAACACCCAATTAACAATTAGGTTCAAATCCATAACCACGACTTCATACCTAGGGTAAAAAAACACCATTTTACCCCCAACCGAGCCTTGCCCAAATCCATGACCCAAAATTCAATGTGAAAGGCCCACTAATCAATCAATGGCCCAATTCTCCAAATTGGGCCCAAACCCCATACATGGTCTTGCCTTAAGGTCCAACAATTCTTTCTAGCCAACCACTTTGTATCCTGATGGCCCATTAATAACTCAAGCCCAAAATACCAGAAACTATTAGATCCATAAAAGCCCACTAATGGCCCAATTTTCCAAATTGGGCCCAAACCCATATGGGCCTTATCCTAAGCCCATAATTCCTTTAATTACAATTCAGATTACCTCAAGTACCCTTTGGGACAAACTTGATATAAAACAAAAATCAAAAGTCAAAGTCAACAGTCCCAGTTGACCCAACTCGCCGAGTTATCCTTCAACTCGTCGAGTTTCTCCATCAACTGCACATATCGGGAAAAACCAAGTCAACTCGACGAGTTGTCCAACAAACTCGCCGAATTCTCCCAAGAACCAACAACTTAATGCATTAAGCTGCCTTCATCGAATCCAAGGGCTCCAAAGCTCAGATCTCGACCAAAATGAGATCAAAAAGGGAAAAGTTCCAACTTTACCACTAGGAACCACCTAAATGGGTCCAAACCCAAACCCTATACTTAAAAGAGTGAGGGCTTAATCATTAAGCACTTAATCATCAAAGAAAAAATCCCCAAAATGCATATCTGACCCCATAAGGCTAGATGCCCACGTAAAGTTTCCAACTTTACGCTTAAGCGTGACTAGGAGGAGCTCAAAAGCTCAAAAAGGGCTAAATGAAAGACTTAATGAATGCATGAAGCCCTTAAATCCATAAATTTGGCACATTTATGCCAAAAGAGCTCATGTTGACCTTAGATCTAAAAGAATAATCATTTGGGACGTCCTAATCCCCAACATACACCCAACCATGGCTAAAAAGCATAAACTCTAACCCAAGAAGAGATCTAAGCAACTAATAAGCAAGGTGAGAACTTGATACCACAAAAACTTGGCAAATGAGAAAGAGATTCTGGATCCAAGACTTCTTCTTCAAGCCAAGCAACTCCTAATTCCTTAGCTCCTTTAACAAGCACAAAAAATGAACTCTCAAGGCTCTCCCCAAGCTCTCACACTCAACAATGGAAGATAAGGCTCGATTTTAGGGTTTTTGTACAGATGAGGCTGGTAAGGATGCCTGCCAAAGAAATTAAGGCCTTTAAATAGGGTTCAGCACCCTAAAAATTAGGGTTTCTCAATCAGAGTCCAACTCGCCGAGTTCTGTTTACCAACTCGCCGAGTTGGTTCATAAAAACATGCATTCCAAAAGCCTCCAGCACGTCAAGTTCCCCACCATCAACTCATCGTGTTGGTCCCTAGCAAAGGGAATTTATTTCCACAATTAATTTTCCAGATTTCGACTGTTACAACTCTCCCCCACTTAAATTAGATTTCGTCCTCGAAATCATTCCCTACATTCTCTCATACCGAACTGACGATCCTGAATGAACTCCTGATCTACAAAAAACTAAGGAAGTCACCCCGCTCAGATAACCGCCCACCTATACCGATGACAAATCCAAAACAGAAGATACCCGACCGATATACCTGAACCTGAAAAACCATGCACATTGTTGGACTCCATGACAGATAGCACCAAACAACATTGTCCCCATAAGGACTTGTCTTCATAACTCAATAATACTACCACCTTGCTAAAGCAACTCAAACCAACCCATAAGGACTTATCTGATTTCCTGGCTTATCACCATCCCCCCCCCCCCTTTCTAAACCACTATCAAACCAATATCAAAACAAGACCAGACTAGACAAAATACTTCCAGCCCAGATTATCTTGATGCTTTTAAAGGAACCCAATCACCGATCATATACAACTAAAGAACACTTATACTCGATAAGTGGCTCAGATAATCTTTTGAGTTGAAGATTCATCCCTGCAACGGTTAGACTTAAATGAGAGCTGCACAACAGAGTCAAATCAACCACTCTGAGATTATTTAATCCACTACAAGCGACTTATCATATTCCCCGAAATACAAGCGACTCCGCACACAAATTCCCAAATCACTAGTATTGCCCGAAAATATTGCCCTAAAATCACTACTACTGCCCGAAAGAGCATGTTGCCTCCTAGATGCTTTCCAAACTCCACCGAGACATCCCTGGTCCTAGCTCGTCTGCCATTATCTAAAATACCGGGTTCTTGACCGGTAGCTGAGTCAAAAGACTCCCACACAGTGGCCAATCGTGACTTCCGAAAGAAAGCCTAACTGGCAATAACTACCCAAACCATCTCGTCATTAACCCGATACTAGGTTGAACGCTACAGATCAACTGTAGTCTTACCTCATACTCGATCTCCCACAACCTCCCATATCTTGATTCTAAACATGTTGTGTCCCTCCCACAGCCTTGTGAACTGAATCACCTTGGCCAAAACCTGTTGGGTTTTGAGCATTCTAACACTCCTATGGTGTACATGCAACCCTAAATACCTTGGATCTATGTTTTCTCTATTATACAAGCAAATATCAATTTTTCCAAGGTATTATCCTAACTAGCATATTACGAAGTACAAGTAATATAAAACTACTAGAATTACATACCTCTTTGTTGGTGCTTGATTCCATGGAGCTCAAGAGCCTAGTGCCCCAAGTGTGACACCTCAAATGGTTCACACAACACCATGAACATTTGGAATTACCATGAGAGAAGATATGAGTGCATAGAAATTGGCTTGCCCTCTATTGTATACACTAGTGCCATTTTCACCAACCAATAGGGTCTTTATATAGTGTGCACATTAGGGTTACACCATGTAACCCGTGTCTTTATCCATTCCTTATGCTCCATGGGTTTCAACCTCCATGGAGTATCCATGGGCCACCACATGGGTTAAACCCAACATAAGGAATCATGGATCATCAGCCCACATATATAAGAATCAATGATTTACACAATCAACCCAATATATTTAATTAGTCTCTTTTTGATCACTAAATTAATTCCAAATTAATTCTTGATCAATACTAATTAAATAATATGATTTCATATTAATATATTAGAACTTACAATATATTAATATGTCACAAATATCTTCTTCTAATTAAAAGGTCTACCCAAATATTCTGATGCCATGCAACCCAAATGGACCATGTCGGATCGGGTCAAGTATATACCAATTATAGTTATGGACTTAGACACTAATCTCACAGTCTCCCACTTGGATAAGTCTAATAACTATTATTGCAAGTATAACTTCACAACCTGACCAGCAATCGTAGCTCTTAAAAGCTGCTGCCAAACTCTAAACAAATCAATGACGCATCTATTAGATAAGTGATCATATATTCCTCCATTCTAGATATCATATGGACTGAGACATGGATTATACTCATTCTCTCTGTCAATTTGTTGTTTCCTAATTTTCGATTTATGACGACTGACTAATTGAACAAATCAAATCAGTCCAGGCTTGGCCAAACACTTAGGGGTGCCATCACTAAATCATCGAGGGGCCCATAAATATGGCTTTTATCCCTTTGAGGGTAAAAGGAATGGATAAACTTTGACTCATATGCTTGTACTGACTACTTGTTGAATCATACACAAAGGCACGTTTTATAACACCGAGTTACCAAATGCGTTTTTGTGCAATCAATGTATAACCGACTCATAGTCAACAACTCATATCTCTAGGTTTGAATAATATAAGATATTATCGTCTCATGATCACTCGTGATAAAATCCATGAAGTGATTCAAATGAGCGTGGGTTGAATCCTGATGTGCACGAAAGTACCCACTAATTTTAATATTTATAACCTAACAAACTTAAACTAACTATGCACTTATAGGCAGTGTACCTAGTCAGATTACAGTATAGCTTGGGTAAGTCGGGTGTCGATCACAGGGAACGGTGTTACTAATTAATTTACTTACTATTAAATTAACCTAATTATTAACAAGTTTAAAAGGGGTTTTATCTGATTTTACAAGATCAAATGAACTTAAATCAAATTCAATAAGTAAAAACACACTCTTGTCTTGTTTGAATCCACTTCTTCCTTATGGCTAGCTAATGATTATGGATTATCAAGTTGGTTTTAGTTGTATTAGTAATTTAGTTCTAACTTTACCAATAATTAACTAATTCATGTCAAACCATGTATGTTCACACACAATTAAACACATAACTAATTATGAATGTAGATATGTTATGTAGATTTGTTATAAAAACGCAATTATACGCACAATACACGTTCTCTAGCACAACTAAGCTTATTTACTCTAATTACTAACTAAGATTGGTCAATCCTAGCTCTAACAATTCAATGTTCACTAAATCATTAGGTAAACAAGTCCATGCAGTTAATGGTCACTAAGCTACACAGAACATGCAATCAAGCAATTAGAGAAACAAACATAAGCATGCTGGGTTATACAAATCAAACACAAGCAATTTTACCAACTAACTAAATCCATAAAAATTGAGCTATTCATAAGTTAGAAGCTTCATCTAGCTAAACAAGAGTAGCTAGATTCAGTTGCTCATCATAGCAACTAACAAACTAATACAAATTGAAGTGATAGAAAAACATGTTCTTAATTAACTAAAATATAGACCTTTACTCTTTTTGGTGTTGAAAACCTTTTTCCAGAACCTTTCTTCTGCTCAAAATCGCCTTCTGGAACTCCTTTCTTCAGCCAAAAGTTGCCTCCTTCGTAATGATCAAGAATGCTTAAATAGCCTCCAAAATCTCGCGCCACGTCATGGCTATCTAGGCCACGTCGTGGGCTCCAAGTTATCCTTACTGGGTAAGGATTCCTCCATAACGCGATCTCTATCTTCTAGAATTCTCATGCCACGTCGTGGCTGACTTTGCCACGTCGTGAGTTTAGCAATTTTCGTGGATTTATTCATCTCTTGTGTTCCAAGTCTCCCATGTTCTACATATTGTCACTTTTGGTCCCTCTCTTCGAAAATACTTTTAATTAACTGAAAATAACAATTTAAAGTCATAAGTACCATTATTCTAAACATATTATCAACTTATTAATAAAAATGCACCTAAATATTGCCTAAAAATAGGTATAAATATGGCAATATCAAATCCAATACTCAGGCCTTATGAGTACTCATGAATGTTGCAGCAACCATTGCTATGTCTAATGTGATGGGGTTTATACAAACAATCGTATGTGTGCATGCAACCCTAGAGTTGGATCTATGGTTTCACTATTAGTTATACAACTTTATGAACACAAAAGAAACCTGGCATGCTACTACTATTTTTGAAATTCACATAAAAGAATAGAATACATACCTTTGTTGTTATATAGCAATAACAACTAGTTCCTTGAATTTCCTTAGCTCTTGAAAGCAAGTACCACAAGTGTAGTACCTCTAATGGCTCACAAACACACTAGGTGAAAGGATGAATATAGGACAAAGGAGAGAAGGGTATCTTGCCCTAGATTTCGTCCCTTTTTGGGTTTCCCAAGGCTTGGACGAAATCTTAGTGCCTTAGGGTACTATTTATACTTAAGGCTAACTAGGGTTTCAAGGTGTAAACCCTAATCCCTTAGCTTAGGGCCTAAGCAAGTCCATGGACTCCTTTCCTTAATCCCTTGGACGAAAACTCCTAGATCCTTCTAGGATTTTCGTTCAAGCCTTAATAAAGGTGATCCAATGGCCCACAGCCTCAACTATTGAATAATTACAAAATAGCCCCTGCACTTTCAGTCAGTTCCTTTAATCCCAAAATTAATTCTAAATTAACTTCTGATTAAATGCTAATTAATAATATGATTCCAAATTAATATATTATTCATATAATATATTAACAAATCATATTTATACCCTAATTCATTATTCTTAACAATAAACCAGCCTCTCTCCTCAACAATCATCCTGTCTAGTCACTAGTGTGAAGGCAACCCAAAAGGACCATGCACAATCGAGTCAATTACATACCAAAATAGTTATGGAATTAGACACTAATCCAACAGTCTCCCACTTGGATAAGTCTAATAACTATTCTGCGTATAACCTCAGATCCTGATTAGCAATCGTAGCTTTCAAAAGCCGCTGTCAACTCTGATCTTATCAGAAGCATGTCCTTTAGATAAGGAATCATATATTCCTCCATTCTATATATCGTATAGACTGAGACATAGATTTAAATCATTATCTCTGTCTATGTGTTGTTTCCCGATTTCCGATTAACGACGACTAACAACAGCCTACAATTGAACACATCAAATTAGTCCCGACTTGGCCAAGCGCTTAGGGTGTCATCACTAAATCATCGAGGGGACCACATATATCGATTTCATCCTACTTTGGATAAAAGGAATGGATAAAATTTGATTCAATGCTTGCTTGCACTCATTTACTGAATCACACACAACAATATGTTTTATGACACCAAGTTACTGGTGCGTTTACATATTATCAATGTGTAACCGACTCGTAAGATACAACTCACACATCTTGGTTTCAAGAATATAAGATATTATCGTCTCACCAATCACTCATGATAAAATCCATGAAGTGATCCAAGTGAGCGTGGGTTTAATCCAATGCTCAAATCATATTCATAAGCACTCATGAACGTTGCAGCAAACCTTTGCTATGTCTAATACACTTTAGACAATCTACAAGCCAATTCATGACAGTCTTCATTCATACCTACTTCCAACATATGAACGACTGTGGACCATTCGAATAATTTGATTATTCTAAAATAATTAATTATTTAGGAAGTCAAAACATGCAAAGTGAAACACAAGAATAATCCTATATGGTCCCAAACCTTTGAGTATAAATAAAACACCTTTTATTTATCACCATATCGATTACTCATTATTTGTTGTTTCGGTTAATTAACTTATTACTTGAATTATTACTACAATTGTCCCATGCTCTCAGCATGCACACAAAATTTACCTATGGTCCTTACTTTGTGAAATAGATCAAATGAACACATTTCCAATCATACTCATTTCACAACTCCCAATCCTTATCATAAGTATAAGAATATCAAATTCTTGCCACTTATAGAATATGCTAGATTATAACATTTTATGCAATGATCCTTTCGCAATGTCATAGCACAAAAGTCACAATGACTATTGCCAATGAAATTACAAAGTCCTCTATTGGATATTGTTACAAGACAATTCCATAGACGTGATGTCTCTCACTCAAAGTATATTCCTTTGAACATCCTTTTGCATAAAATTTTCTAATCTAGACATAGACTCTCAATATCCAACTCCCAATATGGAAACATTTCCATATTCGCCATACGACAACTCATTCTTAATAAAATCTTATCTATTCATAATAATGTCGATATGATCCATCCAATATCATACTTCCAACTACTCACAAGCGACCAATCCTCAGCGAGCTTTGGATCGTCCATTAATAGTTGTTTAATTATCTTAGTCAAAACCGATTATTGTCCTTTTTCCCTCTAAATGCGCTAGTCATTTGGAAAATTTTAGAATGGTCAAATATAATAGCACTGACAATCAATCCTATACCCGAAGCGTATAGGACACGACGCATAATGTCTTACATAAAGATATGATACTTTACCAATCTTCTGCCATAATATTTTATGTGTCTCGTTCTTACAATTCGAACTATGAAGAGGGATACCGTAATCATAATCGAAATTTAAGAACAGACTATGTATCCTTGACTAAATTTGTTAACATTCCACAACCTAAGCCTTTAGATTTGAAATGAAGCATAATATTCTCTCCCTTAATTATAGCAAAACAACTTTTCAACCCTTACGACTTTGCAAAGTATAACTCTTGTTTTCTATAATTAATATTGCTAACTTGCAATACTTGGCATAATAATCATACAAGTATACCATTTATACTCCCACTATCATGATGATTATTATCATATAAGCATAACACTTATGCTCCCACTAGCTTTGACATGTATTCAGAAAACAGCTTAACTTCCAGAAAACAATACCTATTGAATTTCTTAAGTTCATATTTCTAATACCTAATGCTTTGATAATCCTTTATCTAAGTTTCTCAAACTTATACACCTTTTCCTTAGATAGCTCATATGTGTGTCTAAAAAATTCAGACTAATTGCCAAATCTCACAATTCAAATCATGGAAAGGGATACCGTAACCATAATCGAATTCGAGAATACAATTTTCACAATCACTATCTCCTTAAAATCTCTCTAAGTGAAAGCATTTCCTCACAGTCATTTTCATGAAGGAGGGAATCTTATGACACTTAGATTTTAATGGTGTATATGTTCCTATCCATGCGAAATTGTCAAAACCAAAGTTTGCGACAAATCCAAACTCATATGGACCGAACTTTCTCAATCTTGACTTCTTGCCTTATGGTAACACAAGTGCCCACCATGTCTTCCAAGTAGTTAAGCAGCTCATTCTTTCCTATCAATGTACTTTTCATTGATCAAGGTGCTTGCTTTTTATGTGTTCAAATGATAACTCATAGAACTCACATGCATAATTAACTCAATTGGAACGGAACAGAAACAAGATAGTGTCAACACGATAGGTTGTGAACCTCAAGTTGTGTGCTAGTGATGACCGATAAGGTTTATTCTTGATTAGTTCTTGAACTTTTCAAGACCATTAAGACTCCCACTGACTCCTTGACATATAAGATTCTCTTGTCAACAAACATTTTTCGACAAAAAAATATTCAAGAGTTAGTGTAGCTTTTATCAAGACAAAACACTTCACAAAATTGGTCCTAGTTGGTCTTTGTCTTATCCAAGACATCACAACTTTCCACATTTGATGAATGTTATAAACCTTCTTAATACTTGTCACTCAATGTCACAATCTTAACTCTAAGACTTGTTTTTGGAACGAAGTATGATTGACTTCATGATTTAACCATTTCTTCAATTCTTGATTCCTCTTCTCACACATACAATTGCACTAAGACTCACTTAGAGGATCAATTGAGATATGGTTCTTAATCATTAAGACCTATCATAAAACATAATAAAAGGTACTCTCCCTTCTTCTTAGAATAAAGAAACTATTATCTTTCTGCCTACTTGATTCTTCTTATTCGTTCTGCTATTGATTTAAACTCTTTCAATCAACTCGGAATTACACTTAATCTTATAAGTATAATCATATTTACTAAACCTTCAGTAAATCATGACGAATATCTTTGTCACTTTTGTGGTGGACTTGATCAACACACAACCTTGTGTACTTGATCTCCTAGTCCTTCACTTGACACTTTGTCAATGAATTAGTCTAATTTCCAAATATGAAATTTCTCATTCATCATGCAACCAAGTTGTATGATTCCAAGTTTCTGTCCAATTGAAACTTGGGCGATGAGAAACTTTCCTTATTTGGTAATTCTTGACCTTTCCACAAATAACATAATTAAGAATCAAATCCATTATTGTTAATAATAGAAACTTACAAACATCAATTTTTCATACACGCCATTGCAAGGATAAATAAATAATATAAAATCAAAATTTATTTTATTGCGGAAAAATTTGTCCTTACAATGCAATTCAATTAAAAAACTATCTTGTTACATATTCCTAATCAATCTATTCTAACTCCAAGTATTAGCTTAAGAGTTTAATCTTCAAGCAATGCGATCGAAATCCATTTCTTCACGATTAGATTCAGCTCACTTCTTCCTTTAAGCTTCCTTTTTTTTCTTTGATCCTACAAAACATCCAAATGTAATCTTATCACATCATGTATCAAGAATCTAGAATAAGAACTTAAAAGAGTTAGTTAATGGATCTTACATAAAGTAGAGCCACACGTTTTGACTCTCCCATCTCTTAGATCTCTTAGGTAAATAGGACAGCTTCGTTTCCAATGCCCCTTCTCTTGGCAATAAAAGCAAATAGATTCCTTTGAAATGGCACATGGAACTATCTCAAAATCTACCTTTTCTGGATCTCCAATGTCACCATTTTCAATATCCATTGAAATTTGAGAGTTTGATTTACCAGTCAAATTTGCTCGACCAGCTCGCCAAATCATTTCTGATTCAGCAGCTATAAGCAAATAGGTCAAATCAATGAGGGTCACGTCATGATCCATCATATAGTACTCTCTAACGAACTCACTATATGATTCAGGAAGCGACTGAAGAACCCAGTCAACAGCCAACTTACCTGAAATCTCGACACCCAACATCCTTAACCTTTCAATGTGTGACTTCATCTCTAATACGTGTACACACACAGGTTTCCCATGTTTACTTGCCAAAAGGGCTTGAGAGAGCTTGAACTTTTCAAGCCTTCGAAATTGTGGGTCAGGGAGAATAATTGGAGGAGGTGGAGGTAGTAAAGCATGATCTCTTGTTCCTCGATCATATCGCGGAATATCATCTTCATGTGGAAAGCTTGTTCCACGGGATTTGGGAAGACCATAGCTGTCATACATTGACATCTACAAAACGGGAGAAAATTCAAGTTAAGTGATTAGAATCCTCGATGTGACACCCAAATGGAACATCGAGGCTAGGATCCAACACAATACTCTACAACTTGGGAGAGGGATGCCGTAACCCAAATTGCAGAAAATTTGAAGGTAAGTGACTGACGATTCACTAATTTCTACCATGAAAAACGAAAAAGAAATTTAAGTTTTAAATCTATTGAAAATTCCTAGATCTTTTGACATTCATTGAACATTTCAATGGCATGTTTAAATCTCGATATGCCCCTCTAGTTTGTGACTGGGATGCCGAGGATCACAAAGCGGGTGTGAATAACCATGCAAACTACATGGTGCCCCCACATGTTACAGTCACCTATTCGATGTGCCGGTAAACCACACACGCTCCACCGAACTATGACAAACATTGAGTCACCCTTTGCTACCTTTGCTTAGAACCATTTAGTGTGCCGGTTAACCACACGCGCTCCACTAACGTCTTCGCAAGGGCACAAAGTGCAATTTCATGGAATTTCATCAATTCACTTTTTGCCTAAAGTAACTAAGATTGGGAATTTTGTAAAACATTTAGTTACTTTATACTTCATTATACTTTTAATGGAAAGGGTTTGCCCTATCCTACCCGTTCGGATAACGACCCTCCACCAATCAAGGAAGCGGTGGGTGAGAGTGGACACCCATTAAACGGCCATTTTATAGGCCATAACCTTATACCCCCCCCCCCCCCCTTATAGATTGGCTTCGTGAATGAGGTCTACTAACGGTAAGACTAACATTTAAGTTATACATATATAATATTAGACTTTTAATGTTATACATAGTATAAGGGTGTATTTTACACTTTAAAATACTAGGTAGTTAATTTTATAAATTACACTTTTAATTTAATTAAATATAAACCATATCATTATGGATTTATTAACTCTCTTTTAATTATACACTTAATTAATTTAATAAAACCATAAGGGTGTAATTTGAACTTTTCAATATTAGGGTTTTAGAATTTAGACTTTTTCAAAATTAAACCTTTTAATCAAACGATTTAAATTCCAAAACTTGAGGGAAAGTTTTGAAACTTTTCAAAACATAAGCAAGAACATTCTAGATCAAATTACAAATAATAATAATTAACCAATTAATTAGTAATTATCTAAATATGACCTAATTCAATTTCTCGCAAGATAATCTATCAAATAATTCAAATAAATCAAGTTTATCACATAAGGAAATAATTATCTAATTAATTTGACAATTATCTTTTATTTTGGTAAGGATATCGTTTAAATTAAACAATTAATTTAATCTAATCCCTTAAATCCCCTAGAATCCGAAATTATGGGATGAGATATTCAAAATCTTTAATTACCAAATTTAAACATTTGAAGGATAATTACAAGATATGGCAATATCCAAATCCCTAAAATTTATGATCTAATCATGGGGAAAGAGGCAATTTCGAAATTATAGGGTTAGACAACCCTAAAATCGAAATCTTGGGGCCAAAGAAAAAGGTTTAGGAAATCTTACCAAAAATTTCGAAATCTAGGGTTTAGAAACCCTAATTTCGAAAATCAAGCCTCCAGGGTTTATTAGCCATAAACCCTAATATGTCAAGTTCATGCATTTGAATAAAGCTACTTGAAAACAAAAATCGATGGCTCTGATACCACTGATGGGTTTTATACAAACAATCATATGTGTGCATGCAACCCTAGAGTTGGATCTATGTTTTCACTATTAGTTATACAACTTTATGAACACAAAAAGAAACCTGGCATGCTACTACTATTTTCGAAATTCACATAAAAGAATAGAATACATACCTTTTGTTGTTATATAGCAATAACAACTAGTTCCTTGAATTTCCTTAGCTCTTGAAAGCAAGTACCACAAGTGTAGTACCTCTAATGGCTCACAAACACACTAGGTGAAAGGATGAATATAGGACAGGGGAGAGAAGGGTATCTTGCCCTAGATTTTGTCCCTTTTGGGTTTCCCAAGGCTTGGACGAAATCTTAGTTCCTTAGGGTGCTATTTATACTTAAGGCTAACTAGGGTTTCAAGGTGTAAACCCTAATCCCCTAGCTTAGGGCCTAAGCAAGTCCATGGACTCCTTTCCTTAAGCCCTTGGACGAAAACTCCTAGATCTTTCAAGGATTTCCGTTCAAGCCTTAATAAAGGTGATTCAATGGCCCAAAGCCTCAACTATTGAATAATTACAAAATAGCCCCTGCACTTTCAGTCAGTTCCTTTAATCCCAAAATTAATTCTAAATTAACTTCTGATTAAACGCTAATTAATAATATGATTCCAAATTAATATATTATTCATATAATATATTAACAAATCATATTTATACCCTAATTCATTGTTCTTAACAATAAACCAGCCTCTCTCCTCAACAATCATCCTGTCTAGTCACTAGTGTGAAGGCAACCCAAAAGGACCATGCACAATCGGGTCAAGTACATACCAAAATAGTTATGGACTTAGACACTAATCCAACATAATGCACATTAGACAAATCATACAAGCCAAATTCATGACAGTCTTAAATCAATACCTACTTCCAAAGTATGACTGACTGTGGAGAGTTTGAATAACTTAGTCATTCGGGAAGAATGATCTAGTTATTCTAGAAGTCAAAACATGCAAAGTGAAACACAAGAATAATACTTAATCCTATATGGTCCCAAACTATTGAGTGTAAATAAAACCCTTTTATCGAAGCACCATATTGATTACTCATTATTCATTTTTCAATTTATCAACTTAATACTTGAATTGAAACAATAGTCATGTCATGCACCAAGCATGCATACTATGTTCGTCCAAACAATAGTTATGCCATACTCCAAGTATGCACACTATATTTACATATGGTCTTTTCTTTGTGAAATAGATCAATTGACAATATTTCAATGTTGTTTGTTTCACAATTCCAATCCTTATTGTAAATATAAGAATACCAAACTCTTTCCATCTACTATAATCTGTTAGATTCTAAACTTATATGCAATGATCCCCTTATAATGCCTATGCACAGAATTCACAAAGACTTGGCAACAGACATTATAAAGTATTCCAATGGAAAGCAATTCCATGGAAATGAAGTCTCAAATTCAAAGTACATCATTTGAATATCCTTCTTTGCATTAAGTTCTTTAATCTTGCACAGATTCAGAGAATAATTTCCACCTATGGAAACAATTCCATGTTACCATTTTAACTATCAGTTCTGAACAAGAGTTGCCTCTTTTCAGAATATGTCAATATGGTCCTTTCCAAAGTTTACATTATACTTCCAATTTTCCACGATCAACCAATCTTTGGTAAACCTTATATTGTCCTCAACAATTGTTTAATCATTTTAGTCATGTCTGGTTCTATTCCTTTTTATTTGCCATGTTCTCATAATTCGAACTATGAAGAGGGATGCCGTAATCATAATCGAATTTTGAGAATGCAACATATATAGAATTTCCTTATGTTGAACCATTCCAACACAACATTCATATATATCTTTGACTAAAGTTGACTAAAATCTCAATGTAAGCTTGTAGAATTGGAATGAAGTATAAAATCCTCTCCCTTAATTATAGCAAAACAACTTTTCATAACCAAATTGAAACTTTTGTTTTCTATAATTAACATTGCTAACTTGCAACACTTAACATAATAATCATGCTCCCACTAACACGATGATTATTAGCATAACACTTATGCTCCCACTAGCTCTGACATGTATCCAGAAATCAGCCGGACTTCTTGAAATCAATACTTTATTGACTTTCTTACCAAAGTTTAGATTTCTGATACGAGATGCTTTGATAAGACTTTATCAAAATCATACACCTTTCCTTAGATAGCTCACATGTTTGTCTATACCTTTTGCAATTCTCACTAGTTAGTGTGTCGGTTAACCACACACGCTCCACTAACTATATGAGAATGCAAATATCACAACTGCTATCTACTTAAAATCTTCTTAGTGAAAGCGTTTCCTCACCATCATTTTCATGAATCGAAGAGAAACCTTATGACACTTAGATTTTATGGTGTATGTGTTCCTATCCATATGAATTTGTCAAACCCATAATCAAAAGACATGGTTAGTGACAAATCCAAACTCAAATGGACTGAACTTGTTCAATCTCATTTTCTTGCCACCCGTCAGCACAAGGGTCTACCATCGCCTCCAGATTGTTATGCAAACAATTGAGAACTCATAGAACTCACAAGCATAGCCAACTTTAACTGGAATGGCACATTTACAAGAATAAGTCAACACGATAGGTTATAAACCTTAAGTCGTGGGCTAGTGATTAACAATACTCTTGATTAGTTCTCGAAACTATCTCAAGACTCCCACTGTCCTCTTGACATATAAGATTCTCTTTGTCAAGAACCAAACCTCGACAAAACAAATATTTAAGAGTTAGTGCGGATCCAAAACATCACAACTTACCAATTCCAAATGTACAAGAGTAAGAAAACATTTTACTCTACATTTGACAAGTGTTTTAAACCTTTCTTAAGATTATGTCACTCAAGGTTCAATCTTGGAGTATGACTCTAAGATTTGATTTTGGAACAAAGTATGATTTATGTTTTGATTTAACCATTTTAACAATTCATGATTCTTCTCCTTAGCCAAACAAATGAACTAAGGTGTCCTTAGAGGATCAATTGTGATATGGTTTCATAATCACTAAGATAATCATAAAACAAGATACTCAAGCACTCTCCCATCTCTTTAGATTGGAGAAACTTTTATCTTCCTGCCTTATTTGATTCTTCTTATCCGTTTTGTCATATATTGAAACTTTTCCAAAGCTTCAGAATTACACTTAAACTTGTAAGTATAACCATATTTACTAACTTTTAGAAAATCATGACGAATAATCTTATAAACCTTTGTGGTGGACTTGACCAGCACACAACCAAGTTTATCCAATCCTTGAGTCCTTTTTACTTGACTCACATGTACATGTGAACAAGGAATTAGTCTTAATTTTCCAAAGATGAAAAATTCTCATTCATCATACAATACAAGTTGCATGATTCCAAGTTTCTATCCAACTGAACCTTGGGTGATGAGAATTTTTCCTTATTTGGTAAATTATGACACTACCACAAATGAAAGAATCAAATCCATTTACCAATATTGCTTATCAATGGAAACATATAAACAACAATTTTTTCACAAATGCCATTGTAACGATACTTAAAAAATAAATAAAAACAAAAATTTTCTTTTATTTTAAAACTTGCGGAAAAACTTATCCTTACAATGCAAATACATATGACAACTTGTTGTTATCTATTCCTAAGCAATATTCATAACTCTTATGCAGCGGCTCAAAATTCTGGTTATCGAACCATGCGATCAGGATCAGCACACTCTTTCTTTAAGCTTCCTTTGATTCTTCCAAAACATCAAAATGCAATTACATTGCATTATGTATTAAGAATATCCAAACAGTATCTTAATAGAGTTAGATAATGGGCTTTACCTAAAGTAGAGTCAAACATTTGACTTTACTATCCTTATGGACTCTTAGGTAAATTCGGTAGCTTCGCAACTAATGCCCCTTCGTTTGGTAAAAGAAACATATGAAATCTTTGGAAATGGTACACGAGACTATCACAGACTTATCCTTTCTCTTTACCATTGGGTCAAACGATTTGACCATGGCCGATCCCTTTCCATTGGGAAGAGAAAGTTTTTCTGGACTTCTAGTGTTATCATTGTCAATGTCCAAATAGGTTTGGAAAGTAGATCATCCAATCTAATTTGCTTTACCAATGCTCCAAATCATTGCTGACTCAACATCATCAAGCAAATAGGTAAGATCATTAAGGGTCATGTCGTGATCTGTCATCAGGGAGTGACTGAAGAACCAAGCCAACAGCCAGCTACCTCAAGACTTCGACACCCAACTCTCCCGGATTGTCAATATGTGACTTAACCTCTAAGATGTAAGCATATATAGACTTTGCTTGCCAATAGGGATTGAGTGACTTAGAACTTATTGAGTCTTGAAACTTGTGGGATAGGGAGATTTATTGGAGGAGGTGGAGGAAGTTAAGTATGATTTCCAGTCCCACTAATGCACAACAAAGGGATTGATCTTTCACTTTGGTTGCCATTTGGGATATCATCTTCATTAGGAAGCTTGTTCCTAAAGACTTGGGAAGACCATAGGTGTCTGAAGGATACATCTATAAGGGAGAAATTCAAGTTAGTTGATTTAAAGTCCTTAATATAACACCCAATATGAAATGTTAAGGCTAGGACCCAACAACCTACTTATAACTGGAAGAGGGATGTCGTAATCCGAGTTATAAAATAGTTGAAGATAGGTAAATGACGATTTACCAATTTCCACCATGAAAAACTAAATCTAATTAACTTTTACTTGGAGTTGAAACTCCTAGATCTTTTGAGATACATTGAACTTTCAATGGCATGTTTGAATCTCGATTGTGCCCTCTCAAGTTTGTGACTGGGATGCCGAGGATCGCAAAAAAGGTGTGAATAACCATGCAAATAAACTTGGTACCCTTAATATTTATCACCTAATCTATGTGTCGGTTAACCACACACGCTCCATCGATCTATGATAAATTTAAGTTACCCTTTGCCACACTTGGTCAATCCCAGGTTAGTGTGTCGGCTAACTACACACGCTCCACTAACGACTTAACAAGGTGCAAAGTGCAATTTCATGGGTTAGCACCTTTTCACATTTTCCTAAGTAACTAAGATTGGGAATTTATAAGTGTTTAGTTACTTAGTATTTATCATTATACTTTTAATGAAGGTAGAATTATAGTCCTATCCTACATGTTCGGTTAACGACCCTCCACCAGTCAAGGAAGCGGTGGGTGAGAGTGGACACCCATTAAACCGCCATTTTATAAGCAGTAACCTTATACCCCCCTTATAGACCGGCTTCGTGAATGAGGCATACTAATGGTAAGACTGACTTATTCTTATATATATATATATATATATATATATATATATATATATATATATATATATATATATATATATATATATAATAATTAAACTCTTAATATTATAGAAGTATAAGGTTTGAATTTTAAACTCTTAAAATTCTAAGGTTTTAATTTGGAATTAAAGTATTAGAGTGTAAGACTTTACAAATTCCAAAACTTGAGGGCAAGTTTTGAAACTATTCAAAACCTTTCATATTCATAACTTATGAGTTTAATGTACATTAAAATGAAGACTCTTCATTCTATGTAACTCCTTATTATTTAATAACACTTTTAAAGAAGTGACTCTTAAACATCCATAACTTGATGACAAGTTATGGAGTCATAAAACAATTTAATGAAAAAGACTCTTCTTTTTGGTGTAAACTATGGCACTTTTATGAGTTTTAAGATTCATAAATATGACTTCATATAACTTGAGGACAAGTTACAAAAACATATCTTATGAACTTCTTTTAGATTAATATGGATTGAAAACAACTAGCACATAATTTTTTTCATTAATCTAAATCAACTCATAAACAAGGTAACACAAAAACTTTTGGTAATCCATAACTTGAGGACTAGTTATGGAGCCCATACAATTTCATTAAGATCAAGAATTATACTAACAAAACAATTTGCACATAATTCCTATGATCTAACTAAAACTCACAAGCATGAACATTCATAATCAACTATTTTTTAAGAATTACATAAACATATATAAACTTGAAACTTTGATTATAGCATTGAAATTGGTTTAACATGATCATTACCACATTAAAAACAGGTTTTATAAGTCCAAAACAGTCAAAGGTAATGATTCTAGACGAATTCCAGAACCAAAAGTCGAAGATATGCTGTTTGGGGGTCCAACTCGTCGAGTGCATGAACCAACTCGCCGAGTTGGATGAATTTTGTCTTGGAATTGTCGAGTCCCTTCATTGACTTGTCGAGTCCCCTGTCCAGAAAACACAAAACTTCGATTTTTAAGTAGTTTAAGCAAGTATAACAAGAAAACAAGTCTAGGCTCTGATACCATTGTTGGGTTTTGAGCATTCTAACACTTCTATGGTGTACATGCAACCCTAAATACCTTGAATCTATGTTTTCTCTATTATACATGCAAATATCAATTTTTCCAAGGTATTATCCTAACTAGCATATTATGAAGTACAAGTAATATAAAACTAGTAGAATTACATACCTCTTTGTTGGTGCTTGATTCCATGGAGCTCAAGAGCCTAGTGCCCCAAATGTGACACCTCAAATGGTTCACACGACACCATGAACATTTGGAATAACCATGAGAGAAGATATGAGTGCATAGAAATTGGCTTGCCCTCTATTGTATACACTAGTGCCAATTTCACAAACCAATGAGGTCTTTATATAGTGTGCATATTAGGGTTACACCATGTAACCCATGTCTTTACCCATTCCTTATGCTCCATGGGTTTTAACCTCCATGGAGTGTCCATGGGCCACCACATGGGTTAACTCAACATAAGGAATCATGGATCATAAGCCCACATATATAAGAATCAATGATTTACACAATCAATCCCCATATATTTAATTAGTCTCTTTTTTATCACTAAATTAATTCCAAATTAATTCTTGATCAATACTAATTAAATAATATGATTTCATATTAATCATTTAGAACTTTACAATATATTAATATGTCACAAATATCTTCTTCTCATTAAAAGTTCTACCCAAACGTTCCGATGCCATGCAACCCAAATGGACCATGCCAGGTCGGGTCAAGTATATACCGATTATAGTTATGGACTTAGACACTAATCCAACAAAACCATCCGAAGAAAACCGTGAGCAATTCACAAATTTTCCACACTCTCACCGCTGCACAGGCACCAGTGAATGCTACGGGTCACCACGCAATCTTACAACACTTCCCATACTATCTGATCGCTAGTGAATGTTACGGGCCACCCCGCAGTCTTACAACATTTCTATACCAACTGCTAACTAGTGAATGTTATGGGCCACCCCCGCAGTCTTACATCACTTCCACCCTTCCACAATCACCGCCTAGAACCTTACTGCTAATCTAACAATTCGAACACACCCAGAGTCAAGCACACACTCGACCGAACACCCAAGTTGAACTCGAGTCATGAATGGAACCCAAACCGAGTTCCCCAAAGCCTGCTATCAAACACCAAGAGAACCCGAGCTCAAAGTTGGTAAGTTTCCCGAAGTTCCAACTCACAATCCTCAATTCAAACAGCCACTTGGGCCGCCTTCCTCCCCGACGGGGATGCGAAACTCATCCTAGTTTCAAAACCGCTCCTGCTCCTAAATTCCAGGACGATTCTCCCTCAATTTGATTTGACTAAATTCTCACAACATACGAGAATTGAATAATTCTCAATCCTTCTTATTTTCCAACGAATCGATCCGCTGACAACCTGCTTTACCAATGCTAGTGATCCATTACTAGCCAACTTAAAAGACCACACAAGCCCTGAAGACCTACTGAAGATTTCCCAAATCCCCGCAACACTGATAATCCAAGATGCTTAAAATGATATCCCACTCAAATCTTGAAGTCCAAAGGACGAATGCCCCAACCAAGACCTCAACAACAAACCACTTCCCTTGGCACCTCCAAAAGCCAATTCAAGCACAATTGCTAAGACCACTAATTCCTGGCGATACTGGACAACTAATCCGCAGAATCCTGAACATAAACCTTCCACATAATGCCCCCGAACCGATCCCGACTACAACCAACATAACACAGAACACTCTAAACCCGCTATAAGAGAAACAACCCTTCACTAAACCACTAATGATTCATGGCATGCAAATGGAATATAACATGTCTTGAAGATATAATCCAATCATAAGCAGAGAAATAAACCAAAGATAACGTTTACCCAAAATGATATGGAATACAAAGTATGAAAAGCACGAATAACAACCAAATAAGGCAAAAGATAACATAACCGCAATATTGACCGAAGAAACCCTGAATCCATCTTTTTGCCGAAGTACCTGCGATGAAACATGAGTTTCCCCAACCACTAAACGGGGGCAATTCGCCATGATATGACCATATTGATGACAATGATGGCATAACTCCACTTCCAATGTGCATTATTGGCGGTTGTGACCCTTCCATCCACACCTGCCGCACTTAGACCTGTTGCGCATATCCTCATGTGTCCCTTCATCCCTCGTGCTACCATCTCGACCTCTCTAGTCTCTAATTCTAGCTATGGCAGTGTCCAACTACTCAGATCGTCGAGCTAGACCAAAATTCTGCTTCCTCTTCCCCAACTGCCTATCTAAACTAATCACCTGCTCCCGGGTTACCCCGACCACCCCATCAACCGCCTGAAACACTGATGCCCGAACTTTGAACCTAGAGACCACTCTATCAGTGACACGCCCAACGATGTCGGGTAACTCCTCGCGAAGGGCTCGCAAAACCTCTGCGACAATCCAATCATGTGGTTGACTCTCTTGAAGACATGGTGCATAACTCACATCCGATCCCACATGACAAAAGCTAACAATAGGATCCTCCTTCCTGAAGGATTCTAGGGATCCATAAGCCTTGGGCTCTAGATAATTCCCTAATTGCCCTGCTATAAACTCGGCCTGAAAGGCCCCTAGACGACTATCCAGTAGCTGCCCTGCTATAAACTCGGCCTGAAAGGCCCCTAGACGACTATCCAATAGCTCCAAAATCCCATCCTTCACTGAACCAATGATCACAGGAGTCTGATTCAAAATACCTCAAGTAATCTCCGACGAGATGAACTCCCGCATTGCTCACTAATCGGCTCAGCACCTGCACCTGAGCCGGAACCATAACCTAAATCACTTCCCTGAGTGCTCATCATTCAAACTGAAATACAACATGCCGAAGATCAGAACATATCCAAAAATCCTCCTCCCATAAGTTTCTTAGATTCTCCAACACTCTCCC
The DNA here is from genome assembly GCF_002870075.4 of Lactuca sativa. Classification (NCBI taxonomy): domain Eukaryota; kingdom Viridiplantae; phylum Streptophyta; class Magnoliopsida; order Asterales; family Asteraceae; genus Lactuca; species Lactuca sativa. The sequence goes on from NC_056629.2 coordinate 3,060,135, forward strand.
TGATTCAAGTATGGATCATGTGCTTTTAGTAGTGCGTGCCTAATACTACCCTCCACACATATCCATACTTTCCTCAGGAATCATCCTGAATCCTCTAAGCACCATCTCCAACTGATGCACCAAAAACTCACTAAACACACTACCAAACCCACTGAAGCATATCCTAGGCTCTCCTAGGTTACCGACCTCACCCACCCTCAGCTGCTGAAGGACTCTCACCAATGTCAACTAGCTTCCTCATGAATATAGCCACATGCAACTGAGATCAGATAATACTTTGAGTAAAAGACTCAACCTTAGAACGGTTAGATTGAGACGAGAGTTGCGCAATAGAGTCGAATCCATCACTCTGAGATTATTTAACATGTGCCACATATGGCTTAACATACTCACTTAGCAGCTGATTCACATCATTGAGGGTCCCACAAAGCACAAAGCAAGCAATATTCAGGAAACAAAAAATCTAACCAACATACTCTAATCAAGCCATTCTATCCACTTATCAAATCTACAGACTAGCATGCGATACTAAATCTCATACAATTAGGCATACAAAAAGGCATCTCTCCTATCATTAAATACTGAGAAGATCCTTAGCCCTAATCTAGCATGCAATTCTCATAATCATCACATATATCATAATAAATGTGTATTGGTATTCTGGGAACCACTTACTTGAGTTGGGCTGATTGCGCGCATCACACCCTTTCTTTGATTAGAAATTCCTTTTTAATTAAATGTTTTTTTTAAAAAAATCACCAAACTCTCAGTTTGAGTTCAGACACACCCGAGAGTATGCCCGAATCCCTCAAACCAAGGCTCTGATACCAACTTGTGACATCTTGAAACTCAGGGGTAAAAATTTCATTTGTATTATAGTCAAAACACTAATATAACATTATCCAAACATTCTGAAAACATTTCAAAATAAAACAATTGTCAGAGTTCATTCCCAAAATCACATGTTGCGGAAAACACGGGTGTATGCACAGCGATCAAGCCGGGGCAAAAACCACAAACTGTAAGCACGAAGCTTAGTGAGTTCCCCAAGATACCTCATACCATACATATCGTATAACGGGCCCCGCCCAAATGAGATACATGCCAAGCCCACACTCGATAACGGGCCCTGCCCACACTCGCATAACGGGCCCCACCCACTAAACATATAACCATATAATCATATAACATTCAAACACATGCAAAAATCACAAAGACGGTAGCATACAACACAATCATCGGGCCCCCACTATATACCAATCATATATGCACAACTAGATACTAGCATATAGAATAATCATCGGGCCCCGCCTAACATACATATAAATACATACACATGCAAGAGTCACGCAGACAACTGACATCCTAACATAATAACCATGAGCCAGTATCGGTGCTTTCGACTTGCTAAAGACAGTGAGGAGACTCACCTTGAATGCAGAAGCACACTGAAACAAATCCCTAGCTACTGCCCTGACGACACCTCTGAACTATCAGATCAAAATAACACCCAATTAACAATTGGGTTCCAATCCATAACCACAACTTCATACTTGGGGTAAAAAAAAGACCATTTTAACCCTAACCGAGCCTTGCCCAAATCCATGACCCAAAGTTCAATCTGAAAGGCCCAAAGGCCCACTAAACAATCAATGGCCCAATTCTCCAAATTGGGCCCAAACCCCATACATGGCATTGCCTTAAGGTCCAACCATTCTTTCTAGCCAAACACTTTGTATCCCGATGGCCCATTAATAACTCAAACCCAAAATACCAGAAACTACTAGATCCATAAAAGCCCTCTAATGGCCCAATGTTCCAAATTGGGCCCAACCCCATATGGGCCTTATCCTAAGCCCATAATTCCTTTAATTACAATTCAGATTACCTCAAGTACCCTTTGGGACAAACTTGTTATAAGACATAAATTGAAAGTCAAAGTCAACAGTCCCAGTTGACCCAACTCGTCGAGTTGTCCTTCAACTCGTCGAGTTTCTCCATCAATTGCACAGATCGGGAAAAACCAATTCAACTCGCAGAGTTGTCCAACAAACTCGTCGAGTTCTCCCAAGAACCAACAACTTAATGCATTAAGCTGCCTTCATCGAATCCAAGGGCTCCAAAGCTCAGATCTCGACCAAAATGAGATCAAGAAGGGCAAAGTTTCCAACTTTACCCTTAGGAACCACCTAAATGGGTCCAAACCCAAACCCTAGACTTAAAAGAGTGAGGGCTTAATCATTAAGCACTTAATCATCAAAGACAAAACCCCCAAAATGCAGATCTGACCCCATAAGGCTAGATGCCCATGTAAAGTTTCCAACTTTACGCTTAAGCATGACTAAGAGGAGCTCAAAAGCTCAAAAAGGGCTAAATGAAAGACTTAATGAATGCATGAAGCCCTTAACTCCATAAAGTTGGCACCTTTATGCCAAAATAGTTCATGTAGACCTTAGATCTGAAAGAATAATCATTTAGGACGTCCTAATCCCCAACATCCACCCACCCATGGCTAAAAAGCATAAACTCTAACCCAATAAGAGATCTTAAGTAACTAATAAGCAATGTGAGAACTTGATACCTCAAAAACTTGGCAAGCGAGACAGAGATTTTGGATCCAAGACTTCTTCTTCAAGCCAAGCAACTCCTAATTCCTTAGCTCCTTCGACAAGCACAAAAAATGAACTCTCAAGGCTCTCCCCAAGCTCTTACACTCAATGATGGAAGATAAGGCTCGATTTTAGGGTTTCTGGACAGATGAGGTTGGTAAGGAGGCCAACTAAAGAACTTAAGGCATTTAAATAGGGTGAAACACCCTAACAATTTGGGTTTCTCAATCAGCGTCCAACTCGTCGAGTTCCCTTCACCAACTCGACGAGTTGGTTCATTAAAACGCACATCCCAAAAGCCTCCAACACGTCGAGTTTCCCACCATCAACTCGTCGTGTAGGTCCCTAGGAAAGGGAATTTATTTCCACAATTAATATTCTAGATTCCGGGTGTTACAGACATATTACACTCCAAATTTGGATGTTGAGAAGTCATACTTTATAAGCTCTAAAGAAGGATACTTGATGAAAAGTATGAAAAAACCCAACTTTGATCTTTCATAACTTCGCATATGGACTTCGTTTTAGTTAAAAAAAAATTCATTGTGTTCGTTGTAACACAGTCTATGTATAGACATATTTCAATCTGAATTCGGATGTCGGAAAGTCATATCTTTTAGCTCCAAAAAATATTATTCGGTGAAAATTATGGAAAAAAAACTTTGTAATTTTTGCATACAAACTTCATAACAATTATTAGACCATATGAGTTCTCACAATCACAAGGATAACCTATAAAAATCTTTAAAAAAAAAAAAAAAAAAAAAAACAATTTAAAAGACCATGCCACCTAGATTTTCACAGGTGTTGCCTGCAATTTTTTTTTTTATTTTTACTTTAGTTTAAAAAAATCGTAGGTCTTTTAGATTTTTTTTGGCGGTGACTTGCAAAAATTTCAAGAAAAAAAAATCACTAACTACCTAGATTTTCGTAGATGATGATATACGAAAATTGTGGCTATTATGATTTTTTTTTTTTTGCTATTATGGGAAAACTATAAAAAAAAATGGCAATTATGGTTTTTTTTAGAAACATGGCCTTTTTCTTATTAAAAAAACGTGTTAGAATAGTTGACATGAATCTTTCCAAATCATTAGTTTTGCTAACTTTAATGCAAACGTTCATAAATTTAAAATATGTCTTAGGACCAAAATATGATTACAAACGTGAAACATTTTCATTAGCAAATTATAAAAAATATAAATGTTGAAACAACAGTTATTCTTGATTTTTTTTAATGCACTGATCTTCATATGTATAAACTTGACACAAATAACCATAATTTGAGATAATGAACGATTACATATGATTTTCAGAAACATAATCACATAAATAACTTCCGTGTATGGTGCACAAGATTGATAATGTTTGCCAACTGAGTTATGCTATATTTTTGCAAATACGCTGTTTTTTTATGACAACTTTTTTTAAACGGCAAATATCCTACTCTTAATTTATACCTCAATACCATTATGTATTCCAATAAAACTTGAATATATGACTTCTCGTTTAAAAAAATCACTGTTTATAATAAAAAACCCTTCTTCGATTGATGATAGAATTAAAAAGTAAATAAATACTTAATGTTAGAATTAAATAGTAAATAAATACAAGTGTTCAAAAAGTAATCTTTAAATAAAAAACAAGTATACTAAGAATTATTGATTGGTCGAAATCTCAAAGCTTTGGGCCAACAAAATCTAAAAATGGGGCAAAACACATGATGAGCCATCATTCATAACCCCTTTGTGTGATGGCAAAGGGCGGTCTAATCCTAACCCTAGCCCACTTGAGCAAACTTTCAGACAAATCACAACTTACATCCACTAACTCTAACAGATTTGCTTTGTTATACCCTCTTCTCGAAAAAGATGCTTCGAAAAAACAAAAAGGTTGTTACAAAATCATGGATCCAACTATTTGGACCCTTTTTATATTCTTAAAGGACCTTTGATAATTAGTTTAATTTTTTTCCTAAAACAAACTAATTATTAACCTATTAATTACTGTAACTTTTTTTATTTTTACAGGATCCTCTCATCTCTCATGATTATTTTATATTTTATATTAAATAACACTAATCATTACATAATAAAATGGTTCAATATCAAGATTTGTTTATAGAAAAAACAATTCATTTTTATAAAAAAGTATTAAAATAAAAATATATTTATTTTTTAAAATCTATAAAATAAAATATTTTAAATAAATATTTTAATTATTTTTTCTATTTTTAAATAAAAGGAAAGAATGAGATTTTTGGTGTGTGTTTAGATTTTTATTTTAGATTGATGTATGTTTGTATATATACTTGAAATAATGGTCGCTATAGATATATGTACCGTCACTACATTTTCTATTAATAATACTTAGTTTTCATTTAAATATTTAATATCATTTTATTTTTATTTATTGGTTTATAAAAATATTAAAATTTAGAAAATATTGAAATATATAGAAAACGTTGACATGTTTTATTATTATTTGATTATAAAAAAATAAAATATATAATAAATAAAAGGTTAATAATAATTAAATGATAGGTACGAGTTTCAAAAAAAAATAGCTTTTAGTAATTACGGAAATTTATACCTAAAAATCATTAATGAGAGGTCCCCGAAGAAAATCTGAGGTCCAATTAGTAGGACCATTTTTAAATTCACTTGTATTTTACAATATAGAGGATAATTTTAAGGCATACATATAAAATATGAAAATAGTTAGATTCCATTAAGATAATATATCCTATAATTGTTAAATTAAATTATAAAGTTTCAAATAACTATCTAACTAAAAAATGTCTAGATTTAGAAGCGAGTATAGACAGATATTCGGTCAAATATATCGGAACGGAAACCAATAGTTATAAACAGGCTCGACTCAAGCTATGGGAAGCTATAGGCAGCTTGAGCGACAGCCAAAATCAACAAAGTTATGAGGGGGCATTAATTTTAGTTCAAATACACGTAAAATGATACTTTTAGTTAGACCCGATTTTCATATCTATTCCAAATGGAAGATAATTGTTACACTTAATAAATTGATTTATCCACATAAAAAACATCATATTTTAAAATATCGCACAAGTGAGTAGAACATATTTTATGTGAATAAATCATTTTTTAGGTGGAATAATAGCTCTTATTCCAAATCGACACAGCACAAAGAGAAGGTAAAATGAAAATCAAACAAGGGCTACACATAGAAGACCAAGAGATGATTGTTATATCCAAGCTCGGCCCTAACATTGGGGGGGGGGGGGGGGGGGAGGAGGGTACAACTTGTGCGACCGAACAAAGACCCGTAAAAATAGTCAAACTATATAGTTAGTATGTTAATATATATATCATTTTACATAACTATTTTTTAAAATAACTCATAGTTTAATTGGCCAAGAGCATCACCTTTACTCCTTCCTTCTAAATGACGAAGGTTTGAATCATGCTTCCTCCACCTACCTACTGTGTTTTTTTATTAATCAGTTTGTCATTAATATATATCATTTTACGTAAAGAATATCAAAAACACTTGTAGTATTGTTGGCCAAGAATGTCACATTTATCCCCTTCATTTTAAATGATCAATGTTCATCTCTTTTAAAAAAATAATCCACCCTTACCCACCTTAATCGATTACTAGAACCCATTAGTAGTATTAATGAATTTTGCTTATACACAGAAAAATTATATTTAGAGGATCGTTTTTATTTCTCGCATAATGCCCTCAAATTCAATGAACGTGCCTTGATTATAGCCGATAATCATGCCCTAGGAGGTTGCACTGTCTTAGACGATTGACAACTCCAAGAAGATGGATGTAAGATCCACAAAATCCCATGAAAACTATTGATTTTAATCTTTCTTTTTGCAACATAATTCTTTAACCAACTCCCATGAAAACAATTTTCTTTTTGATATGTGAGTTTATGCTCTTTGATATCTTTGGTAAGATGGGGATTAATTTAGACTTTCCCACTTAAATGCGATTTTAATGATTTTTTGTGGTTGTGTTTACGGCTTGTCATGTGTTAGGATCAGTTTTAAGGTCCAACAATTATGACAAATGAAATGCGAAATAAGTAAATAACATCTAAGGGTCGTTTGATAGTTGCTGATTGGGTTAGATCTGACTGAGTTAGAAGCTGACTGGGTTAGAAATGCTGACTGAATCCATCTCTGATTGAATTTATGTTGTTTGATTATTTATATGACTGATTGTGCTGAATGATAAAAGTGGTCATATTATCCTTATGTTGTCCTTTTGTGCTGGATAAAATAATTATAAAAATAAAAATTATCACATAAAATCCAAAATAAAGAGACATAATTTAAAATCCAAATACAAAGTGTAATACAAACACAAATACACACTGTCATACATAATAAAAAAGTATATCATTTAACGTGAACCATTTGAAAGTAACTGACTGGCAATCTGGTCACGCAAAGTAGTCATATACTCAACGGCTTCTGAACCCTATTATATGTCTTGTATGTTTTGTCCCTCACTTCTTCCACCTCCCACATTAGGAGTAACCATAGTGTTTTGTTCAAAGTTCGTAAATAGGTCATCTTGAATATCGTATTTCTTTATAAAATTATGGACCGCGACACAGACAATAATTATATCTCTTTGCACTAGAAAAGGATAAGGATCCATACGTTTTAAAATTGGAAATCTCGTCTTCAATACACCATAAGCACATTCAATGATATTTCTAAGTTGTGCATGAGCATGATTAAACCTTTCTTCCTTTGTTAAAGCTCTGTTTCTTTGAAAATCGGCTAACCAATACCTAGTATTGCGGTAAGGAGCCATAAATCCACGGGTATTGGTGTATGCGGCATCACAAAGGTAATATTTATCTGTACATGGGTGACAAATTAATCATATAAATAATATATATAATATTTATTTATAAAAAAATGACAAACCTGGTGGAGGGAATGGAAATCCAGAAGTCGGATTAAATGCAACTTCTTTCAAAACTTTAGAATCGTGTGCTACACCCTCCTATCCAGCCCATACAAAGGTGAATATCATATCAAAATCACAAATTCCTATTACATTCTGATAACATTCACATTTTCCTCTTCCCCTATAGCGAGTTTGTTCATCAACGGGCACAACTGCGTGTACAAGTGTTCCATCTAGTGCACCTAATGCTCCAGGAAATATGTTTTTTAGCCGTCTATGTCGTTCCGAGGGATTTCTTGGTGTATTAGAAGATGTTGGTACAATAATTTCTCTTGCAAAACACATCATTGCTTTTAGCACTTCATGAAAACATTGATGAATCGTTTGTATGGAGTGGTGAAACCTTTCTTTAACAGCACGAAAACGTTCATTATGTCCTATAACATGTAAAAATATAGTCATCTTCTCTTCAACGGTTATTGTCCTACTACGTTGCAACCAATTTCTTTGAGTAAAATGATTGCATGATAATACAAATGCATCTTGTGAAAGACGTATCATATCAAAACACTGTATAGGACACCCGTGTATCAAATCTTGTGTATATGCATGCCCGGTTTCTTTCGATTCGTAAGCTTTTATTCTTTCAATTCTGTTTTTTCTTTTTCGAACCAATATCAACCAATAGCATGAGAGTATAAGGAAACCTAAAAACTCACATTCCTTATCCATATGTAACCTGTTACATATTAAATACAAATCACATAAATTTTATAACATAAACCATAACATTAACCAATAACATTAAAATGGATGACATATAACTCCATAACATAAAAATCCATGCCATAAAAATCCATAACATAAAAGTCAATACCAAATAACAATCCTAGACATAACACATAAACAACCCAAACTTAAAATTCCTAAACAAAACACATAACAACCCTACACATAAAAATCCATAACATGTACCATAATATAAATCCATAAGGCATAAAGACAAAAACATCCTAAAGTTAGACTAAAGTCAACCAAGTAATCCAAAATTCTTTCCCGCACTTTTCACCCACAACTCACAAGTCGAAGACTCAAGGCGTAACGAAATTTTCCTGTTACCAGCATTTTCAGCAAACAACATAAGCGCAGTGATGTATTTCGGATCAGAATCTCCCCACTCCAAGCCTTTCAATTTTTCAATACATTCATCCATCTCCTTGTCAAGATTATTAGTTTGCGCGAACGCCTGAGCCGCCTTTATAATTTCCTTGCCAACCTCTTTTATGTCATCATCTAGTGTGCCCGTGTGTGCATTTTGTTTTCCTCTTTTGTTTTTGGACCGACCATACGAATCTCCACTTGCATGTGATGCACTTGTAGGTGGAGGTACTGTTGAAGCTGAGGCTGGGATATCCATTTGAGGTGGTGTATCTATCATCTCGATATCCTCATAATCTTGTGCAGTAAAGACTTTTGCAGGGTGAGGGAGTGTCGAAGATGGTCCCCAACTAGCAGCACCCGTCGAGGTCGCACCGTCAAACAACTGGGTGCATAGATCAGGGTAAAGGAGGGATGCATTTCTTAATTTCTCGACCATCTTGTTCAACTGTTTGAAAATTTGATTTTATTATTATACTTTAAGAAAATAATGTGTTTTAAATTTAAAGATTACCTTCGCCTCCGCTTTCCACTCTTCATCCGTCATTTGAAATGTGTTTGTGATAGGATTATAGAGATTCCCAGTTTTGTTTTTTAATTTCAACCAAACTGCATACTTGCTTTTCAAGTAGTCATAACGATATTTCATTTGTTTTTTGTCAACAACAAAGTCATGTTTTTTTTTTAGTTTTTCAGCTATTATATTCCATGAGGTACCTTTGAGACCACTACCCTCCCGACCGTTACTTGTCAGTTCTTGGATACATGCATCAAGAAAAGTTTTGTTCACAAAATCCGAAGACCAACTAGCTCTACTTCTCTTTTCTACCATGTCTAATGAATAAATAAATGTTTAACATGTTATGCAAATATATACACATATTAGCACATATAAACACAAATATATATATATATATATATATATATATATATATATATATATATACACACACACACATGTACATAAATACTCACAAATAGGTCATATTTATAAATATAAAAAATTATTAACAGATAAAATAAAAATGTTATTAAGATGAAAAGATACAAAATGATAAAAAGAATAAACAAATAATTCATCAAAAATAATAAATTGTTAATTTATAGTAAAAAAAATACCACACTCTAGTGTCTTGAATGTTTCAAGAAATATTTAGAATAAAAATAAAAATCATATATTTATAAAAGTAACATCACCAATATAAACTTGTTGCCTTAGATTCACACTATTATTCTACGAATTGCATGTTTCCAACATTTACTTTCTGCTTATTATTTTCAAAACTTTTACTTGTTCATTTACCTCAATACCACAAAGATATATGGTTACACAACCACTTGTGTTATATGTAATTTTCAAAGTCACTCTACTAATTAATGTATGTGTGTTAAAGTTTAGAATTGATGAAAACTTGTGTTAAAGTTTAGAATTAGACACCACCATAATTTCACATGCACCAATTTTGTTTTTGGAAGATATATAGTAATTCATCAAAAAAAATTGACTTCTTGATTTCAAGAATTAGGAAATAACATGCATGCTCCCATGGAAAGTTTAAGAATCAACAACATGAAAAACAATGACAAAAAAAAGATTCTGGACATAAAAATCAAGAGCATAAAAAACATGGAAATTTTAAGAATCAATAAATTGTGGACAGTTTTGCCCTTGATTATGAATGCAGAAAAAATAAGGATAAAATAAGATAAACAAACCCGTTGATCAAGAACATGAAAAACATTGAAATTTTAAGAATCAATAAATTATGGACAATTTTGCCCCTACTTATGAATGCAGAAAAAAAAAAAGATAAAACAAGAAAAAGAAACCTGTTGTTGATCGATGTTGTTGTTGTTGATGTTGGTCATTGCTTTGCTGATGTTGATCGTTGCTTTGCTTGACAGCTTTCAATCGCTAATTAAGTTCTTGCTTTGTCGCAGGGAAGTTAACGGGGGAGGGATAGGGCATCGATGACAGCTTTGATTTTTTTACTCGGTCCATCAAGTTTAAAGCAAGGACCGAGTCCTCTATTTTCATTGGACCGAGTCCTAATGTTGGACCGAGTCCCTTAATCTATAATCAATATCAAACTTGCTAATTGGTATTTTATGGACCCAGTTCCTCTTTGGACCCAGTTAGATCGCATATCAAACGAGCCCTAAGTAAACAAATTAACTAAGAGTAAAACATTAAAAGCATATAGATGGAGAACAAGATATCATAAGATTGGTGTCTTAACAAGACATTACAAGGTGCCTTTTAAAGGAAAACAAAATACAATATGTCCTATCATATTTTAAAAGCATGGGTCTAAGAAAATACAAAAGTAAACAATAAGGTAAAAAGTACAATTAGTTATACATAATTTGGACATATCATAAATAAACAAATAATAAAGTGTGATAGAATATGGTCTAACTATAAGAAGCAGTGTTGGTGTGTTTCTAGACTGCTGAGGACCTGATCTGCTGATGAGAAGATACTGATGAGAAGATGACTGCAAATTATATGCTATCGATCCGCATTCAGCTATTGTCACTTCTTGTGTTTCAACATCATGTGTAGTTATTGGTTGTTTTAAGAACAAAACTGAACAAGCTTCGAGCTAATATGATGTAAAAGCTATCTTTTTGGCTAGTAATTCATTGAATAAGTATTTTCTTTAATTGAATATGTTTTTTGCTTTGATATAATTATCTGCAAGTTAGAATGCTCATAAACTATTTGATGTTTTGCTTAAACAAAATTACAATTCGATAGTAGAAGTTGGAATAAACTGGTATTTTCTTCTTATCTTTTCATGTATCATGTATGCATGGTTTCTCTTATTTCTTCTAACATATTAATATTTTGATACCACTAACATTGCTTTTGTAATCAAAGAACTATAAGCATTTTAACCTTCGTACTTTTCTTTCTGATGAGAAATCTAAATGATGTGTTTCCACTTCTCACCAAAAATCATGATGCTTATAGAGATAAGTTTCTTTGGATAATACATTTTACTTCTCCAATCTACTACATATTATCTAATTGAGGTATAATAAATGAAAATTAAAGGGTGTTTGCTTGCAGAACAACTTCTCATCTATCAATCCTAAAGTAAAATTATGCTATTGATATGTGTTGGGTTCAAGATGTTCAAGAATCTCATTTTGTGACGGTCTATATTAATTTATCCATGTTGTGTGGTACGTTGTTGTGGTGAGTTGGTTAAGTGTTGTTTCTATTTGATCTTCGTTTGTTGTTCTATTTCTATTTCTATGTACTCTTCCCAACTACTTGTTTGTTCTTTCTATTTGTTCGTAATATATATAGATATTAAAAAAACATTGAATTATGCGATGTTTGTATGTTTTAGTTTATGTAGATAAAACTTTTTTGAATAAAAACTCATGTTGAACTTTTCTTCTATTGAATTATGTTATATATGGGTTAGGTGTATCGTACAATATAAACATAGGAGCATTACTAAGTATGAAAGAGTAAATTTTAAAACCATTACACTAACCGCATGAAAGAAATGTAATTTTTCAAAAATATGATTTCGTTTTTGAAAATATGAAAAACTTCATGAGGTAGTGTGGAACATTTTAGAGGCATTTTTGTCATGCTGGAGACGGCATGCGACAGACAGGCAAAGCTCATTTACTTTTTTTGTCATAACTTAAAAAAATGGAAAAACCAACGTTCTCAAAATGTTATTCTTAGGGTTGGAAGATTATGGTAGTTTTGTGATGCAGATAGAAGACAACAAATTTCTATTGTTAGAAGAGTGGAGACGATTACAGTCGACGGTGCAAGGAAAAGAAGTCAAACGAGAAGGAAATGGGAAGATAACATCATGTTTGACTTGAAGGAGTTGGCACTTAACAAAGATACAAGTTCATATAAGAGAATGTGGAGTCTTAGAATTAGGATATCGAAGTAGTATTGGCACAGTGTACGAACTAGATTCTCCATTTTTGTTTGTGCTTGTCAAACAATATTCTCCTACCGTCACCTAAATGATTATTTTGGTATCTATTTCTACTAGTTGTATATTATCCATAATATATTGCTAACCTTTAATCCTCATCATGTGTAGACTATCGTGGCTTTAGTCTTTTTTCTTCGACACACCTTTTTTTAATTTATCTCGGACTAACTGTTTTTATTCGTAGATCTTTATGTAGGGCCACTTAGGGTGGGCGTGATTATAACATTTCATTATTTATATACTTTTTTTTGGGGGGGGGGGGGGGGTCTTCTACGAAAACAACTTTTCCAACCATATGGTAGGAGCTGCCAACCATTTTAACTTTTACCTCCTCATTACTTCTCTTATATGAGATTGATGTAATGTTGTTGTTGTTAATATTCTTTAATCGTTATAGTAGTATATTCTTGAGAAAAAGGCACATGTCTAATCTAATCAACCATGTTCCAAAAAATAATCAAAAATTAATCTAATTACAAAATAACCATCAATTTTGCATATGACATCTCCAAAATGATGACATCATTTAACAAATTATGATGTGCCAACCAAAGCAAGGTTAGTTTGAATGACAATAATTCAAAAAAATATGTAGATGACATCTGTGAATCATATGTTTTAGGGTAAATTACACCAATCGTCCCTCGTGTAGGTGCCAAAAAGCATGTTTGGTCCTTATTTTCAAAAGTCAACTCGGATCGTCCCTTATATGGTAAAAAGATGCACGTTTCGTCCCTCATTAGTTTAAATTTGCATGCTTCATCCCTTATGAGACATGGAATGACTAAAATACCCTTTACAATTTATTTTTCATTTATTCTTGATTTTTCTAATTAATTATTAAACCGAATATTTATATCTATCTGTTTCATTTCGTTGAAGAAGACTTAAGCACCACCACAACCACCAGAAAGCACAACTATCACCACCAGAATACACAACCACCACTGGAATGCATAATCACCACCGAAATTCGGTTCTACCACCACCTATTTCCCTAGAAAATAGCCACGAATCACCACCTCATTCACCATCGCCACCCTCTTTGTACAACAACCAATAATCAACCTCGTCGAACACCATGTGTCACCGTTCCATCATCAGTACCGTCAAAGGATCTAGCCTCTTGTTGGAGTGCATATCTAAATGGCAAGGTAGAAGCTTTGGGAGGATGCAGATTCGCTACCCTCTTACAAGAAAAACAAGAGGCGACTAGGGTTTATGCGCCACCATCAACGTCGGCTAGGGTTTTGATAGATCGTGTTTCACCGCCATTGACATCAGCTAGGGTTTCGTCACAGATGTCATCGATCTCTTAGGTTTTGAGATCAAGCTCCGCCGCTGCCGCCTATATGCTTCTATAACAACATCACCTCTTTCTTGAATTTCAGAGGTTTCAGTGAGTTGTAGATCGAATATTCACACCAATATGGATATGCAAATCTGCAAATATGCCTTCAAGAACTACAACCATCTGCAAATCGAACCCTTTAGAACGAAATCCTTCAAGTACTTGTGTAGATTTGGAAAACTTCAAATCAGTGTTCATCATCCCAGAAACAAACATGAACACAAATACATACATATGTGTGTGTTTATCAGCAAATCGGTGTTTATCTGCAACTCTGTTCTAGGGTTTGTTTTTCAGACAAAAAATCTTAAATCGTTGATCTTTTTGAACACCGTGATTATGGATATGAGATCGTCGGAGTAGCTGATTACAGGTGGTTGTTGGAAGTATTGGGTGGTGGTTGTCGGTGGTATTGGGTGTTGCTTGTCGGATGGGTTTTCCAGGGGTGATATAAGAACCAATTGATTTTTTAAAGAATTATAATTAATAAAATAAATTATAAACCTGAAAAATAAATGAAAATAAAAGGAAAAGGGCAAGATAGTCATTTATGTCTGTGGGGGACCAAACGTGCACCTTTTAATCAAATGAGGGACGACCCGAGTTAATTTTTGAAAATAGAGACTAAACGTGTTTTTTGACACCTGCACGATGGACGATTGGTGTAATTTACCTTATGTTTTTTCTACAAAAATGCAAAAAAAAATGATGTTATTTTTTGTTAGAAAAAAGCTAGGGATGCCAACCAAAATGATGACATCATTGTAAGCACGGTACAAGTTACAAAAAAAAAAAAAAAGTTCAGGATTCAAAGTGCAAATTACTCCAAACCACAGAGACCATCCGTAATTTACTCAAATATTCAAATACCATTTGCACAACAAAAAAAAACTTTGGAGATTTCTAACTAAAAAAATAAACTTCAAAAAATTAATTCTTTTTTGTATTTTCATTGAAAAAACTACGATTTTATAGACGGTATTTGCGATTTTTTTCTTCAAAATAAAGATGTTTTTGTTCACATCACTATTATGTTACGTGTGGTATTGATTTTTATTTTGGTGACTGACCTAATTTTTTATTATGTTTTAGAAAATAATTTTATAAAAAAATATAATCAAAAAATATTTGTTAAGTAGATCAAAATATCACAAGTAGTATTTTTTTTGTGTTTATAACACTATATTTATAAAAATAATTACAATGTTTGTGAAGTATGAGGTAACTTTTTTTTTTAATAGAGATGTTGGTAGCTTTTGTTCCACGCTAGGAATCACGCACCCTGTGATTCTAACACCTTCCACCGTCTTCACCATGAAAACTAAAACCAATTCAACAGCACCACAATTTCCCTCTTCGTGGTGTTTAATCAAACACTTGATCTCCATTCATGTGAACGAAAGAAGCAATTGAAGGAATGTGGTAGCTGTTCAAAGGCATAACATCATCATCATCTGATCTGAAGTTGAATTAGCGAAAAACTTTCAGCAGATATGCCCAATCAAAATTCTTCTTCATTTCAATCGAATCAGACAACGTCTTCGTCGCCTGACTTCAATTTGAGTTTATCAGAAAGGGCGTTTGCCGCAGCTGGAGCCGCTTTTCTATCTGCAGTTATAGTAAATCCTCTCGATGTCGCAAAGGTACTCTTCTCCCTCGATTATTTTCCTTACACATGTTAGTTCCAATTTCATTCTCGACTTCTAAATATACTCTGGTTGTGGATCTCGCATGTCAATTGTATTGGATTCCCTCATTTGATCGATTGGCTTCGTGTATTGCCTGATTATGCAGACTAGATTGCAAGCTCAGGCTGCTAGTGTTCCATATGATATCAGAATCTCCACTCCACATGTCGCTTTGAACCAAACACAGTACATTAAACCTTGGTCTTCGCCCTGATCAAACTTTTTTGCGTACTCAAAGTGTCTAATTTTGTATTTAATCGGTGTTAATTTGGTTATCAGAAGTATAAAG
This sequence comes from Lactuca sativa, assembly GCF_002870075.4. Taxonomy (NCBI): domain Eukaryota; kingdom Viridiplantae; phylum Streptophyta; class Magnoliopsida; order Asterales; family Asteraceae; genus Lactuca; species Lactuca sativa. Next base: position 3,076,127 of record NC_056629.2, read on the forward strand.
GCACTCTAGATGTGTTCCAGAAAGTTATTCATGAGGAAGGATTTTCCCGACTTAAGTTTAGCATTGGCAGTAGCCACGGTAATAAGTGTGTGTGTTATTTTGTGAAAGATTGATTGTTTTAATATTAGGTGGGTATCTACATCACATGCCTTGTTATGATATATTGAGAAACTATATGGAAGCATATACATCACAAAATGCTCCAAGTGTGACACCTTATGTCCCCTTAGTTATTGGCTTGTGTTACTTGTTACCCTGTTGAATTTGCAAGAACTCATATAACTAGTAACATGAGTATGTGTAAATGTAATGTTTTATTCTTTTATCTTCAAAACCTGTATCCATTGTTTTATTTATAACAGGCATTTAAAGATGGCCAACAACATGGAACAAATTAAGCTTCCTGGAGTTGGGGTTGTTTCTGCAGACACAAACACCACGAAGAACCTTAATAATAATAATAATAATAATAGCAGCTGTGAGTTACTTGTGTTGGATATGTGTCTCTTTTTATGTATTGAAAATTTGACCTGAATTTATTTGGGATTTGAACAAATTATATTTAGCATTTCGATTCTTATGGACGGGTCTTGGGGCACAACTATCTCGTGATGTTCCATTTTCTGCGGTTTGCTGGGTTACCCTGGAACCAGTAAGTAGGACTTGTAAAACTTAAGAGTTTTTTGTTTTTTTTTTAAATTTTTATATGGGTGATTTAAAACCTTAAAGCTTCCTTTGTGTTTGTGCAGGTGAGGAGGCGGATACTAGGAATGTTGGGGGGGGGGGGGGGGGGGGGGGGGGGGGGGGGGGGGGGGGCATGAAACTTGTGGTGTCAGTGTTGTTGTTGGTGCAAACTTTGCTGCTGGATGCGTTGCAGGTGCCTCAACATGTCCGTTAGACATTGCAAACACTCGCCGTCAAATAGAGGTATACTATATATATCTTTGTATTTTATGTTATGCAAGCATTAAAAAAAAAAAAAAAAAAACATGTTGGGATTTTGTAAATTGGATCTAGCGATTATTTTTGTTGGTAATACTAATGGTGTAGTTGTTCAATTGACATTTTCAGAAGGATACAGTCCAAGCATTGAGGATGACAACAAGACAAGACACTGGTGGAAATATGGAGGTATGGATTTTGGTTTTGTTGATTACAACTTAGAAGGTTGATTTTATGGAACAGGGATGGAGGAATGAAGGGACTTTTCACAGGAGTTGGTCTTCTGTTGGGATTGTGGTGTCCTTAATTTTATTAAGTTGTCAAGTATCTTCTACACGGCTACACAACACAACACTAGAATACCACAACACATTGCCATCAATATCATTTGGAAATGCCCAAAGACTAGAATTACTACAACTCTAAATCATGAAAATTGGACCCACAAACTCTTTCCGTATGATTGATTTTAGTAATCTAGAATCCTTGATTGCTTATTTGTTCAAGTATATGTAAATATATGCATGTTGATGACAGATTCATAGTATATTTCTAAATGGATAATATTCTTCACCTGGTTCACAGCCATGTTTGTATCGTTGATGTGATGGAATAACAACTAAATATCACCAATTTCTTTTTAAAACTTATCTTATTATTGTCACTACACAACGATTTTTGGTTTTATTTACCTGGAACCAGATTTGAAGCCTCCCTCCATACTAGCAGACTTTAATCACCGTGGCATGTAGACATTTTGTTAAGTCTTATAACTTCTTTAAAGTTAAGCTCGATAAAATATAAAGAAAAGGAATTTTTAATAAAAGAGATTTAGCTTCTTTAATTCATAATTAAAAACGAATATTTGAAGTTACGCTATAATTAAACAAAAATACCTTGCATAGACATAAAAATCACAATAGCCAAATGAAATCAACATTAACTTAATTTGATCCCGAGTTATGTTATGTGGTTTCTGTTTCAAGTTTTGCATTTTTCAATTTTCATCATTCATTCCGCCAAGTGTTGTTGGTCCACCAAATCCATAAAAACATCACATACCAAGATAAGATTCAATAAATGATCAAGAATAAAACTTGATGATTGCATTTGTCATAGTGTAATAATTCTGATTATAATTTGAAGCAAACTCAAAGCTAATAATACATGTAAAGGAAATTATTAAAAGAGACCATACGGGAAGGCGTCCAAAGGATGGATAAGGTAGGTTAGAAGTAATGCGCCAATCATCAATGCGTATGCAATTCCCTGATCAATCGAAGTCCCTACAATACATACAAATGCAATTTTCGTCACTCACCATGGCTTTCAAGTTTCAAGTATATAGCTAAAGTTTGTTCAGAGAATGTGTTTTCTACAGTAACTCTAAATCGTCTTCATGTTGTAATTTGGATATAAGAAATCGAATAAAAGAAAGTGTATACTGTATACACTTAACTGGTTGCTTTGCCAATTATCTAGTCTTCATAACAAAAAGGTCGAGGTAAAAAAAATAGTAAAAAAATACAACGTGTTAGGGCTAGTGCAGGTTGCTTGCAGTTGAGGTAAATTAGCTCCAAATCAATGAATTTTGCTTTCGCAAACAATGAAAAAACAGCTAACCTATATATATATCAGATCTTTTGTACAAACAACCATCAATTTCATTTAAAACAGCGTCACAGAATATCAGAGAAGAAAATTTATTCAAAATTTTTGAACAAATACTTTGAAAAGTAAGAAACAATGAAAACAGAGCTAAACAGGTTGTTACTGGTTGAAGTAAATTAGCTCAAAATCACACAAGACCAAATGTTTTTTTTTTTTCGTAAATGATGAAAACAAAGTTAAATCAGATCTACATATGAATGCAACAATACAACTCGATTTAATTTAAAAAAAAAAAAAAAAAAAAAAAAAAAAAACCGCAGCAATGAATATCATAGAAAATTTTAAGCAGATGGTTTACCATCGCTAGAAGGAGCAGGAGCAGGTGCCATCGATTGAGCTCTAACATTTGGACAAACAATGCCTACAAACACCGCGAACATCGCCGCTATTGCAGTAACCAACAGCATCCGATTCACCGCCATTACTCTCCGTTTTAACAAAATCAACAATGCGAAGTCCCAAACGAAGATAAATCACCGAACTAAGTCGGTCTCCTCCACGGATCGGAGGAGAATCACACAGATTACTCAGATCAAAACCCTAGAAATTTCAGAGCTCAAGTCGTGTGTGTGTGAGTGTGTGTTTCAAGGGGTGGGTTATTAATATACAATGGGAAGCAAGGCAGACGGCTATCCTATCATTTAATTTCTAGTAGATTCCGTTGTTGTTAAATATTTTTTGAAATGTACACATTTAATTTTTATTTTTTTTTTTGTAAAATAAACCATTATATTTTATTTTTTATAATAATGCAGTCCTTATGACCGGCTATACCCGGTATACTGGTCATATACGAATTTTCTTTTAGGAAAAATGACTTGATAGGGTAAGAAACTTTTTGAAATGTACACATTTAGTCCTTATTCTTTTTTTTTGTAAAATAAACCCTTATACTTTATTAATATGTACACATTAGGTCTTTTTCATCAGATTCTACAGGTTTTGCTGATGTGGAAGCACAAGTGGCACTAAATATCAATTAATTAGCTTAGTCACCAGAGGTGGGTGATCCTCCAGCAACAAGAAAAGGGCGGCGACCCTTCTCTTTCTCGTCTCTCTTCCTTCCGGTTGAACAACAACAGCCAAACACACTTTACCTGTTGTATTTCTCCGATCTGTCTCTCTTTGCCTCCATCTTTGAGATATGTTGCCAGAAAAAGAAGAAAGAATCGACGAGGGGGCTACCAGAGCAGCTCTTCGCCGCCAACTACCGTCTCTACTTCCTCCTGCCTCCCCCTTCGACCTTGTTGTTTTTGTCATCATTCCTCCTTGCTACCAGTGATGTGTAGGAACACACAAAGGAGTCGCCGGAGATCGGTGTTCTCCCTCTTTTTCATGATGAATAAAAGTTGGAAAAATTTCATTGTGGATATGTGGATGCCACCTGGGTATTTCATTTCAACAAAATAAAAGAAAGAGAAAATTACTTGATAGGGTAAGATATTTTTTGAAATGTACACATTTAGTCCTTATTCTTTTTTTTTTGTAAAATAAACGCTTCCACGCCAGCAAAACCTGTAGAATCCGGTGAAAATGACCTAATGTGTACATATTAATAAAGTATAAGGGTTTATTTTACAAGAAAAAAAGAATAAGGACTAAATGTGTATATTTCAAAAAGTATCTTACCCTATTAAGTCATTATCCCTTAAAAAGGATACATGATTGGTTTAGTTTGGGTCGGTTTTGTTATGTTTAAGTTTTCGATTTTATAGTTTCTGCTATTTTCTAGTGGTGCTATGCGTTCCAAGAATTACGTTTTGGTGTTAAAAAATGAAGTATTATTGTATGAAGATAAAACACTATTTGCATCATCTTTATACTATTTTGGTGCAGAAAATAATAGTATGTCCAAGATGGTCTAAGTTGTTAATTTTCATTTATGTAATAGACTTAGAGGTTGTTTGTTTTTTTGCTACAGATCTGCGAAATCACTTTTGTCTGCGTCACACAGACATAGGTCCTCGCATGGTGTTTGTTTTTTCGAAGTGGGCAGATCCAAAAACGTCTGCGCGAGGTCTTCACCACACAGACATGGACTAACATCTTCTAAGATCTGCAAAGTCATTTTAACCTAAAAAAACACATCTTTTTTTTTCTTTCTCTATTCGGCCCATCCATTCTCACGTTTCACCCACCATCGACGCTCCTGTCTCGCTCCAACATCGTCTTCATCGTTCATCTTCTCCAATCAGCACCGCCGTCCACCGCCGCCTCCTCTCTGATCACAGGCAACAGAAAACGCCTCCTCTCCCATCGCAGACGAACAGCAACGCAGCGAACAGGTTTGCTTTCTTTTTTTCTTTGTTTTTTTTTATGGTTCTAACATCAAATTGATGATTAATCTTGCTTGAAAACTCTCTAATGTACTGAAATATGTGGTTTAATTTTGCTGAAATTGCTTCTTGTTGTATAAATTTATTGTTGGATAGTGGAAATCCGAAAATATGGTTGAAAATAGATTTTCCTGTGTAAACTTCTTATTAAATGTTGCTGGAAATCATATTCCTTGTGTATTTTGCTGGAAATTTCATGAGATTGCTGAAAATCAAGTTTTTTGTTGCTAAAAATCAAGTTTTTTGTTGTTGAAAATATGAAAATAGTGCTGAAAATCATATTCCTTGCGTATTTTGCTAGTAGTTTCATAAGATTGCTGAAAATCAAGTTTTTTGTTACTGAAAATCAAATTTTTTGTTGCTGAAAATAAGAAAATAATACCGAAAATGTGAAAATAATTTCTAGAAATTCCATAACATTGCTGACAAATTCAATTTTGATGTTGAAAGACCCTTTTAAGTTGAAAATTGTGAATGTTGTTTATTCTTGCTGAAAAGTCTATAATCTAGTCAAATTTGTTGATTCTTTTTGCTGAAAATAGTTGTTTTTTCTTAAATTTGATGTTAGATGTTGCTGAAAATGCTGTGAATTGTTGTTTAATATTGTTGTGAAAATTGTTGTTGAAATCAAGTTTTTTTCTTGATTAAAATATGAAAAATTGTGCTAGAAATATGAAATATTGTTGTGAATGTTGTGATTTTTTTTGAAAATACTTTTTACAATACCTTATAAAATCTTATTTGTCTATGATATATTGGTTATTGTAAAACCATTTTTTTTATTGTATGACTAATTCAGTTGAATGAATTTTATTTTCAGTGTTGTATGATTATTATTATTAAAATTTTGGTGTTGAAAAATCATTTGAAGTTTGTAAAATAATTTTATTTAAAATTCAGTTTATTTTAGCAGATTGCAGATGTTAAAAAACAAACAGTCTTCTTATTGCAGACTGCAGATGTTTGGTCCATCTCTTCTGTTGCAGAGGGTTGCAAATGTGGTTCGCGGACTGCAGACATTTTGGCTTCAGAAAAACAAACAACACCTTAATCGATTAGAAATATATATCATTGTACAATTATTCAGTACCATACGTCCATACCTATATGTCCATCCAATATTTTATTGAAAAAATTAATTATAAAACTACACAGTTTCAAGTTTGAGAAATATAATCTTCAAAAAAATACCAAAATGAAATCAAAAAATATTTTTGACAATACCATACACAGTTTCAAGTTTGAGAAATAAAATCTTCAAAAAATACCAAAATGAAATCAAAAAATATTTTTGACAATACCTTGAGCTGAGAAACGTGTTTGGAAACACGATAATCAGGAACCCAACTAACTCTATATAGCATGTTCCGGTGAGCCATTGTTTGGCTTTGGACCGATTTTGTACACCCTTAGCTAAAATAAAATATATTTATTACAAACTTTTTAACAAATCAAGACATGATAATGCATCAAATCCTATATAATTTAATAGATTGCTTCATCACTATTTTAATTTTTCTTACAGCTCTATCATCTTATAATGCATTTAACTATACAAAATTTCAATAAAATATATATTTTAAACTTTAAAAAATAATAATAATAAATAAATAAATCCTACTGACCTCTATGGTTGAGTTTTAATCCATTCAACTTTTTAGTTGAACTAATGTATGCATTATGATGATGTGAGTTGAGTTGGAAGCAATAATGATAAATTGTATATTATTCCATAAAAGTAATGGCTTTATCTGAATTTTCCATAGAGGTAGAAAACAGAAGACAAGTTGATGAGATGGATGATGCCAACGACCAAAGGGACAATAGCATGAGACGAGCATCAGTCATCAGCATGCATGCATAAAAAGACTTGTATAATCTGGGACCACAAATGCAGCAAGGCTCAACCCCAACCAATTAAACCCGCTTCAAATAATCTTCACCGATATGTCAAGATTTAGCACCCATGTTCGGATGTGACGCGAATCAAGATATCATTGTCCTTTTTTTTTTTTAAGGCAAATTGTATGTAAAAAATTGCCAACTGTTTGTTTCTTAGATACCCTGCCTGAATCCACCGCTCATATGTTTTGGTCCAATTTACCTATGAAATGACATTATTCTTGTTCTCATTAATCTTATTGTTCTATTTGAGATAAAGGTAAAAAAAAAATGTTCATTGTTGCAATACCAGAGTAAAAAGCTTGTGTAAAAATGGTTGTCAAAGGTAGCCAATCGACATGCGAAGAGAAGAGTGTTTAAAAGATCACAATGTCAAATGCACACATAAGATTTACAATCTCCATTTTAATGCACATGAATCAAGATGTTATGCTTGCTAATGCTACACATCATTTTTTAGAAGCAAACCAAAGTATTGTTGCACCATTTTTACATAGTCATTCATGGTTGGTTTCACATTGCTAACTTTGGATCTACTGTCCCTGTAGCACTTCCTTCCCCTGTTAGGAGATGATCAGGATCCTGAAAAACACAACACATTAAACATTAAAATTGCAACGAAATTCATCACCAAATAAATTATAAAATTAAAGTAATAAATACCTCCATGCCCCATTTTATATAATCTGGGGATTCACATGCTTTATATTCATCAACCAAACTCTCGATTACATCCCTTGACTCATCAAATTCAGAAAGATCATTGTCCTGGATGAATAATAATACCCACGTGATTGCAATAAGTATACAAAAAAGGTTAGGTTAGGTTAAAATACCAACATACTTTCATTTCTTCCTATTATTTACAGCATTGTACTATATAATGCATTAAATACAAAGTAATTTTCACTGCTAGTTACAAACAATGCCTTAATAAGTAGAGAGACGATAGTAAGTCTATAAAATTAAAAAAAAAAAAAAAAAAAAAAAATTAAATGGAAGTATGTATGCAATGCATCAACATTCAACAAAAAGAGTAGAGTAGAGTAACTTACATCAAACAAAGGGAAACCCCTGTATTTGTCAAGAAAGGCCTGTCTCTTTCTTAAGAGAGAATACTGACTCAAACATTTAGAGAATAGATGCCGAATTCCCGTGTAACTTGCTAACATCAGCCCACTCACCTGAAAAAACAATAATAACACATTAACACCACTTTACTTTTCATAAATAAATAAATAAATCCCACAACAATTTATAAAAAAAAAAAAAAAAAAAAAAAAATCTTACCCTGTGGGCAGTTTGAACATATGGAGACTTTCTTGAAAGAGCAACCTGTCCCATAAAAATCAACATCAGAATTTAAAAGAGGAGAATTGGTTTGGTTAATACCTTAGCAGGAAACATTACATACCTGAATGCTAGCAGGGCCCCATTCAATGAAATTAACAAGCTTTCTTTCACGTATTCGCTGCAAACTATCATGAACCTAATAAAAGCATCACAAATGTCATACTCATATAACTCATCCATGGATGTGTAACTGAAGATTGAAAAATGACCTGAGTAGGGTCAACTTCCCCCTGAATGATGTTCAGTATGGATATATATTTTGCCTGACTAGCTTCTTTTGTCCTGGCATGTGATGAAACCATGATATTCTTTGTCTGCAAAAAACATACCAGCACCCATGAGTAACTAAGTATCACAATCAAAGCTTCACTAAAACAACTTCTTCTAACGTTTTCTTGCCTGAAGAAGTCTTCTCATCACATCCAATACGGTGGTTTTTCGGATCATATTAGCCTGCCGATAACAATAGTTTCAATAATATTAATAATAATTTTAACAGGTATTTGAAAATCCTACATACCTGGCGTTCCACTGTCAGTGGTGTATACCCTGTCATAAGAAAGTGGCATCTTGGTGTTGGGATCAAAGAAGCAAGAAGTCCAACCAGATCATTGTTCATATAACCAGGGTACCTCAGTGTAGTTGTACTCGCAGACATTACAGTAGAAACCAGAGAATTTGTCTGAGAAACAGAAGGATTTTGTATATGAAGTCTCTCTACTGCAATTCTATTAAGTGCAGTGTTATCAAGAACAACAACACAGTCAGCATTTAGTGTGAGTCGTTTCAGAGTCAAAAGGGAGTTGTAAGGCTGGACCACCACATCACTTGTCTCGTTTTGGTTAGGGAAGACACTGTATGTCTGAACAAGTTTCTTGCTGTATCGATCATTTAAAGTCTCCAGAAGGTATGAACCCATACCTACAAATAACAAGTTTAATAATTTCTTTGTGTATCAAGTTCATATGAATGAGATAAAACCAGCCATAGCCCTTAGCCCTTAGCCCTTAGCCCCTAGGTAAGTAAGTAAAAGCCCAAAACCTGAGCCTGTTCCTCCAGCAATTGAATGACATAAAACAAATCCTTCAAGACTATCACTTCCATCTGCTTCTCTGTCAATCATGTCCATCAAATCCTCCTCAAAATTTTTACCCTGCCAAAAAAAAAAAAAAAAAAAGACACAGAATCATTATTGAAATTTGAGAATTATACAAGATAATGTGATCACAACAAACCAATTAATTGTTAACCTGATGATATCCACTGGCCCAATTGTTTCCTGCACCGCCTCCTTCCTTTGAGGTAAATATATTCTCGTGATTGTAGAGATTTCTGTATTCACCGGTTTGGATTCCATTAATCACTCTAGGCTCCAAATCCATAAGCAATGCTCGTGGTATGTAGTGCTGATCATCAGCTTGATAGAAAAACACATCTTTCCTGTCACCTCCCTGCAGCAAGTTTGTACACAGAAAATGGTCACACTTACGTTTTTCACTTAATATTGTAGTACAATGACACTCGCACAAATTCCGAGGGCTCAATTTCCATAGAAACAACCGCTTCGCGAAATGCAAGGGAAAGAGAACCATCTTCCACGAATGGTCCACCGGGATCGCTCTTTTAAATGACATTTGCTCAACATAATACGCACTAACTTAAGGTAGAGTCAGATGAGACTGATTAAACCACCAAGCATAACCAAAGATACAGTTAAAGTAGTGACCTGAGTAGCGAAATCTTCAAGTATGCCGTCCTTGGAGATACCGTGTTCCAAACAAAGCTGCTTCCAGAACTCCATTCCGATCTGGTTCCCGCATTGTCCTACTTGCAGTGTTATGATTTCACGAGGCATATCTTTTGCTTCTTCTTCTTCTTCTCCGATTACTTTTATTTATCCCCTTTGTTTCTGGGTTCCTAGGGTTTCGAAACTCTGTCTGTGTAGTGTGTGTGGGAGAGGCGGGACAACGTTGGTTTTAGAAATAAAGAGAAAAAGGGTGGAAAAAGTGAAAGCCGGCAAACGTTCGATTGACCCCCGTCTTGTTAGCGGGTGAGGGTATCATGCGCACCAAATGATTTTTTTTTTGAAGGGCAGGTATAATATATTAGCTCTTAAATTTATCTATATTCAGGACGGTACTTCCTTCGATCTCAAAAAGAAACGACACCACCGTTAGATTATAAGCCCTTTTGAAACCTGGTTGCCCATGTATTAATTAGTTAATTTTGTTTTAAGACTATTAAATGTGAGCAAACATTTAAGACATTATCATGTCATGTCACAGATGGTGTTATAATATTAATTATAGAAATGGTGTTGAAATGTAATAACATATTAAGAAAAAGACAGACAAAATAAGAAAAAAAAAATAGTGATTGATTAATTTTTTCATGTTGAGGTATGTTGTTAGTCGTTATCACATCTTGTGTATTCGGTGACTTTTATTTTTTTTGCATGTTTATTTAATCGTTTAAGGAAAAATGATCTTGTAGTACAATTAAGTTTAGGCAATGTCTCGGATTGATCACTGAAGTTTATTTGTTGCACAATAGATCATTAAATTATCATTTTATGTGTCAATTACATCAGTTTGCAATATATGAAGCGGTCAACCAGCAACACCGGTGACTTGGCAAACAACATTGCATATTTGACAAAAAAGATACATAAGTGGTGTTGATGTTTAACTTAACTTTCTGATTTCTTCCACCCCGACCCTCACCATTACAACCACCGTCCACACCACCCTACCCCCGCCCTTATTATCACAACCACCTTCCATCTCACACCACCATCTTCTACCAGTCCACTTCCCACCATCATCATTTATCTTCCTCTAATCCTCCTTAAACACACTAATCTCATTTTTTAACATTAAAAAAATCTCAAATATCATAACACTAGGCTTGGAAAAGAAAAGTTGAAAACAATATAACGATCTAGTCTCATTCCCATTCGGTTACAGCTGCACCTTCAGAGGGACGGGAACAAAATCAGCCTCCTATCCATCGCCACACTTTACCAGAACCTTGGCTCCAATCCAACCATTGACACCTGTCACCACAGGGGCACCAGAATTTAGTGGTGGCGCAATTTCACTAACCCATTGAGCATCAGGAAACAGGGCAGACCAATTATCACCCATGCCAAGAATCCTGAATTCTTCTACCTCCCCACCACCACCATCTTCCACCTTTACCCTCACCTAACTAAGTTTTTTTAAAAAAACTCCCCAAAACTTTCTTTTTGTCGCACGCTCTGTCCAGTCAAATCGAATTTTGAAATCAATATTGTTGGAACAAAGTTCTAGGAGGATCAATAGATTCTAAGCAGATAAACAATTAGAGACGTAATTAAGAACACATGAATGGCTTTAAAGATGGCGTATGATTAAACTTTAACATCTCAGGAGAGCTCGATTAAGAACTTCGACTGTAGAGATGTTTAGGGTTACAAACGCAATAATCACTATAATCATGTTAGTTTCTATGCATACATGCATGCACTATTTATAACTAAACCCTATAATAATCACTGATGGACAGGCCCAATCCGGATATACAAAATAAGCCCACGACGCAACATACAATACCCAACAATCTCCCCCTCTGCGTCAATGGAGCCGAGAGCTCACTTCGGTTGATCTGCAGCAGACTTCTTGATAGTCTTGAACACGCTCAGTATGATGACCAAAAGAGTTTGTCTGAAAGTGATGTACCATCGGAGCATGTCTGTGAAGTTCTTCTTATCAGAATTGGAATTCGCCTTGCATCGATGAATGATATTAATGATATGTTCCAGGCAGTCGGTCGAGAATAAGTGTTTGTCAACAAGAGCAAATAAGAACCTTTCATCTTTGGCTCTTGTAAACATAATTGTGAGGTAAGCAGAATCAATTTGATCAAGAGTCATTTTGTTGACATCTCTTGGCTTTGTAGCAGGCTTCACCGTTGGTTTCTTCCTCATGACACTTGCCACTTCTTGATCCATCTTTACAACTTCGTGGATATAAGAGGCTAACATCCTTTTAAGATGACCTAAGATTGGTTCATACTCCTTCGCATTAGTGAGCAAAATATTGAAGAGCATAATCCAATCATGAGGATTCAGGTTAGGAAGGTCTGCCAGGGAGATGATAGGAACCGAGTTATTCGAACCTCGGTTTGTCCTGAAAGAGACATTAATAAACTTCCCTGCAAACAATGGTTTCAGCACCTTGACCGTAGTAATCTTCTGTGCACTCCAGGTCGGATACTGAGGCTGACTGAACTCGAGATAAAAATCATAAGTTCACGGTCGACATGAGGATGGGGTGAAGGGACTCCAACTGTCGGCTCAAAACAATGGAAAACAAATGCCTTTCGAGTAATAGGCATGTCGAACTGTGAATCCCTTTGTATTCTCACAATCAAAAGAGGTTACAGGCTCCAGCCAGTAGGTGCTTGGAAACTTTATTGTCTCCTTGATGAGTGTTTCTCTTGTCCAGAGAGGAAACAAGGCCTTTTGCAGTCTAAGGCATCTTGTTCTTCCTTATTCTTTCTCTCTCTCTTTCTTCAGCCTCCTTCGCAACCCGAAGGGTTTCATCAAACTTTATGTCCTTTTTCTTTCTTTTTAGGGCCTCAACAATTGTCTCTCCTTCTTCATCACTATCATCATCTACACCTTTCTTTTTATCCTTGTCACCAGAACCTGAAGCTTCGTTACCCTTCGGTTTGTTTTTAACTGTGACCTTCTGTTGAGTAGCACCTTCTCCCCCTTGTTTTGGAGGTACAGAGCTCTCCGAAACACCCTTCATTTCATGTAACATTGCAAGGGCAGGAAGAAGCTTTGTGTAACGTCCCAAAATTCAAGACTAAAAATTTCTTTTAATAAAACATTACTTTAAGCAAATTCATCTTTTCAAAACATAAACAAAGTATTAGTTTCCAAAATACATGTTTGTTATCAGAGTAAACATTCCCAGGCTGTCTAAGCTATGGTGTGTGCCATGCGATCACCTCGAGCTCTTTCCTCCGCTACCGGAAGTACCTGAAACCAAAACTGAAAACCGTAAGCACGAAGCTTAGTGAGTTCCCCACCCTACCACATACCATGCATAACCACATACTACATATACTGGGTCACGCCCGCTATCCTGGGCCTCGCCCGCTACAACGGCCCCGCCGCTCCAGGCCCCGCCTGGCTTCGAGCCCCGCTCGGATACAGATCTGTTTCACTTAGGCCTCGCCTGTCACAGGCCCTGCCCACTAACATGTAATAGCACATAAACATCTCACATCACACCACATAAGCTAAACACACACTAACAGATCTTGTCCTAAGGCCTCGTCTATCTCTGGGCCCCGCCCCTGACCTGCTACTGATGCGTCACGGAACCCCGTCCATGCTCCTACTGGTAGTGAGATACGGGCCCAACCCACGCTCACTCCTTTCCTAACTTGGGCCTCGCCCCTGCTTTGCTGCTACTGAGATGTGGAACACCATCCACACTCTGCTATTGGTGAGATACGGGACCACGCCCACACTCACCTCCCTACCAGGCACATACAAGTATCACACAGACAACAAGTATAAACTATCACATAAACCCTTCCTTGGGCACCCGCCCTCCATCATTGGACCTCGTCCCGAATATTATACTAGCATACTGTGCCTAAGGCTAACCCCCGGGTCTTCTACTCATATCTACATGGGCCGGCATTGTGGTCGTAGACCCATTCATACAAAGGGAAACTCACATGCACTGGCTGAACTTGCTGATGATCCCACTAGCTGCTGCCCGACCTATGACATCCCCATTTTCGCGGCCAAAAAAGACTGATTTTGTTTATGCTTTATAAAAATCAGAGTACTTCTTTTAATAAAAATGTTGCGGAATTTGTTCCCAGAAAAACATGATAATCGCGTTATCAAGGCATTTCTACAAAAACATATTTTTATTCACTTTTAAAAACATTTGGGATGTCATCGTCAATACAGAAACATAAGCATAAACAGAACTTACATTTATTTACACTAGTGATCTACATCTCTTTTAAATCTCTCAGTGTAATGTGACTTCATATCGACACCTGTGATACAAATAAACTGAGTGGGTCAGGTTGGGAAACCTGGTGAGTACATAGGGTTTTCAACCCACAATAATATACTTATTATGTTTTAACAATCAAACAATCAACCCAATTACCCATCCCTATTATCTTCTTTATTCTTAAGGATCTACCCTAAGAACCAGCTATTTCTCATTCATTCATTCCTAAGGATCATCCTAAGGAAACAACATGAAGTCCATTGTTGCCAATGACACTTTGGTCAAGCGCAGCTGCTAATCTTGTCACTTAGGCACAACTGCCAGAATTGGGACATTTCCTATGAGGCGCTTCTGCCGGTATTGACCTTTTAACGCCATTGTCATGGTCATAAGGCTCCCTATTAGGCACAATTGTCGATACTGTCCTTAGAGCGCAGCTGCTAGGACGTTTACCGTAGATCTAAAACATCTACGGGTTGTGGCGCAGCTGTCAGTGCTCATCTATAGGGTACTAGGTACACCGATGCCAATGTATACCTATAGGGCACTAGGTCCATGCTACTAATGTTCCTTTATTTCAGCTTTTATCCCTCATCATTCATCTACCCATGTTTTACCCAACATATCTTGTAGATATAAAATACTTTATACAATTTACATCATTTAAAACATGTATAAAAATCTTTCACCAGCATAGACAGCAAGTATTCAGATAATATGCACACATAGCACGTAAATTAATAATAAAATACTTCATATATATGTGTAAGATGAAAGGGACCATGCACTCACAACACGTAATATATATTAAATACTTCATATCTATGTGTAAGATGAAAGTAACTATGCACTCACAACACGTAATATATATTAAATACTTCATATCTATGTTAAGATGAAAGTAACTATGCACTCACAACACGTAATATATATTAAATACTTCATATCTATGTGTAAGATGAAAGTAACTATGCACTCACTTGAGAAGGTGGTGATTCCAAAATCGGGCAGCGCTTGCTTCAAACGATTCTATTTTCCTTCGACGAAATCTAGCATTATTATCGCTAAATGTTAGTCTAATATTTACCGTGACCAACTATTAGTCTTAGTATTATTATTATTATTATTATTATTATATAAGCGTTAAACAATATTTTCCAACCACTATGTACAGACAGGGGCCAGACATAAAACACCGGAGGGCAGGACCATTTTGGCATATAGCACTTCTGAAATCCAACAACCCTATGCGGCCCTTTAAACCAGATTCCCCGTACTGCGAGTAGTTAAAAAAAATTATAACGACACTTATATAAGTTATAATAATAGCTCAAATATTTATTATAAGTTCATAATAACAATACTAATTTTAAATATAAGCTATATTAAAATCAGGTAAACATAACTTACTTACAAGGGGATTTTAGCTAGGAGTCGGGCTCTGTAGAGGCAGAACTTCGTCGTTGAATCTTTCTAAGAAAGATTCGTGCAGTGCTTCAGCGCTCACCTTACTATACTAAAACTACAGAAAGAGAAGTCGAATCACGAGGGACCGAAATGCTCGGGGGATAAGGAGAGAAAGACTCTTGAATCAAGAGAATGGTGCAAGAAATATGAGAGCCCAAGCCTCTTATTTATAGTAATTGAATTTACAAAAACTACCCCCATAATTACTTAATGACCTTATAGTTATATAAACAACTAAACACCCCTTTATAATACTATTTTAAATAGATTTAAAGATATTTGTACTAAACTAATGTCGAAAGAACTCAACATTAGTCTTATAATGACCGCATCGTCGATACCTTTCTAATGATATATACATATGTATATATATATATGTGTGTGTGTGTGTGTGTACATATATATGATTTATACTTTATTTTAATATGTAAATATGCTATTATAATTTGTAACTCGTTCATACGAACTCCGTTTTTGACATTCTTTATATTCACGCGTAGGTGGAGACGCACTCTACAACTTTCGTTTAGACTCCGTCGGCTAATTTTGAATTTATTTTTAAAGTTATATTTTTAACAGGCCGGGACAGGATTGGTCCGTTATAATCTCATAACTTTTTCGTTATAACTCGGATTTCGGCGTTCTTTATATGTACGGAAACCCTGTGACATATTCTACAACTTGGTTAAGATTATTTATTCTAAATAATCTTTTTGTCGAAAAGTCGTTTTCGACCCCTATTGCCTCTAAATTGACTAGCCCGGATATGCGGGCGTTACACGACCACTCACTGAACTCCTGCTCTACTAGCTTGCCGAGCTATCAATATCAATGCAACACTTAGTCTAACTGACCCCCGACAGTTAACCAAGTCAACTCTGGCCTAAGTCAAAGTCCTGGTCAAAGTCAACCTTCCAAGTCAACCCTACTTGCCGAGTCCACCTACTGACTCGCCGAGTTCACAAACACAGGGTCCTTCCGTTCGCGACATGACTCGCCGAGTCCAACGATTTCCGAGTCCTAACCTGTCCAACTCGCTGAGTCTCCACCCGACTCACTGGTTCGAGTCTCCACTCGAAGGGTTTGGGGCTACGCGACCTGACTCGCCGAGTCTAAGAACAGACTCGCTGAGTACCAGGCAATCTTCATCCAACTCGCCGAGTTGTTCCTCCAACTCGCCGAGTTCATGCCCAACATCATCCGACTCGACGAGCCGTTCATCCCACTCGTCGAGTTCCTCCTCATCTTCATGCTACTCGCCGAGTCCACTCGAAGGACTCGCCGAGTCCATTCAGATCTACATACATGCATAGGACTTTTGAGTCATGCATGGACTCCAAACTGTAGATCTACCCTTCCCAAGCATATTCCCCACGTAAAGTTGCAAACTTTACGTGTAGAGATGGAGATCTAGGCAAAATGCACCCTAAACTAGGGTTTAAGGCCAAGGGGCTTCAAAATCGACTCAAGGGCTGATACTTTATGCTTCTCCAGTCCATAACACACTTGGATCTGAAGTAGCAACTCCAGATCCGGCTCCTAACTCAAAATAATATCATTGTGGCTAAAGAGCCCCAACAACCACACATAAATCTAGATGCAAAAGGGTCCAGGAACTAGTTTATTACCTCCAGATGCTCAGAATGAACTCACAATCCCAGATCTATAGTCCCTTCTTGCTCCTCCAAGCTCCTTCTTCCTTCTCCAAGCTTTAATGCACCTTCCAAGGCAACAAATGGCTCAAATAGAGGATATGGTGGCTAGGGTTTGGTATCCAGGGCTAAAGAGGCAGTAAGGAACCCTAGGAAGAAGATTAAGACGTTTATATAGGCTCCAAGTCCCGAATTTATGGTTTTCCACGCACAGACCAGACTCGCCGAGTCACCTTGGCCGACTCGCCGAGTCGGTCACTTACTCCTCGACCCGGATCCCGCTCTGACTCGCCGAGTTCCTCCTTGGACTCGCCGAGTCGCCCCTAACATTAAGGTTTTCTTTCCTTTCTTGGCCTTCAAAACTTTGGGTGTTACACTTTGTTGTCAAATGGTTTATGATGGTCAGAGTCAGTATGGGATCATGAGCACTGAGAAGATTAGATAGCATATTCTTGACATCTCCAACACAACTACGAAAGACAGCTCTGAAACGACCCTAAAATACGACCCAAAAATTTCGTTTTTCAACATAACCAAAAACCATAATCTGAGTGTCATATCATAACCCATACATGATGTATCTCAAAATAATAATAAAACACTATGCGAAAAACTGTATCATATCCATGTTATATAAAAATCAAGAACCAATCAACTCCCAGGATAAAAGCTAAAGCTGTGGTGTGTGCGATGCCATCATCCCGAGCTCCTCTCTCTACAAGTGGAAGTACCTGAAACAAAACTGAAACTGTAAGCACGAAGCTTAGTGAGCTCCCCCAAACTACCACATACCATACAATACATATAAATCACATACTGGGCCTTGCCCACTGCATCAGACCGAGGTCTGGAACTAGCTGCATCGGACCGAAGTCCGGAACTGACCGGGACCTTGTCCCCTGCATCGGACCAGAGTCCGGAACTAACTGCATCGGACCGGAGTCCGGAACTGACTGCATCGGACCGAAGTCCGGAACTGACTGCATCGGACCGAAGTCCGGAACACATAACACAAAAATGCTTGAATCACAAAGACGTCAATCCAACTAGCTACTATATCAAACTAAAGACCGGACTACTGATAATTACACGGGCCGTCATTGTGGCCGTAGACCCGATCCTACTGAAAGGAGACTCACCTCGCGAACTGGCTGCTGAGTGAATAGCTCTGAGGGCTAACTGCTGCTGCTCCGGTATCTCCCCGGCTACAAGACCATAAACATACTCAATCAAACACTAAACACTGCACTGGGTAAAATGACTCTTTTACCCCAGGTCAAAGTCAGCTCTCAGACAAAGTCAACTCTCGGTCAAAGTTAACTCATAGTTGACCTGACTCGCCGAGTTGGTCCGCCAACTCGTCGAGTCCCTATTCTCACTCTTCGACTTAACTCGCTGCTACTCGTCGAGTATGGCATCGACTCGACGAGTACTCTCCCGATCCAAGAACTCAGACAATCTTCATCCGACTCGCCGAGTCCTATGAACAACTCGACGAGTTGTTCTTGAGCTTAAGAAGATTGCCTTGGACTCGCCGAGTTGTATGAACAACTCGCCGAGTCCCTCCATCACCTAGTCTACTCTCAACTCGCTGAGTCCACTCTCTAACTCACTGGATCCACTCGACACTGATAAGATGAAGGAATCGGGGACTCGCGACCCAACTCGCTGAGTCGTTCTTCCCGACTCGCCGAGTTGCCGCCATGCAACCGATTTTTACTCGATTTTGTTTGAATCCAACACATACAATTGATAAATCTGAGTCCAATAAGCTGATTTACCACGTAAAGTTTCCAACTTTACGTGTACAACCTCATGAGCAAGGGAAATAAGGCTAAAAGGTGCACAAAATGGGTAGATCTATGGTTAATATGCAAGGTAACTCCAAAAAGACAGTAGATCTGGGCTCTACAACACCCCATCATTCAGATCTAAAGATATCTCGACTTATTAAGGCATTCATGCACACATAAGGCTTGGAAAAAGCATCAACTAGCTCTTAGGAGAGCCCTAATGGAAGTTTAAAGCATATAACAAGAGGGAACTTCGAAAATACCTCAAATAACTCAGACTTGCCCTTGGATCTTTGCACTCCAACTCTTCTCCTTGCTTCCTTCTTCTTCTCCTTCTTCACACCTTCACAAAATGGCACCAAAACACTTATAAGCTCTCAAGGAAGGATTAGGGTTTTCTCACTGCGTTCACAGGGTGAGGGAGGCGAGAATGGGGTTATAAGGTGGTTTAAATAGTGGGCAACCCGGGGATTTAGGGTTTCACCCAGATGGATGGACTCGCCGAGTCCAGGATATGGACTCGCCGAGTCCAGGATATGGACTCGCCGAGTCCCCGGCTCACGCGTGCTCGCAGCCGCGACCCTACTCGGCGAGTCAGGCTATGAACTAGCCGAGTTCCTCTTGCAAAACTTACAACAATTACCAATAAATTAACATACCGAAAACGGGTCGTTACAAGCTCTCTCAGTCTTCAACAATGTTGATGTAGCTCAAAACAATGTTGATTATGATGATGAGGACGAGGCTGGAGTACCTCCACCAACGGGTAGAATCGATAATGCTTCCGAGGAAGAGACTGATTATGATGATGATGATTCTGATTATGATACTGATGAAGAATACATTGAAGTATATGATGGAGATTCTGATTAAAAAAGTCAAATGTTTTTTTTTTTTTTTTTTTTTTTTTTTTTTTTTTTTTTTGTAATTGTAACTTTATTTGAAGTGTGACTTTCATTCATATTGTTTGTCTAACTTTTATTCATGTTGCTTGTCCAACTTTTATTCATATTATGTTTCTATATTGTACATCATGTAATTTTACAGGCTACATATGAGGTTTACTTGGGCAATACTATTTACCATGATGGCTGGTGTTATGGGCCTTGGACATGGAGGTGATGGAGTCAGGGATCCATCACCTCCGGTAGGCTTTGGTCACGGTCATCACGAACATGATGGTAAGTCTTATTAGGATATATTTATTAGCTATTTTTATTAATTTGTTATAAATTATCATGACTAATATTTTTAATTGTATTTTTTCAACTGAGCTTCCAAAAAAAGAAGGGTTTATCTAAGAACACCGAGCTAGGAAAGTTGATACGGGAAAACAAGAGAAAGCCCATGGATATGGAATTTGACAGGGAGATCACATATTTCCCTGTCGGGAAGCCTGCTAAATGGTTTACCCATGAGATTAGGAGGTATGTGTGGATGAACATCCCTTTCAGCGTATTTGGTTGGGACAATGTTTGTGACATCCCCATTTTCACGGCCAGAAAAGACCGATTTTGTTTATGCTTTGTAAAAATCAGAGTACTTATTTTCATAAAAATGTTGCGGAATTTGTTCCCAGAAAAACATGTTAAATATGTTATCAAAACATTTTCGAAGAAATGTATTTTATTCATTTTAAAACGTTTGGGATGTCATCGTCAATACAAAAACATAAGCATAACACAAAACTTACATTTATTTACACTAGTGATCTACATCTCTTTAATCTCTCAGTGTAATGTGACTTCATAACAATACTTGTGATATAAATAAACTGAGTGGGTCAGGTTGGGAAACCTGGAGTACATAGGGTTTTTAACCCACAATAATATAATTATTATGTTCAATCATCAAACAATTAACCCAATTACTCATCCTCATTATCTTCTTTATTCCTAAGTACCCTCCCTAAGGATTTATCCTAAGGGTCATCTCCTACATCATATTTTACCTCTCATATCCTTACATCGCCTCTCCTTTGATGTTTGTTCCTAAGGACTTTCCCTAAGGATCATCGCCTACATCGCATAGACAATGTTGATTCAGGGATTACTCCCTCAATACATGCCCACCAAGGGTTAGGGTATCATTGCATGAATACGTAGTTACAACATCGCCTGAACTCGTAATTCATAGTAAGGGGGTTAGATTATCATCGCATGAATACGTAGTTACAACATCGCCTGAACTCGTAATTCATCACCTACAGGTTATGAGCCTGCTGGTGTTTCCACGGGGTTGTCTATAATAGTTCGTGGTCGCCATCTAACTCTGGTAGATGACTACACCTCCAAATTGTCGGACAAGGCTGTAGTATCCTACATCACAATTCATCATCACCTATCCATCCTCACCTAACTATCATCACATATATCTCATTAGTTAGCATCAGTTCCGGACTTCAGTCCGATGCAGTAGTTCAGTATGCTTGGTGTCTTTGTGATACAGACATGGTATGAGTTATGTGTCCACACTATGGTCCAATGCAGTATGCAGTACATGTGTTTATATTATATGCTATAATTATGTTATGCTTTGTTCAGTTAGTTCCGGACCTCGGTCCGATGCAGTAATTAGAGTGCTTGATGTCTTTGTGATTCAAGCATGTTTTGTGTTATGTGTTCCGGACTCTGTTCCGATGCAGTATGCAGTATATGTATTCATGCTAGTTGATATGTTTATGCTATGTTATGTTCAGTTAGTTCCGGACTTCGGCCCGCTGCAGGGGACAAGGTCCCAATCAGTTCCGGACTTCGGTCCGATGCAGTTAGTTCCGGACTTTGGTCCGATGCAGAGTGCAAGGCTCTGGTTAGCTCCAGACTCCGGTCCGATACAGTGGGCAAGGCCTAATATGTGTTTACATGTTATTGTATGGTATGTGGTAGTTTGGGGGAGCTCACTAAGCTTCGTGCTTACGGTTTTCAGTTTTGGTTTCAGGTACTCAGTTTTTAAAAGAGGAGCTCGGGAAGATTGCAGTACACACACCATTTGTTCAGCCTGGGATGTTTATACTCTGATATATTTGACAGTTGTTAAGATATTTTGAGATACATTCTTTATGATTCTTATATGACGTTTGATGAATATGGTTTTAT
The DNA here is from genome assembly GCF_002870075.4 of Lactuca sativa. NCBI lineage: Eukaryota > Viridiplantae > Streptophyta > Magnoliopsida > Asterales > Asteraceae > Lactuca > Lactuca sativa. Next base: position 3,098,370 of record NC_056629.2, read on the forward strand.
TACTAATTTAAAACGAAATTTTCAGACTGTATTTTTGGGATGTTTCACTAACATTAACATTTTCAGCAACACTGTGAAATTGAGGTACACTAAGAGTATTGAAAGTACCTATCAGATTGTTGCTCCCTTTATAACTACATAAATTAGCAACCGACTTATTTCCACTATGACCAACCTCATTAACCTCATCTCCTTCATCAACCACCACAAACACTTTCACAACCCTTCCTCCACTACATTTGATTACATTTATCAACATTCTAACATCCATGTCTTCAACCATGACTATATAATGATTCAATTCAGGATGATGGAAACGAAGACTAATTTTATATTTGTCTGACAAACCAATTTTGCTTCTCACCAAAGATACAAATTCAATATAACTAATATACTCATAAAATATCAAAGCGAATTCAGAAATACCTCCCTGTGGACATACGTATTTCATATTTGTTTCAATAAATTGTCATCTCCCACCGGTTACAAGACAAACCAAATATTCAATCATTTTTGTACAGAGGTTTTAAAGAAATTTTCTAAAGAAATAACAAGTAAACTGATAATTTTTTTGCAAAAGTTTATATATAATAAAGTTATTTCGTAGTGAAACCCATCAATTTCGTAGCAAAAAAAAATAACAAAATCGCAGATAAAAGAGAGAGGAAATCGCAGATGGACATAATCCATCTACGATTTTACCCTGAAATACATTCTATATATAGAAAAAAAACATCTGCGAATGTACAAGTGGCTAAAGGCTAGTGCTTTAGCCACTTGTATATTCGCAGATGGTATTGCAAAATCACAGATGGGGTAGCTCCATCTGCGATTTCAGTGGCTAAATTTGTAACATTGATTTTTTTTTGCTATTTTCCATAAAGTAATTAGTGTATTAGGCTAAATTTGTAATTTTCTCTAATAATAATAATAATAATAATAATAATAATAAATTGTTAAAAGAACATAAAAATGAAAAAGGAAGGTTAAGTAAAGCAAGGACAAAAACTATAATATTGATAAACCATAAAATGCCTGTTTAGTGATCAAAACAAAAAATCTGAACAAAGCATAATTACCATGTCTATAATTTACTCTTTATTGGAAACTAATACACTATAGCAATATGATGTTTTCAGTCCCTTCAGTTATTTCTTTGAGTTCGAAAAGTCAAGCGAAAGTCATGCATGTGATAACATACAAAAGCAGGATATTTCATTGGAATATGATCGAGATACAACCGGTTGAATAAACATTAGTAACAAAATAACCTAAACATGTATTATTTAAGAGTACGACACAAAAATAAAAGGGTTATATATATATATATATATATATATATATATATATATATATATATATATATATATATAAATATAATATTAATTATCTATACAATAAAAGGATTAAGGGGCTGTTTGTTTGGCATGAATGGAATGAAATTCAAAGGAAAATTATTCCAATTAGGAGTGAACATGGTGCGGTTTGGTGCGGTTTTTGGACTAAAACCGAACCGAAAACCGAAATTGCGGTTTTTATATCTATAAAACCGATAGGTGCGGTTTTTGTTTCGGTTCGGTTTTGCGGTTTCTTATGCGGTTTCGTTTTTTTTTGCGGTTTCGGTTATTAACCGCAATATAAAAATGGTGTGGTTTTATTTGGTTTGGTGCGGTTATTTTTATGTCAAATCTCAATTTCATTTTCAACTTTTTGACTTTCCTTTATTTCCTTTATTAAGATTTGAGTTTCGAGCTTTCTTTATTACCTTTATTTAGCGGTTGTTTTTTTTTTTTATTTTTTATTTTTTTATTTTCAACTACAATATGTTTTTTATTTTCAAATAAATGGGCAGTAGCATCGACTAATATTTTTTTTATCAATATGTTCCGTTTAATTTTTTTCAACTAGCAACTTCAAATCTTCAACAACAAGGTAAATAAATTAGATATATAAACACACGATCTATTCCAACCACATTTTAAAACTAATCAATTCATTTTAATTCCTAACCATTAAGCCATCAACATCTTAGTTTAAACTTCATCCAAATAATAATAATATTTTAATATTGCGGTGCGGTTCGGTTATTGCGGTTTTTCTGAAAATATAAAACCGCACTGCACCGAAAATTTGCGGTTTTTTGAAATTTTAAAACCGCAACATAGGTTATATGTTCGGTTTCGGTTTTTTTTATGGTTTTTCGGTTTGCGGTTCAGGTTTTGTTTACCCCTAATTCCAATTCCCTTGAATTCATGTGTTTGGTTGAGGACTTGAGGTTTAAGGTTTAAGGGAAGAAAAAGAAATCTTCAAAGAAAGGAAAGTTCATTCCTTCACCATCCTTATGGAATTAATTCCTTCCAAACATGCAAAGTACCAGATTACAATTTTGCCCTCACTAAATATTACTATACGCTTCATCAGACACCTTCTCATTCTCGTTCAGCCACAACCTCTCCATTGCGTCTTCTCCGCTTCGTCTTCTCCACTTCGTCACAGGGTCGTTCAACCGGCTTCACCGCAGCTTCATTACAGGTAATTTTCTTTCTCTCTCTCTGTACCCCTCTCTCTCCCTCTCTCCCTCCCTCTCTCTTTCATCGCCCAGCTTCATCCAGAGCTGCTGTGACATCGCTGGAGGTTTTTTTCTTCATTCGCTATTGTGACCCCTATGATATCATGATATGAGAATCTGAAAAAAAAGTCCCTTTAATCACATTTTATACATTCAGGTCATATTTCGTCTTCAATCAATTACCTTCTCTCCAACTCAGGTCAGTCTTCCCTTTTAACAAACATATTTTGTTCATTAGAGCCTGTAATGGCGGTCGTCGTTCAATAATTTGTTTGTTAGTATATGTCCACTTTTATGCTCTTTTGATTCCCACAGCATTCGAAAAGTTGCATATTTACCTGATAGGAGAAGTTTGAGTTCAGTTGGTAAGCAGGTAGAAACATAAATGGCGATTGATGGGAGTTTTGGTGTTGAATATGAGCTGCAAAGGTTTCTTCTTCGGTGTCCCAAGCTTGCGGCTGCTCCCCAATTAGATAACTTAGTCGAGAAGGTATTGAAGAGTTCATCTTTTCTCCAAGGACCTTTTTTTTTTCTTCACATGCTGCTCTTCTCTCGCATCTGATTTTGGGTTCTACAGGGGAAAATTTTGACAGAGAAAGAGTTGATTGATGGAGTAGCTGAGTTACTTTTACATCCTCGATATACAATTCCATTATTGGGATGCTTTCGTCCAATAGCACGAAAGGTTGTCGACCGGGTTGTTGCTTTACTACATTTGGTGCCCGATTTGACATCAAATTCCAATGATTCGATGATTGAGTTCGATGATGGAAGATTATTTAAGGATAATGAAAGTTCAGATTATGAACAAGATATTTCTGTTATTAATTTATATGTCAAATATGGGAGAGGTCTGGGACTTCACGAGCTTTCCTGTTTGGCATTTTCACGAACACTTGATATGCTACCTTATCTTACTGGGTAAGTTCACTTTGTACACTCTCCCTTCTCTCTCAACTATGCTCCACAGTAACTTACTTACCCTGATTACTTTACATTTTATGCAGGTCTGTAAAGGATTACTTTAAGTTTGCACCTCCTCCATTTAAAAGGATGATGGAAAAGGAATCAATGGCCCAATCATTATCATTAGTGCAGGTACTATTTCTAAAACGTATATGTCACTCATGGGTCTATACTGGTAAACCCTGTCATATATGGCAATTAAGTAATTTTGCTTCTGATTTTATCAGCCAGGAACACATCTATTAGATGCTGTGCGAGTATCATATCGTCTCCTTTTAGCAGAGCCTGAAGTTTTTGCTAAGCTATGGGATTGGTCATGTTATATGGACCTTATACATGAGATCACTAGTCTTAACAATGGAGAAAATACAGAGATTTTGATGGACATAAGATGGTGTGCAGTGCAAACATTAACAATGGTTTTGAACATGAGTGACAAGTTTATTAGAAAAAGTAAAACGAGTGACTTGGCAACTTCAGATTTTGGGTTCGATGATGAAAAAGCATATGGGTGTTTATTAAGGTTAGTTTTTTCATCAGTGACAGAGTGAATCTATTTCCTGATTTGTTCACTTCTTATATTATTTATGTTTATTTGTTTATAGGTGGAAGGAATTTCTTCAGGACGTGTCATTAGAGAAGGCTGGTTGGTATCTTGAACCATTTGGGGAAAACACAAGTGTAGGGCAACCAAATTGGAGCAATATGGAGGCAAAATGGTGAAGCCTTATTAATCTAATTATTCTATATGCAACATATCTTGTTGATGTCCTCTCTTGTTCATTCCTTTTATATGGAGTATTTGAAGTTGTTTTGTTATATGCTATTAGGGATACACTTAAAACTGGAAGTCCTTTTGTTTTAACATCTGCTGTGAAGAAAAGTTTTGAGATGGTATTGTTGGCAGTGAGTCAGAGGTGGCCTGTTCTTCTTTATGGTCCAGCTGGCGCAGGCAAAACTGCTCTCATTAGCAGGTTAGCCCAGGGGCATGGGAGTCAAGGTATGTTATTTTTCTTTATAGTATTTGAAATTTGAAATTTGAAATTCTTTCACACCTTTAAATATTTCCTTTTTATATCTCTCATGTTTTCTCCCTTTTAGTTCTTTCTATTCACATGGATGAGCAAATTGATGGAAAAACACTAATCGGGACTTATGTATGTGCTGAACAACCTGGTGAATTTAGGTGGCAGCCTGGTTCCCTTACTCAGGTTAGTTACTTCATTTTGTTTTGTTTATTTTGTAATTATTAGTTAGCTGTAACTCTAATATGGATGCTTTTTTTTTTTGCTACTTATTGGCTATCATTAATGGACTTTGGGTTGTTTTCGAGGACATTGATAAAGCTCCTGCAGATGTACAATCCATCTTGTTACCTTTGCTAGAGGGTGCTACTTCATTCTTAACAGGCCATGGGGAGGTTTGTTGTAGTTAAATTCTTAAAATAGACAATAATAAATATACCTAGTTTACACAAAGGATTCCTTCAAGAATACACTTTGAGTCATTTTCCACTATATACAGGCAATAAGGGTTAGTGAAAGCTTTAGGCTTTTTTCTACAGTATCGAGCTCAAGATTAGATGCATCATCTATGACAACAGGTCTGTGATCACATATTTATAGTTAATTCCCTTTTGTGGGTGAAGGGCTTAATGGTCAAGATTTGTTTTTTTTTTTTTTTTTTTTTTTTTGTCATTTGGTATGTAGGTAGGAACTCCCTTGGTGCACTATGGAGGAGAGTAATGATTGGTTCATCAAGTAGTAGTGACCTAGAAAGTATTTTGAAAGCCTGGTACCCAGATTTGGAATCTCTTTGTGGAAAACTTATAGGTGCTCATTAAAGTTTTTACTTTGAAAAGCTTCATTCTTTTTGGCATAAAACAATACATTTAAATCTTTTTCCATCTTGCAGAAACCTTTGAAAAGGTTAATCATCTCACAGGCTTTCAACTAGGAACTTGTGTTACTCTCTCATCTGCTGGCAGGTTTTCACTGAGGTATTTAGCCATGAATGTAGATTACTAGTTTCTTATTTATGGATAGTGATTTACTTATTTACCCTTCTGTACTGGTAGGGATCTTTTGAAGTGGTGCAAGATAATTGCTGGTTTGGGTTTTCATTTTATGGGTGAAAGGCTGTCTGGTCATGTGGCCAAGTGTATCTATCAAGAGGTTTTAATAAACTCCTGCTCTTCTTTTTTCCCCCATATATATATATCTAAATTTCTTGATTTGTTAATATGATTTTGTTTTGTAGGCTGTTGATGTTTTTGCAACTTCTTCAAGCTCAGTGGAAGCACGAATGAGAATTATGAGAGAGTTGGCAGAGATTTGGGGAATACCAATTTCAGATGCTGAGACTTTGTTTCCTGTTGATAAGCCTGATATTCAGGTTTCTCTTCTTATAACAGGAGATATATAATATATTGATACCAGAAAATCTAGTTACTCTTATTAACATCATATATTAAACATCTGCAGGACTTGCGGTCTGATATACGCATTGGCAGAGTAACTCTTCAACTCACACGTATACCTGTAAGTTATACTATTTAGTATTATTATATTTAAAAAAAATGTATAATCATACTTTTTGCTTGTTTTAATTATATGTGTAATGTGCTTTTTGTAGTCATCTTCTGTGAACAAATCATTCGTTGAGATTCGTACTTCAATGCATATCCTTGAAAGAATAGCTGGATCTGTTAAGTATAATGAGCCTGTTCTTTTGGTTGGTGAAACTGGTACTGGAAAGACAACTTTAGTACAGAATCTGGCTGCAAGACTTGGTCAAAAACTTACAGTTTTGGTATTTTTTTTAAAACAAAATCTGATTAAATTTTCTTCAATGACATAAATAGCATATAATATATTTTTGCTTAAATTTATGCTGCAGAATTTGAGCCAGCAAAGTGATGTTGCAGATCTGTTGGGAGGATTTAAACCTATGAATGCACAGTTTCTATGCCTTCCGCTTTATCAGGAGTTTGAAAATCTCTTTAGAAGTACCTTCTCTTCAAAGGTATACTCTATCTAAACACTAAATCCTAAACTTAAACACTAAACCCTGATGTCTTTTGGTGATGAAATGCAGGACAAGGAGAATTTTCTTGCCATATTAAGAAAATCAGTCAGTGGCAAGAATTGGAACGTGTTATTTAGTGGTTTACAAAAGGGTGTTCGTACAGTGGTCAAAATTGGAAAGCAGAAGCCTGGTGTAAAAAGGAAAAGACCTTTAGGGGAAAAACTAATAAAATCATGGGAAAAATTCTCTTTAAAACTCGAAGCAGCTCATGGTCAGATTAATGCTTCAGATGGGATGGTTTTTTCATTTGTAGAGGGAGTTTTTATCACAGCTTTGAAAAATGGTGACTGGATATTACTAGATGAGATCAATTTAGCCCCTCCAGAGACTCTTCAGAGAGTAATTGGTGTTCTTGAAGATGAAGGTGGGTCCCTTTGTTTAGCTGAAAGAGGTGATGTTGATTATATATCCAGACACCCGAATTTCCGTATATTTGCTTGTATGAATCCTGCAACTGATGCTGGTAAAAGAGATCTTCCATTGTTTTTAAGAAACCGGTTTACAGAGTATTTTATGGATGATGTGTTGGAAGATGAGGATTTGAAACTGTTCATCAATCGGTTCATGGAAGCAGCAGACAATTCAGTCAAAGATATCACAACCAAAATCTTGAAATTTTATAAAATAGCAAAAAAGGAATCTGAAGAGAGGCTACAAGATGGGGCGAATCAAAAACCTCAATACAGTTTAAGGTCTGTTTATCGTGCAATGGAATATACAAAGAAGGCAAGGCGAGCTTTTGGGTTTTTAAAAGCTATTTATGATGGTTTTTCAATGTTCTTTCTTACAATGTTAGATCCTCCAAGTGCCAACTTAATGAAGAAGTTAATTACAGGATACCTTTTAGATGGAAAAGACCCCACACATGTGTCATTCGACAGGTACATTGTGGTTGGGAAAAACACCAAAAATGATGAGTTTTTAGAGAATTATGTTTTGACAAAAAGTGTGAGAGATCAACTTAGCAACTTGGCTTGTGCTATTTTCATAGGAAGGTATCCGGTTCTTTTACAGGGGCCCACATCTAGTGGAAAAACTAGCCTTGTTCAGTATCTTGCTGCGATCACTGGGCATGAATTTGTTCGAATTAACAACCATGAACACACTGATTTACAGGAGTATTTGGGATCTTATATAACTGATGCAAGTGGGAGACTTGTTTTCCAAGAAGGGGTGCTGGTTAAAGCAGTTAGAAATGGTCATTGGATAGTTCTTGATGAACTTAATCTTGCCCCTTCTGATGTTCTAGAAGCATTAAATCGATTGCTTGATGATAATCGTGAACTTTATGTTCCTGAATTATGTGAAACTATTCACGCACATCCAGATTTTATGCTTTTTGCTACTCAAAATCCACCCACTTTTTATGGTGGACGCAAGATGCTTTCTAGAGCTTTCCGGAATCGGTTTGTTGAAATCCATGTTGATGAAATCCCTCAAGATGAATTGAGTACAATTTTGGAAAACCGTTGCAAAATTCCAGGTAGTTATGCGAAGAAGATGATTGAAGTCATGATAGATTTGCAAAAACATAGACAAAGCAGTAAAGTTTTTGCGGGAAAACACGGGTATATTACCCCGCGTGATTTGTTTCGGTGGGCTGATCGGTTTAGGATGTTTGGAAAGTCCTATGAAGATTTAGGGCGCGACGGTTATTATCTGTTTGTAAATCTGTTTAATGTTTGATTATTAATTAGTGTGATTTCTTTGATTAACCTTTTTTTGGTTTTCTCTTAATATAGGTTCTTGATAGAATCAACTCTCTAGTTGAACAATCCGGATCGATAACTGTTAATGAATGTGGTACCATAGAAGGAAAACCAATGGTTCTTCATCCTCACCCTCAATTTCGGATGTTCCTCACTGTAAACCCTACATATGGTGAAGTATCAAGAGCAATGCGAAATAGAGGTGTTGAAATTTACATGATGCAGCCTTATGGTGAGAATGAACTCATAGATGTGAAGAGATTTCTAGCCCTTTCAGACATACCTGGTGAACATTTAGTCAATGCAATGGCTAAAGCACATCTTTCTGCTAAAAGAGACGGGTTGAAACATAATGTTAGCATTTCAAACCTTGAGCTTATGCGTTGGGTACAGTTATTTCAACGACTTGTTACAAATGGAAATCAGGCCACGTGGAGTTTGAAAATTAGCTTTGAGCATACGTATCTTTCCTCTTTAGGTGAAATTGAAGGAAAAGATATTATCAATGAAGCAATCAGTTGTTACTTGTCAACACAAGAACTTCACAATTGTAGTTCTCTATGCTTACCTGGCGGATGGCCCACAACCTTGAATGTACGTGATTTTGTATGGTACTCAAGAGAAACATCTGTAAAACAAAATTGTATGTATCTGGAATATCTTGCTGCTCAAATGGCCTCACATTCATTTCGGGCTTCTTTTGGTCGAATGGATAATGTTCTATGCCCTAGTGATTCAATGAGGGCATACTTGGTGGATTTAGAGACATTGCATGCTATGACATTTCCGAAAGCTGATGTGGCAGGGTTGGACAAAGTTAACCAAACAGAATTAGATTTTGCATTCATGAACAAAAGGCTTTTGTTTGCAGCAAACTGGACCATGGAACAGGCTACTGAAAGTGACCTTAAGTTGTATCTAGGTGATCATTTAAACAGGCATTGTTCATTCTTTTCTTCTTTCCGGAAACTTCTGGAAAAAGAATTGGACCATTCTATTTGGAACTGCATTAGAACATCTCATGGAGCACAATATTCATCGCCAATGCTTTCACTGGATTTTGGAAAATCAACTCCATCAGAATCAGAGTCTAACAGCCGAAATCTTTCTAATGCAGTGAAGTGTGTTGGGTTGTTGAGGGTTAGTTATCAACAGTGGCATAATGAGAGTGAGTTTAAGTATAGTGAACAAACTCGGTGTTTCATTCCTGTCTTACAATCTTTAAAAAGGCTTGAAGAAAGAATCCTTGATATGCTTGTTGAGTCTCCTTTCTTTGATGTACTTTTTGTACTTTATAAAGAGCTCATTAATGATCACTTATCTGCTTGGAATGGGTTAGTTTCGTGTCAGTATGATTGCATGTTAATCTCATGGAGGTCTTTGGTGAAAGATGCTAAAAAGTTGAAGGAGTTTTGTGCAAACGAAGTGGAAAATTTTCAGGTACTCTTTCTTAATCTTAAATCACTTCCCCCTTAATCTTTTATTCACATGTTTCTAAGTATGGACTTAAAATCGTGTAGAATGAAATGAAGAATTTGGAAAGAGTTCTTTCATGGTCTTTGAGTTCACAGAGGTCATTGCTGTGGGCATATGGTGGTCATCCGTATTCACCTTCTTCTGTTGAGATATATAGAAAGCAACAGCAGCTTGTCAATCTTTGTCATTCAATTTGGACAAAAAACATCAACTTGCAGGAATTAGGTACATCTTTATTTTTTTTTCTTGTAATTGACTAATTGCTACAAGTCTATTCTTATCATTATTGTTATTTATTCTGCATGTGTTTTTTAGCCCATAAAGGCTATATTGAGGCTGCTGTTGCTACCAATCCTGAACTACGCTTTCTTGCCATGCAAGGTAAAGTATTAACACTTTTTGGTTGTAAATTTTCCTACTTTTTGTATGCTACATAACATAGCAATCTATCTAGAAGCATTTGTACATTCATGATGAACTATTATTATTTTTTCTGTATGAAGGTGTTTGCATGTCTGCATTTATCATGAGCAAAGTAGATGAAGATGACCATGATGTTTTAAATCAGTTGGAGGAGATGTATCAGGTATTATCATGCATGGAATTTCCATTTTTTCCTTCTGTATACAAAGATTTGAAACAATAAAAAGTGGAGGCTTATGTTAATTTTGCAGGTGCTTTCGAGTAAGTTCCATTACGAAAAGGACAAGATGGAAAGAAATGCTGGGACTAATGACAAAGCATCTCTTTTTGGTGCTCTATCTAGTTGTTGCACTATGAACCCTGACATGTTATGCCTACCTTCTGGCTTCAACTGTTGGCTTGATACTCTGCCTTTAAATGATAACAATAGTTTTGGTCTTGATATGAGGCTTCTTCAAGAGCTTTCCAATATCATCACTCTTGATGGGAAGGATCTGGAATCTGTAAGATTCATTGCCATCTTTTATTGCTAGTATATATCCACTTGCATTGTTTGTGTATCCATACAATATTTACCTTCTTACCCTTGGTCCTCTTTACTTTCATCTTTATTGCTTGTATTCTGTTTATTCTTTGTTGTGAGCTGACTTATCACGTGAAGGAGATCATCCAATGTGGGCTCACTTTTTTTTTTTCTTTTCTTATGGGAGTTGGGTATTGTTGCTATTGTTGTATCAGATAAAAGGCTTTTGTGTTTGTTAGTGAATGTATCTTACTTTTGGATTTACATTTACTATCAATAACATGACCATTACTTTGTTTTCTAGGGTTTGTCTCGTTTACGTTGGCTTCTAGAATCCACCTTGAAGTTTTCACTAAACTCTTCTTCAAGGCCTCCAACCGATTTCTCTCCTTATCAAAAAATCTCATGGGTTCTTGAAGCTTGGACCTCTGTCAATAATGGTCAGTGCAACTTTCTCCCATAAGAGGCAATTCTAATTCCCCTTAAAAGTTAAAATACCTAATTTATTTATATGCTTATAAATCTTCTTACAGCACATGCAAGCATTTCTAGTACTGTTCTTGAAATGTGGTTTAATTGGCACACATCGTTGTGGAAGCATCACTCAAATCGTGAGAAGGTATGCATCGGTGCATTGCAGTTTATAAATGAAAAGGGCAATTTAGTAATTTGTGCAGGAAGTTACTTTTTGTTGTACTTGTTTGTCAATGTGATGCAGAAAAATTCGAGCCAACATGGCAATGCAGATCTGGTACCTGATATGCTTTTTCAGCCTGTGGCAACACTGGCTCTAGACAAGATTCTGTAAGGAACTACTTTATACAAAGATTGTGTAGAGCTATTAGTCTCAGTTGGTAGTTCTTTCTGGTTACCACATTTGATTTGTTAAACTTTTTTTTTAAAGGGGGAATCCAATTGGCATCAAGGATCTTAATGCACATAGCTTGAAACTTGGAGTGGCTTCTCGTAATCTTTGGCTAAGTTCTCCACATGTTGCTGATTCCCATAGTTTCTTTTTGTCATCTGCTAGATCTCTCTTTCAGCAGGTATATATTTTAGTAAGAAGTTTCATATTGTTAACAGGAGTTCCCAAATTTCTAATCTTGTTTTTCTGTTTTCATCCAGATAATACTTGCCCACGAGAGGTCCTTTGAAGCTGATAAATATTCCTTGATCAAATCTATATTCTTTTCAGCTCAGGTAAATTTTCTTATGGTAAAAAATGAGTATTTTTTTTTTTTTATCTGAAAACAAGGGTCTTACTGTATATTCTTCACATATTTTCTTCCTCTATAACAGCAAGCGGATGTGCGTGTGATTATATCTCTTCTAGCATCATCAACCCACCATGTTTTGAAGTCCTTAATAAGACCATTTATCGAGCCGTTGCTTCATGCGCTATATGTTAAGAACTCTGCAGGTAAACAGATACTAAGTCATTGATTTGTGCTCTATTATATAACTAGTCCATTACTTAACCATTTTTTTGTGTGTAGATTCCTTGTTTGATCTTGGTTGTGCTTGGCTACATATTGGGGGTTTACGTTATCATCTTCTACTATGCTGTGATGATGTGGATCCAGCTGTCAAGAAAAATCTGAAATATTTTCAACTGACAGAGAGGATTGCATCACTTGAACTTGATATCGAAGTAATTTTTTTCTCACATAAATTAATATGATATTAGTCTTCAGATATTTTACAGTATTGTTCAACTTCATACAGGTGCGTAAGGAGTGTGTACAGCTGGCAGGATGTTTCTCTCTGAGCGAGGCTGACAAGGAAAAAACAGAATTACTAAACGATCTTAAAGCTGAAAGAAACAGACTCCAAAAACAGGTACTGTTTAGCTGTTTTTCAAAATTTTCTCCATCTGTATATAAATATGCTCATACATTTGCATGCATGATGTGCTGCTTTTTTTATCTTCAGGTTGTGTTTCGATCTGATCCTAGGAAATTTAAGAAGCTGAGATCCGAATGTGATGAATTTATGAAATTGGTTGCAACACCATTTGATCTTTTAAAGAACATTGGGAATTTGAGTATGCAAGGGGTTGCTGACCAAGTGCATAATTGGCAGGTATTGATGACTTATCTGAATGTAATTTACTTGTAAAGGTGAATCAACATCTACCACTATGGAAATTTTCTTATGTTATTTTCTGTAGGAAACTGCAACACGTTTTGTGGATCGATTATCCAATGAATACTCGGAGTATGTTGATATTGTTCAACCTGTTCAGATTGCAATATATGAGATGAAATTAGGCTTGTCATTGGTTCTTTCAAACAGCCTACGTGATCAGTTTTTGGACAGAGTTGGGCAGAAAGATATTGATGTTGTTTTGGTAATATATAAATCTTTTATCACATTTGTCAAAGCAATACAATATTATTGACATAATTGGTCTGTTGATTCTTGATACTGACTTCATGAATGACAGGGGGCAATTTATTCGTTTATGAGGTTCCCTAGGGGCATATCGGGAAAAGATGATTCTTGTGTAGACGACAGTTTCCATGTCAAACTTTCATCCTTTGATAAAGCCTTCCCTACTTACATTGGGGAAGCTGACGTGGCCATGGTGGAAACCTTGGTTACTTCTGCTAAAGACAATAATAGTGATGAAGTGGTCTGTTAATGTCTTTTATTGTGCATCTTACACTTACAATATATATATATATATATATATATATATATATATATATATATATATATATATATATATATATATATATATATATATATATAATACTATTGATTTGACGTTTTTAAGATATTAGTTGTTTGTGATTTAAGTTTATTGTTTCATACCTTATGGTTTTTTTTTTATTATTATTACAAGTAATATGTTGAAACTCTTAAAACTATTTTAGCTGTAAACTGTGGTTAAAAACCACACAAAATAACCGCACCAAATCCATGCGATTAATAACCGCAACATAGAAAAAACAAAACCGCACCGCAAAAATAACCGGACCATTCGGTTTTGAAGACGGATTAACCGCATTTGTGGTTAGTGGTAAGGTTTTAGCTAATAACCGCACCACGCTCACCTCTATTTTTTATGAAGAAGTTGTTTGAATTTCATACATGAACAATGACCATTTGAGAGAGAGAGAGAGAGAGAGAGAGAGAGAGAGAGAGAGAGAGAGAGAGAGAGAGAGAGACCCTTCTTTATTTAATTTAACAAAGACCAATCCTGCAATGAAACTAGCTGAACCACCAATTCAAAAAAATCGGAGTTTGGACTAAAACCTGAAAAAAATTCATACACAAGACCATTTGTAGTTTTGTCTTTTTTTTTTTTAATTATTCCAAAATATATTTATATATAATTTAATTTTCGCTTAAAAAATTCAAATCACGATGATGGGCCGAACGTTAATTCTAAGGCGGTAAGATCTGGCCTGTTAGACATTTATCCCTCGTCTCTAACGTACACACAGAAATGTATTTAGAGGGTGTTTGACTTGTCTTTTTGAGAGACAAAAGTCCTTTTTGAAAAAGTTACAAAAAATTAAGTTTTCCTAACTTTTCCAAAAAATCATTTTTTTTCTATCTAAAATCCAAAAGTCACTTTTAAAATGTTTTTATCAAACAGCCAACCATCCCCCTTTAACATTATTTTACTTTTAAAATGTTCAGCCCTTTATCTTTTTTTAAAAAAATTTTTGTCTCTCAAAAAGACAGGCCAACCACCCCCTTTAACGTTATTTTACTCTTAAACCCTAAACCCTTCTACAGCAATACATTTCTTCACCTGAAAACAACCTTTACAATCATATTTCGTCTTCAATCAATTACCTTCTCTCCGACTCAGGTCAGTCTTCCCTTTTAACAAACGTATCTTTGTTCATTAGAGCCTGTAATGGCGGTCGTCAGTCAATAATTTGTTTGTTAGTATGTGTCCACTTTTTATGCTCTTTTGATTCCCACAGCCATCGAGAAGTTGCACATTTACCTCATAGGAGAAGTTCGAGTTCAATTTGTAAGCAGGTAGAAGTGTAAATGGCGATTGATGGGAGTTTTTGTGTTGAATATGAGCTGCAAAGGTTTCTTCTTTGGTGTCCCAAGCTTGTGGCTGCTCCCCAATTAGATAACTTAGTCAAGAAGGTATTGAAGAGTTGTTCAGCACATACATAAGTCCCGATTAGTGTTTTTCCATCAATTTGCTCATCCATTTGAATAGAAAGAACTAAAAGGGAGAAAACATGGGAGATATAAAAAGGAAATATTTAAAGGTGTGAAAGAATTTCAAATACTATAAAGAAAAATAACATACCTTGACTCCCATGCCCCTGGGCTAACCTGCTAATGAGAGCAGTTTTGCCTGCGCCAGCTGGACCATAAAGAAGAACAGGCCACCTCTGACTCACTGCCAACAATACCATCTCAAAACTTTTCTTCACAGCAGATGTTAAAACAAAAGGACTTCCAGTTTTAAGTGTATCCCTAATAGCATATAACAAAACAACTTCAAATACTCCATATAAAAGGAATGAACAAGAGAGGACATCAACAAGATATGTTGCATATAGAATAATTAGATTAATAAGGCTTCACCATTTTGCCTCCATATTGCTCCAATTTGGTTGCCCTACACTTGTGTTTTCCCCAAATGGTTCAAGATACCAACCAGCCTTCTCTAATGACACGTCCTGAAGAAATTCCTTCCACCTATAAACAAATAAACATAAATAATATAACAAGTGAACAAATCAGAAAATAGATTCACTCTGTCACTGATGAAAAAACTAACCTTAATAAACACCCATATGCTTTTTCATCATCGAACCCAAAATCTGAAGTTGCCAAGTCACTCGTTTTACTTTTTCTAATAAACTTGTCACTCATGTTCAAAACCATTGTTAATGTTTGCACTGCACACCATCTTATGTCCATCAAAATCTCTGTATTTTCTCCATTGTTAAGACTAGTGATCTCATGTATAAGGTCCATATAACATGACCAATCCCATAGCTTAGCAAAAACTTCAGGCTCTGCTAAAAGGAGACGATATGATACTTGCACAGCATCTAATAGATGTGTTCCTGGCTGATAAAATCAGAAGCAAAATTACTCAATTGCCATATATGACAGGGTTTACCAGTATAGACCCATGAGTGACATATACGTTTTAGAAATAGTACCTGCACTAATGATAATGATTGGGCCATTGATTCCTTTTCCATCATCCTTTTAAATGGAGGAGGTGCAAACTTAAAGTAATCCTTTACAGACCTGCATAAAATGTAAAGTAATCAGGGTAAGTAAGTTACTGTGGAGCATAGTTGAGAGAGAAGGGAGAGTGTACAAAGTGAACTTACCCAGTAAGATAAGGTAGCATATCAAGTGTTCGTGAAAATGCCAAACAGGAAAGCTCGTGAAGTCCCAGACCTCTCCCATATTTGACATATAAATTAATAACAGAAATATCTTGTTCATAATCTGAACTTTCATTATCCTTAAATAATCTTCCATCATCGAACTCAATCATCGAATCATTGGAATTTGATGTCAAATCGGGCACCAAATGTAGTAAAGCAACAACCCGGTCGACAATCTTTCGTGCTATTGGACGAAAGCATCCCAATAATGGAATTGTATATCGAGGATGTAAAAGTAACTCAGCTACTCCATCAATCAACTCTTTCTCTGTCAAAATTTTCCCCTGTAGAACCCAAAATCAGATGCGAGAGAAGAGCAGCATGTGAAGAAAAAAAAAAGGTCCTTGGAGAAAAGATGAACTCTTCAATACCTTCTCGACTAAGTTATCTAATTGGAGAGCAGCCGCAAGCTTGGGACACCGAAGAAGAAACCTTTGCAGCTCATATTCAACACCAAAACTCCCATCAATCGCCATTTATGTTTCTACCTGCTTACCAACTGAACTCAAACTTCTCCTATCAGGTAAATATGCAACTTTTCGAATGCTGTGGGAATAAACTAGCTTATAAGATAAATTTTTAATAAACTATTTAATATAGCTTATGAGCTAGAGTGCCAAATACAATCTTAGTACATATCAGATGTCATTCACAAAATTGTAATACACATTTGTCATTATCATTTTTGTTGCATGATCTCTATTAACCCTTTGGATTAGTGTCAAACTCGGATATGCATGCACAATGAAACAATATGACAAAACAACGGTATCAACTAAACGGACAAACTTTGGATATAAGATGAGGGCATAACAAAGCAATGAAAAACAGGAACCTCAAACCTATATTTTGCATTTCTTCAAAATATGTGTTTACACTTAACAATGCTTATTAGTTTTTCCCGTTGTCAAATCGAAATTTTACAAAAAAAATGTTTAGATTAACTTATCTGGTATGAAAACGCAATAAGTTGATAAGTTGTATTTTGATTTTTGACAATTTCTGCTTATAGATATAAAATGATCAATAAAGATTATATATATATATATATATATATATATATATATATATATATATATATATATATATATATATATATATATATATATATATATATATATTACAATACGGCTAATATGTTAAATTAGTTTAAATAAGTCACAAGCTATTTTAAATAAGTAATAATCCATGACTTATAAAGAAACTCATCATTTTATTTAATAAACATTTTAATTTTAATCTATCCAAACACTAAAACAAAATCCCAAACGCCTTTTACATATGAACTAAAAATCCCAAACGCCCTTTACATATGAACTAAGTTGATATGGATTATTTTACATAGATTTATATCACTTTTTTAATTAATATATCATCATTTTTTTACGTGGACACCCATGTTCATTCAATATCCTTTTTTAAAAGAAGTAATAATATTTGATACTTAAACTTAACATGCATACATATACACACATACATACAAACGAACTTATATATTATGTTTGCCAATAAAAAGTAGGTTTTATACTTGTGTTCGGATTTATCTTTTACAGATTATATAAAATATATAAGTTTATTTTATATACCGTACTTGATGCAACTTTTTTCAACAATGTCTTCTAAAAAATGGCATGTTAACTTTTATTTATTATTGTTTTGTTTAAAGTTTAAACACATATAATTATTTAATGCTTCTTGTTAACTTTACAAAACCAAAGACAATAAAACCGAATATTCTCTTACCCATCGCTATCTATTGGTTTCTCCGTATTTATTTTACAACCTACCCTAACAACTCATCACGTTTTTTTCCCTCTTTTTGAGCCTATAAATACCGATGCTTCTCAACACTACTTGTTAAATACAGTATATTATAAAACACAAATATGATCAGTGGGGGAACCGAGTCTATGGTACACCCAATTCCTAATGGAAATCAAGTGCAAGATCGATGTGGGCATTTTGAAATGCCATTGCACTACCCAAGATACACACGGAAAGAATACGAGACCATGCCTGAGTGGAAGCTTGATTGCTTGCTCAAATCTTATGGTCTCCCGATAGCAGGAGATGTGAACCATAAGAGGGCATTCGCTATGGGAGCTTTTTTATGGCAATACTAATTAATCCTTTTATTATATATATATATATATATATATATATATATATATATATATATATATATATATATATATATACATATATATATATATATATATATATATATATATATATATATATATATATATATATATATATATATATATATATATATATATATATATATATATATATATATATATATAACCCTTTTATTTTTGTGTTGTACTCTTAAATAATACATGTTTAGGTTATTTTGTTACTAATGTTTATTTAACCGGTTGTATCTCGATCATATTCCAATGAAATATCCTGCTTTTGTATGTTATCACATGCATATGACTTTCATTTCACTTTTCGAACTGAAAACATCATATTGCTATAGTGTATCAGATTCCAATAAAGAGTAAATTATAGAAATGGTAATTATGCTTTGTTTAGATTTTTAGTTTTGAACACTAAATAGGCATCCTATGGTTTATCAATATTACAGTTTTGGTCCTTGCTTTCCTTAACCTTCCTTTTTTCATTTTTATTTTCTTTTAACAATTTATTATTATTATTATTATTATTATTATCATTAGAGAAAATTACAAATTTAGCCTAATACACTAATTACTTTGTGGAAAATAGCAAAAAAAAAAAAAAAATCAATATTACAAATTTAGCCACTGAAATCGCAAATGGAGCTACCCCATCTGCGATTTTGCAATACCATATGCGAATGTACAAGTGGCTAAAGCACAGGCGTGCTTTAGGCTTTAGCTACTTGTATATTCGCAGATGTTTTTTTTTTCTATATATAAAATGTATTTCAGGGTAAAATCGTAGATGGACTATGTCCATCTGCGATTTTTTCTCTATTTTATCTGCGATTTTGTTATTTTTTTTTACTACGAAATTGATGGGTTTGACTACGAAATAACTTTATTATATATAAACTTTTGCAAAAAAATTACCACCTTACTTGTTATTTCTTTATAAAATTTCTTTAAAACCTCTGTAAAAAAAATGATTGAATATTTGGTTTGCCTTGTAATTGGTGGGAGATGACAATTTATTGAAACAAATCTGGAATACGTATGTCCACAAGGAGGTATTTCTGAATTCGCTTTGATATTTCTGACACTACAAATAAAATGACATATAGTGGCACACATTTTTAGTGGCATATGGTTAATGTGCCACTATATATCATGGTTTTTAGTGACACTTATTATATGCCACTAAAAATTAATACATTTAATGACAGTTAATCTTTTGTTTCACTAAATTTCATACTTATTAGTGGCATAATGACTTGATATACCACTAAAACTTTTTTTTATTAAAAATACCGTATAAATAATTCTTATAATAACTAAAAATTTTAATTATAATGTTAACAATTTATTTTATATTTCTTATTTAAATCTGTTATTACATATTTATGGAACTTTATTATGTTAATACTTTTAAATTTTGATTTTGTTGTATTACTTTTGAAAACGAAAACTGATTTTTACTTGGGATTAATTTATATTGTTTCCATTAATTTCTCTATTTTCTTGTTTTAAAAAGATTCTAATATAACAACTGCATCGTGACTAATTAGATTTAAGAATAAAAGGAAAATTATTAATTATAACCGAATGCCCAAATAACGTTTTTAGCAAATCCATCTATTCAATTTTACATAATTTTTTTATTCAGTGAATCCCAACTTAAAGGATGACTCAAGCATAGACCCACTTATACATCCCATCTCAACAACACCACCACTTTCTTTTCTCGATTTCTCGTCTATTGTTCAATAATTCCCGATAAATTAAAATCTCGTGATAAAACTAAAAACTAGTACATAAAACAAAAGCCACACTTAAAATTAAAAAACTGATACGTACAACAATTAAGGGGGTGTTTGACTTATCTTTTTAAAGGCAAAAAGAACTTTTAGAAAAAGATAGGAAGGAAAAGATGTTTGGTAAAAGTATTTTAAAAACAACTTTTGGGATTTTGATATAAAGAAAACTGACTTTTTGGAAAAGTCAGAAATTCCTAGCTGTGACTTTTCCCAGAAGTCCTTTTGCCATCTGAAAAGATAAGATAAACCAAACACCCCCTAAATCTCACCCTCCCACTCCTGACAATGATCTGAACACTATCACCACCCTCTATTCGTCGACACCGGACGCTGTCGTTGGCCTATGGGTTCTTCCGCGGTCGTCGTTGCTTCCGATCGTCGCCGCTTCGTAGATAGTCGCCACTTCCTCGATCGTCATCGTTGCATCCTCAATCGCTGCCGCTTCCTCTATTGCCGAAACTTCCTCGATCGCTATCGCTTCCTCGATAGCTGCCACTTCCTCAATCGTCGCCACTGCATCCTCAATCTCACTGTTAGGTATTTTTGCTACTCAAATAAGCGTATTTACAAATTTCATTTGTTGGTAAATTTGAAGTTGTATACTGCTCGATTTGTTGCAAAATCATTGCCCAAATTGCTAGGGTTTATCAATTTTATGAGAGGCTGCCACTAGTACCTTTAAAAGTCCAATAGTTTTTGATTATTAGAACTGGTGATTGCATTTTGTCTTTCTCAAATAAGCGTATTTACAAATTCCATCTTAATTTCTTTGTCACAATCTGGTGACACCATTAGATCATCTAAGAATGATTATAACTTGTTATTTGAGAGGTCCCTGGTCCATTAAAAACACACCAACAATTGTTACAGTGTAAAAAATTCAATAAATTTTACAATTCTACATATGTTAGAAATATGAGTAAATAAGAGAATTTATGACTATCACTAACAGCCACTCATAGATCAGAAGGATGAACATATTTAGTTTTAGGTCCACATAAGCAATTCAAATCAATGTGCATAAGCAATTAAATATAAATATTATGAAAAGAGGCATATGACTAATTGACAACATCTTTAGACATTATTTGACTCCATTGATGATCAACTATTTTTTTCCTGTTACCAACATTGTCCTTCCTTTAGAGATGATTTTCTTGTTTCTTTTCATAAGCACATTCTTCATTCTCTTTTTGTTTCTTCAAAAGATGTTCAGGATCCAATTGTCCTGCATTATTGACTTCAACTATATCTTCACATGATAAGCTATGAATAAGAATAACTCACAAAGGCACATATACTCAAGAACTCATATGATTGATGATAGTTCTTTCACAATTATAGAGGTGAGAGTCTCTCCAAGCTCATAAGAAAAATTACAAAATTTTCCATAAACAACCCTACACCGTACACAAGCTTAAATACTCTCCTAAGGGAATAATCCTCAAAATAGGGACCATTGGGACCACAACCCAACTGGAACAATCCCCACGATTACAATAGTACAACGAAATTAGTGCTATGGTCATAACCACCTGAAGGAATAACATAAATAGAAGGATAAAGCAAAAAGGGTAAAACAGACAATTCACCACACTCCATAGCTGCTTGATTATTTATTGACCTTTCTACCCCTCCTGCTGTAAACTAGAAGTTCTTGAGGCTTATCATCACACCACAATAAGCTTATAAATTTATAGGAAATGTAATTACCTATATTGCTTCATTAGACTCATTAAGTTCATTAAATCAATGTGTTTGTTAATATGGTAAAATTAATGACTTAATAGTGAAAGTCTCATTTCCTTGACTTTCTTTGTTAGGAATCTAATTATTCAACATCATATTTAGGTTACGTTACATTAATAGTGTCGATTTGGTATTGCATAGATTCGCGATACTGAGTTTCTCCAGACTTGTCAGAAATCAGAACTTGAAGCTCTTCTTCCAGGGTCTCACTAGGCATATCCCTTAGTTCCGGTTGCAACCCACCAAAATAGAAACATACTATACTTACAAGTATGTAACCATAATAACACTATATGACTTGATACTTGTAAGCAAAGAACTAAAATAATTAGTGCAGATTTAATGTGGAGTTGGGGTCAAGTAGTAAGCAAAGACAAACAAATGTGACATAAAAGAATTAAAATATATGTTATGAAAACCAACCTTAAAATTTTCAACTCTACCCTTCAGTTTCTCCAATGATTCCTTCACTTGTAAAACAAAAAGATTTATGGACAAACCATGTAACAGCCCGGAATTTCAAGTATTGTAATAATTATGTTTTGGGGTGTTTTAAGAGGGGACTCGGCGAGTTGGAGCCTAGACTCGCCGAGTAGGATCGCAGACTTGGTCGCGGGTTCGCGACTGGACTCGACGAGTCCAGATATGGACTCGACGAGTCTACGCTGTTTAGCGAAAACCCTAACCGTTCAGGTTTGGGACGTATAAAAGGGACTTATTGGTCGTCATTGTTCATTTTAGCATTCTGAGAAGAACCCTAAATCGATTGTGTGCATCTGGAGCAAGGCTAAAGGCCATTGTTGATTTTGGAGGAGTTGTGGTGCAAGAAAGAGAAAGGCTTGGCTAAGGGAACAGCAAGGAGGTCACGTTCTGAGGTTTGGGGACACAGAGAGTACATTATCCAGGTAAGAATTCGAGTATACTCTGCTATGTTGATGTGTTTATGGAATTAGGGTTTATGGAACCCTTTTGTGATTAGATTGAATGATACCCTAGTCCCCCAAACGATTGTAACTCTGTATTGGGACCTTTGGAGGTCCAGAATGTCCCATGCCTGTACATTTCGGGAATTGATGAAGGTTTTGGATTGGAATCCTTATGCCTTAGGTCAATATGTAAATTATAAGTCTTGGGGTGTACCATGAGCACCAAAATGAGGACCTTACGTGATGGACCAGTCTAGGAAGGCCAGGCCTATGAATGGTCGGAGCAGTTCTGCCATTAGAAAGCAGTTTGAGCGGTTGCATGGCATGGACTCGCCGAGTCCGATGAACAGACTCGGCGAGTAGCTTGAAGATTAATTGGGACTCGTCGAGTTGTTCTTCAGACTCGGCGAGTTGAGTCGGGGTGGCCTCGCGATTCTTCCAGGAGGAATTCGTCGAGTAAAAAGGGGATACTCGACGTGTAGAAAGGGAGTCTTAAGGAATCGGTGAGTTAAGGGCGAGTGGACTCAGAGTGGTTGAACTCGGCGAGTCTTGGGGTGACTCGGCGAGTTAGGTCGCGGGTTGAGTGAAGTTCTGAGTATGGGGACTCGGCGAGTCATAGGGTTGACTCGGCGAGTAGGGTCAGTCAGGGGTTGACTTTGACCTTGTCTTTGACCAAGGATTGACCAGTGGTTCCAGGGGTATTTTGGTAATTGTTGTTTATGGTTTGAGTTCAGTGCATTGGTGACTGTCCAGAGGTGGAGATCGTATCAGTGATCGGAGCAGCTTGAGCTATCTGTTCAATCGGCAGTTTCGAGGTGAGTTATCCTCACTATATCGTTAGGGTTTATGGCACCAAGGCCGACCCTTTTTACCGGATGGAAATCCGGGTAGTTGTCATTATATGTTACAGGCCGGAAGACATTATTATGTGGACCGGAAGGTCATGGCCTGGAAAGGCGTATGTATGCATTTAGTATGTTGACTGATTCATGGGGTAATGTTATGCTAGTGACCGGCTAGACCGGTATCTTGTTAGAGTAATGCTATGATATGTGATCTGTTGATCGATTGTTGTCTATGAACTGTTATATGATTGTTTGTTATGTTATATATGCATTTTATGCTTATGGGCCGGAAGGCGATATGTTATGGGCCGGAAGACGATATGTTATGGGCCGGAAGGCAATATGTTATGGGTCGGAAGGCGATTATGTTGTGTGATGGACCGGAAGGTCGGCGTGGGTAGGACCGGAAGGTTTACCCAGCAGGGACGGAAGTCCCCTGAGACACATGGACCGAAAGGTCAGGGCCTGGAAAGGCGTATATGTGGTTGGTATTCTGGGGGTATCTCACTAAGCTTTCGGGCTTACAGTTGTGGTTTTATGTTTCAGGTTCTCAAGAGGCTGTGGCAAGGCAAAGGCGTGATCGTACCGTTCCTCGCGTTGGTGTTTTATGATATGAACCTGGGAAATTACTCTGTTTTAATAATGTATTGAAAACCTTTTGTAACAACGTTAATAAAATGGGTGATTTTGAAAAGTTTTAATTGTTTTGAAATTTTGGATGTTACAAACCAACACTTTGATATTAACTATTAACTCACATCAAAAGGATAATTATTTTTAATTCTGTTAACATGAAAAGGTTAGAATTTTGTGTAAACCTTGTGATGTTCTGAGGCAAGTTCAGATCTCATTTGTGTCAGCTTGTCAAAGTTAGCTTTGGCAACATCAGCCTTTGTCATTGTATTGTTGTACACATTATCCTAAAAATACAAGAGTACTTGGATTAAATATTAACTTGTATTAAACTAAGCTGTCATCCAAGGATACATACCAGATTTCCACTTTTGACTAGGGTTGTAGCATCATAGTTTCCTGTGACATAAGTTTCAAAGTTTTCATTATTATGTCTTCTTTCAACAATGTTCAACTAGGAAATGAATTTATACTTGAAGATTTAGTATCCCTGTGGTCAATTTGTGTGTTGACCTGCACCATGTTAGTTCAACATTAATAGGGGCATTTCCATCACTAGATAGTAAATAAAGTTTGTTGCTATAGTGAAAAGTCTATTAATTAATACAAGCCTCAAATTTATCACTCTCTCTTTTTAAAATAACTATCGATTTTGACTTTATCAAAATAATCTAAATTGCCATTTTTAATAAGATAAAAGAAGTGACCAAACGTGGGGTTTTCATTTTTAATGCCTGATATGTTTTTTTTTCATTTACATCTTCTTCAATTCGGCATTTATTTTGAAATAAGCTGATTTGCTTTTTTATTTCATGCACAAATAGAATAATTACAAGAAACAAAAAACTTAAATCTAATTTTCAACCTTGAACTTTTTAAGTATTGCACGGTGCCTTTTGAAGTTTTTGTTTCCTGAGCATTTCATAAACCATATAATTTCAATTAAAAACACTACTATATTATAGAGTATTATTCTTCGATTTTAATCCTTAACATATATTTATAGTAATTAATCAAATTTATTTTTATCAAAGGAAATAAAAATGAAAGTTATGTTCCATATATTTGTCGGCAAGTTTTAATAATAATATGACACTCTATTTATAACAGTAACCCACAGTTCAAATAATAATAATAATAATAATAATAATAATAATAATAATAATAATAATATTTTTATCAAAGGAAATAAATGAAACCCCAAAAGATTCGTGGCCTCGTTTGTAATTAAAAATTTGATCTTTACAATATGGCACTCGAATATTTTTTGGTTAAAAATTGTCATATACTATGATTATCACATAAGATTTTTTATACTCTATAATACGTTTGTGGTAAATATTTTTGGGGGACAAAGTGAAGCATAACTACATCTTGTTATAGAAAGTACATTGCTATTGTGGGTAAAAGATAAAGTAAATTTATGGAAAATAATTATGTAGAGCATGTGTGATTTGAGGAGAAAGAGTCGAGCAAAGATGAAAGAGCCCCATGTTTCGGGGACAAAATCATTTGCTCGACTTGATCACGAGAGGTATTATTATATTTTATTATTTTGACTTATATTATCGTCTTTTTTTTAATTATTTATTTTTCATCAAACATAACTACATCTTGTTATAGGCATTGAAAAATGGTGTATACCCAACACAAGGACAAATATATGTAAAAATCTGCATCCGTACATATGGAAATACTGTGAATGAAAAAGTCACTCAATTTATGGTAATGATTTCCCGAGGCATTATATATACATGTTTTTAATCATATCAAGTCAAATACTCTTTGTTTCATTTTAAACCTTGTAATTTGTCCCACTTTCAAATTATTAGAAACATACTTTTAAAGTAGGTTGCTATATTATGATAGTATAGCAACCACTTTCAAAGTATGTTGCTGTTAATTTGAAAGTGGGACAAAAACAGTGGTTGAGAAACACTTGTCATGTTTTTTGTATGTTGCTATTATGCAGACTTCCCTACAAGCCATTGCAAGCAATTCCTCAAATACCCTAGGATCTGTAGATGATTTTTCAAATGTTGACTACTCTAAAGTTAAAGGTCCTGAAAAAAGAGGGTACATCAGATGTGTTGGAAGGATGTGTACCGTAAAACAGAAGGTTGTTTCTTGTTTTAATGATCCAAGTGTCGAACAAATAAAAACTATGGTGAATGTTATGGCAAATATCATCCAAGAACATATCCTAAATGCAAACTTGTCTGGAATTCTTAACAATATGAACATACAGGTACATATGCCATCTATAATTGCATTGTTCCTTTTCAATTACCCTATGAACAAAAAAAACATTCATTAAAATTAGTCCATTATCATATTTCCAATTGGACTCAAGAATGACCACTTTTGCCCTTCTGAATAATCTTCTTGGTGTACATATGCATCTTCTTAAACATATTCTTCTTGTTCATTTGTACAAGACTAGTAGAAGATATCTAGAGTTGGACATTAATGTTATATGTTTTCATTAATTTGTTTCATATGCCAGGCAGCACTTCTACAGTTCCATGCAACTCTAATTCAGTTAACCAGAGAGCATCTTCTGAAAGTCATCATAATGATGGTAATCATTTTTATGAGCTTTTCTCTTTCCTTTTTTCTTATAAATATGGTTTATTTGTGTTGAATGTTATATTATTTATTTTCTAAAATAAGCCTTATTTCACTGGATTCTGGATTATCTTTGTTTTTTGACAGAGAATTGCTAGCATTGATCCTAGAGTATGAGATAACACAGTTTATTCAACCTATCATGTCTTTGTTTTTTTGTTTTATTTTATTTTTATATGCATGTTTTAACTTTTGTTCATTACTTTATGTTTAGCATGTACTTAGACATATTTGATATTTACCTAGATATTTGATTCAAAAAGTTAAAAGAATATTGATGAAAAACAATGAAATTTTGATTATTTTCAATGTGCTACAATTTAATTATTCATTTTATTTTATATTATAGATGAAATTGTATTGTGGTAAATAAAATTGACACTAAAATCTTAAAATATGTAACTAAAAGTAGTATGAATTTTTTAAATCACATGAGCATTTAATAGCACAAAATATATGCCACAAAAAAAATTCTTCTGTTGTGACACATAAAAAATGCCACTATTTTTTATTGTGGTAAATAAATAAGTGCCTCTAAAATCTTAAAATGTGTAACTAAAAGTAACATAAATTATTAAATCAAATCAGATTTAGTGGCAAAAAATATGTGCCACAAAAAAAATTTGTTTTACTGTGACAAATAAAAAAGTGCCACTGAAAGCCTAAAAACTGCAGCAGCAAAAGCAAAAAGTGCCACTAAAAGGTTTTAGTGGGAGCGTTTCTAGTGGCATTTATTAAATGTGCCGCTGATTCTTTGAGAAGCCTTTAGTGGCATTTTTTTGGACTTTTAGTGACACTTTTTGTGTGCCACTAAATGACATATTTTTTGTAGTGTGAGTCTATTAGTTATATTGAGTTTGTATCTTTGGTGAGAAGCAAAATTGGTTTGTCAGACAAATATAAAATTAGTCTTCGTTTCCATCATCCTAAATTGAATCATTATATAGTCATGGTTGAAGACATGGATGTTAGAATGTTGATAAATGTAATCAAATGTAGTGGAGGAAGGGCTGTGAAAGTGTTTGTGGTGGTTGATGAAGGAGATGGGGTTAATGAGGTTGGCCAGAGTGGAAATAAGCCGGTTGCTAATTTATGCAGTTATAAAGGGAGCAACAATCTGATAGGTACTTTCAATACTCCTAGTGTACCTCAATTTCACAGTGTTGCTGAAAATGTTAATGTTAGTTATTCACTTATTCACTATGTGGATCCTGAGAATTACAAGTATGTTGGTGATGATGATGTTGGTATATATCTTAATGACATGTATGGTCGTTGTGTTGATGTTCCCGAACAAGAAGTTAAAGTTATGAATATGCGTGTAGTAGATAAAAGTAAAAAGAAAAAAGTTATGATTCAAAAAGATGAAAAACAATAACATATTATAACCATTTTTCAATTAAACGACAAGTATATACAATTTTTCAACTTATACGACAAATATATACAAACGACCACTAACCAAACATATTTTAACCTTTTTAGTAAATGTAACATATTGTAACAATTTTTTCAACTTTCAACTTAAAAAAATAACATATTGTGACCATTTTACTAAATATACAACAAGCCAATGCTTATTTTACGCAATCTATACTTGTATATTCATACAACTACTAACCAAATAGCATTAAAACTTCAAGGATACTAATACATAATATTATATCTATCAAATATAACAAAATTACCCAATAACAAACAATATAGTTTTATTTTCTTTTATAAAAACTAATAGAAAAAATCATAAATAAATAAAACATACACTAGATAAATACTGATTAAAACATAAAATGAGTTAAAATATTATCATATTTTCGGGATTGTTAAAGAAATCGTCCATATTGTTGAAGAAATCGCCAAAGAAAATCGCAGAGAGAGAAAGTTTTTTCCAACTTAGAGAGTGAAAAATGAAGGGAAAAAAAAAAACGTTTTTATACAAAATCAAAGATGAAATCGCAGGTGGAATAGCAAAATCACAGATGGACTATTCCATCTACGAACGTATAAGTGTTGCGAACGTACAAGTGACTAAAGCATTTTGCTTTAGCCACTTGTACGTTCGCAGATGGATAGGCCAAATCGCAGATGGGTTTAATCCATCTGCGATTTTGAATGCTAAGTTTGTAATATTGTTTTTTTTGGCTATTTTCCACAAAGTAATTAGGATATTATGCTAAATTTGCAATTTTCTCTTATTATTATATAACAATTTATTTGTTTTTTATTTTAATAGATTTCATATAAAAGTATTTTTATTTTTGTAAATTAATTATCTAAATTATATATATATATATATATATATATATATATATATATATATATATATATATATAAAGAGAGAGAGAGAGTTAGGTTCATATATAAACACTATATATTGTGTGATTGTATAACCAATTTTTGACCAATCATTTAAAAAAGGTATGATACTAATTAACATATAAATCAATAAATGCATTTTCAGTTATAATCTTATAATTATTGTAACTCATTTCATTTAACTTCACTCCTATAATTTTGGTAAGTAGTTTAAATTGAATTCTTTAATATATGTATCAAGAAAGTTGGTGACTAAAACTCAGATATAGTGCCAAATCGAATATTCATTTTTTCAAAATTTATATAAAGAATATATTAGTTTATTGCATATTCTTCAAGATTATGTTACATACTGTAACATATTTTTATTTGTAAAAATAATATTTTCCTATTCTTCAAGAATTTTGAGTTGGTCTATAGTTTTGGTGAATCTATGTAAAAAGAATATTACATATACTTTAAAAAATAATATGTTATAAAATATTAATGGATCGTTCTTAAAGAATGATTTTTTTCCACATATCTCACTAATTTTATGTCAGTAGTTCACAAATATTTATTAGTCAATGCATTCTTAAAAAATGAAATGTGATTCTTAAAAAATGAAATAAGTTTCAAGTAAACTCTTGATTTTTAAAGAATCAAACCGTCCGATTCTTTAATTATATACTTTCTGAACATTGTATAAAAACATTTTGTTAATAGTTTTTAAAACTAATAGTGAAATCGTCTAATTATTATAGAAAGAAATATGTTATCAAACTAAGTAATTTTTAAAGAATGAAATCTATTTCGTTTTTCGTGATTATCGTGTAAAAAATATTGCACATTTTTTAATACGTGATTTTCTGTGATTTGGTTTTAAAAATAATAATATGGATTTTGTTAATATATTTGACTTAGTTTCCTAAAATAATTTACTTCTCTTTTTATCTCATTTAATAAAATGTCATAATTACTCTTTAATAACCTTAGAATTAATTGATTGTAATTATATACTAATTGTTATCCTACATTAATACAATGCACCCTAAAATCATAGTGATTAATTTTTTTTTAATCTAATGATCATAATTTGGTCACACATTCACACAATATTTAGAATTCACATTTAATCCTAACCCTATATATATATATATATATATATATATATATATATATATATATATATATATATATATATATAAAATTTATTCCTAACATTATTTATTTATCTTTATTTTTGGTTTAAAAATCTTTTAATATTTTGACGTCTTATTTAAATATATGATTTAATATTTTCTTTTACGTTTTGTTAATTCACATTATATAACAATTTTTATGTTTTTCTCAAATAAACAAATTAAAATAGAACGCCGAATAACTATCAAACGTTAAAAATACTTATTTAATGTTGTATTTTATGTGTTTTTCGTTTGCATCATTCGTTTTCATGTGATTTACTTTTTTTTTTATTCAACTTTAAGGGGTTTATTGTTATTTTTTAAATGTATAATATTAAATATTAGAATAAACAACTATCAAAATAACAACTATATTTTAACAACTATTTGTTAAAAGAATAATCTTAAATAAAACACTACAAGAAACGTGATCATTAGCGGCGACAAGGGTCGTCGCTAAGGAGTGCGGTTGTCGCCGCTAAAGTTATTAGCGACGACCTGTTGCCGCAAAAAGGTCGTCGTTGTTGCTTCGTCGCAAATGTTCAATCTATTGTCGCTAATACTATATGCAGCCGCTAATACCTGCATGTCGCCGTTAATGTTTTGTCGCCACTAATACCTAACTTAATTTACAGAAATATTAATCCAAAATATTAGTCCATGCACAACCAATCCAAAATATTCATCCAAATAGAATGCAATAATATATCCAAAATATTAACTCAAACAAAACATTTTATAAAATCCTAAAAAAATAGTTACTCGTCCTAATCACTCTCACGTTTCTTTCGTTATCATGAGCGAAACCATTCATCCAATGTCGCAGGACAGGACGGGTCTTTTAGTATTGTTTGCAACATTTCCAACTATAAAGAAAGCGAAAATATATTACCAACATATCATAAGAGCATTGTACTTTCCAAAAATTACCAAAATAAAAAATACCAACATATCAAACTATAACCAATATATCAAACTATAACCAACATATCATTATAGCATTATACTTTCCAAATACACTTAAACATGCATCATACACAATATATACATTATAACATTGTGATTTCCAAAAAATTACCAAACTACAAAATACCAACATATCAAACTATAACCAAACTACATGATACACAATATTGCATATACATTATAGCATAGTGCTTTTTTTTTTTTTTTTTCATTTTTCCATCATAGCATTGTACTTTCCAAAAAATTACCAAACTACAAAATACCAACATATCAAACTTTAACTAAAATACATGATACACAATATTGCATATACATTATAACATTCTACTTTCTATTATAGCAATGTATTATATACTAAACAAACAAGTACCAACATATCATTATAGCATCCTACTTTTTTTGTTTTTCCATTATAGCATTATACTTTTCAACTTAAACTAACAATTACCTGTGATTGTGGTGGTTGTTGTGTCATCGGTTGTTCCTGATCGTACATAGACACAATCGTAGAGCGTTTACACCCAATGCATCTGATATGTCCACGTTGAATATCCAATATTCTTTCAAAACAATTTTTTATATCACTTGGTGTTAGACCGCTTGTTTCAGAAGAATCTTGAGTTTGTTGATTGATCTGTTGGAGTAAAGCCAACTGTATTTTCAAAAAATGAAAAACATCATAAAAATTAGATTAGTAAATACTCCTTGACGATATACACACTTATATGGAAATACAAATTAATCACTTACCTATTGTTGCTTGACTGCAGGACTACTAAGTACACCTTGGCGATTGGTACTAGCCTTACGAAATGCTTCAATTCGAGTGATATCCTATTTAACATTATAAAAAAGATTAATTATACTTTAAATAAACAATTAAATATATCATAACTTACTTCTTTGAAACATACATTGGTACACGAGTTCGACCCCCCCCCCCCCCCCCCCCCCCCCCCCCGCTCTATTTACAAGTTGTTGCTTTGCACGGACTTCTTTGTTTGAGGTCGAATGCTTTAAAAATTTGGGCATTAGAAAATGTTTGATTGCATGCACCCAATTTCACATTACATACCCTTGGGGGTTGTATAATGCCATTGGGATATCTGAAATCCCCCCAATATCCTTAAAATAAGCATGGGCTTTACTATGCTAACCTTTGTAAAATTTTGCAAGACTCGCATCAATGCTCCGCAACAACTGAGCACGTTAGGGATTCAAGTTAACCTTATCCAAATCAAACTTATTCTACAAATACAAAAAAAAAATTAATTAAATGTCAATCACAACTAAACTTAAAATATTATCCAAGTTACCTTTAGATGCACGACTGTTACATTCCTTAAAGCGGGGGAAACATTGTCCCAACCAGATACGTTGAAAGGGATGTTCATCCACATATACCTCCTAATCTCATGGGTAAACCAATTAGCAGGCTTCCCGACAGGTGTAACGCCCGCAGATCCGGGCTAGTCAATTTAGAGGCAATAAGTGTCGAAAACGACTTTTCGGAAAAAGATTATTTATAATAAATAGTCTTAACCAAGTTTTAGAATATGTATCAAGGTTTCCGTATATATAAAGAACGCCGAAATCCGAGTTATAACGAAGAAGTTATGACCCGTCGAAGTTTTACGGCAAAACCGACACGACACCGGGAGACGTAAATAGTGAATTTATGATAGAGCGAGATTTAGCCTTAGTGATCTAAATGAATGTCGTAGAATATGTTAAACCTAGAAAATCAATAAAAAGAACGCCCAAATCTGACTTCGTATGAAGAAGTTATGATTTTTCTAAGATTCGGCTTAACAGTGTACAACCCGAAACTCGAATTTTAGTTCGAGCGGTTTTTGGCTTACGCGACCTAAATGAGAGTTGAAGATCTCATTAATAGGAACTCAATGGTAAAAAGGTGGACGAAAACGGAGTTCGTATGAAGGAGTTACGAATTCTTCGCGGTTATTTAACAGTCTAAACGCCTCCTACTGTTAAATTTGAGATCTGTCGATATTTAGCCGACAGAGTCTAAATGAAAGTTGTAGATCTTGATTTTACCTACGCGTTGAAAAAAAGAACGTCGAAAATGGAGCTCGTATGTGAGAGTTATGATTTTTCTAAGTTTGAAGGCTGATACGCGATAGGGGGTGACGTGGCACCATCAGAATTGGACACGTGGCACCACCAGAAGGCTGCCACATGCCCCAACTCGGCGAGTAGGCCCTCCTACTCGGCAAGTCCATCAGGAATTCAGCCTATAAATAGAGGTGTCGGGTTCCCTCATTCTTCACACCTTCCCAAACTATTCTTTCTCTCTCTAGACTCTCTCTCTAGCCTCCCTAACCCCCCTAAAAGCCTAGGTAAACCCCCTAGCACCCGAAGGAAGCCTCGAGGCTCCCGAATCCCCGAGAAAAGAGCCTTCCGGCTCGGGAACGCTGCTCCAGCGAAGCCCGGTTTTCGAGAAAACCCGCTGTAAGTGAGCTGTACCTATCCTATCTTTAGTATAGCTTATGTTACAATATAGTAATGTTATTAGGACCTTATAAGGAGTGTTTGGGCTATTATTACGGGTTATATAAGTATTGTTTAACGCTTATATAATAATAATAGCTAGACTATTAAATTAGTCTCGTCAAACGTTAGACTAAACTCTAGTGGTAATGATACTAGGTTTCGTCAAGGGATAATTGTTTTAAGAGTAACGAAGTGCTGTCCAAGTGCCGACTCACCACCTTACCAGGTGAGTGCATAGTTACTTTCAGCTTACACATAGATATGAAATATTTTATATAAATTACGTGCTGTGTGTGCATATTATCTGTAAACTTGCTATCTATGCTGGATGAATGATTTTATACACGTTTTAAATGATTTAAACTGTATATGTATTTTATATCTACAAAATGTGTTGGGTAAAACATGGGTAGATGAAATAGTTTATGTGTGACAAAAATAAAATGATGAAGAGGTGATATAGACCATGAGGTGAACCATGAGAGAAGCCTTTTACCCAAGTGATGGCCCCGTCATCTAGCAGAGTATGGATGACAACCACAGACTATTCTAGACAGTCCAGTGGACACTAGCAGGCTCGCAACCTGTAGGTGTTTTGAACTGTGTATTCACCAGGTGTACTCTAAAAACCCATTGACATGTATTGCGAGTGGACTCTCGAAAACGATACTGTCAATAAAACCCTGGCAGATGCGCCTAAAGGACTCTACCGGCAGAAGCGCCTAATAGAGAACCTCATAACCCCGGCAGATGCGCCTAAAGAACTATACCGGCAAATGCACCTCGTAGAGAATGTCACAATTTTGACAGTTACGCCTAAGTGACATAACTAGCAGTTGTGCGTGACAGATGTGTCATTGACAACGATGGAATACATACCTATTCCTTAGGATAATCCTTAGGAATGAATGAACGAAAAATAGCTAATTCTTAGGGTAGATCCTTAAGAATAAAGAAGATAATGGGGATGGGTAATGGGGTTTAATTGTTTGATTGTTTAAACATAATAATTATGTTATTGTGGGTTGAAAACCCTATGTACTCACCAGGTTTCCCAACCTGACCCACTCCAGTTTATTTATATCTCAGGTGTTGATATGAAGTCACATTACACTGAGAGAGTAAAGAGATGTAGATCACTAGTGTAAATAAAAGTAAGTTCTGTTTATGCTTATGTTTCTGTATTGACGATGACATCCCAAACGTCTTGAAATGAATAAAATACGTTCCATCGAAAATGTTTTAATAACGTATTTATCATGTTTTTCTGGGAACAAATTCCGCATATGAAAAGAAGTACTCTGATTTTTACAAAGCATAAAAAAAATCGGTCTTTTCTGGCCGTAAAAATGGGGATGTCACAACAGGGAAATATGTGATCTCCCTATCGAATTCCATATCCACAGGCTTTCCCTTGTTTTCCCGTATCAACTTTCCTAGCTCGGTGCTCTTAGATAAACCCTTCTTTTTTTGGAAGCTCAGCTGAAAAAATACAAATAAAAATACTAGTCATGATAATTTATAACAAATTAATAAAAATAGCTAATAAATATATCGTAATAAGACTTACCATCATGTTCATGATTACCGTGACCAAAGCCTACCGGAGGTGATGGATCCCTGACTCCATCACCTCCGTGTCCAAGGCCCATAACACCAGCCATCATGGTAAATAGTATTGCCCAAGTAAACCTGATATGTAGCTTGTAAAATTACATGATGTACAATATAGAAACACAATATGAATAAAAGTTGGACAAGCAACATGAATAAAAGTTAGACATACAATATGAATGAAAGTTACACTTCAAATAAAGTTACTATTACAAAAAAAACATTTGACTTTTTTAATCAGAATCTCCATCATATACTTACTTGATGTATTGTCTGACTTCTTGATAACTATTTAATATAAACCATTCTATATTATTTTTTTCCTTTTTATCAAGATGTTTGATTTGCGTTGCGCTGGTCAGTCGACACTTAGAATCAAACATCTAAAACTTTGTTTTTTCAATGACAACGTCCACTTTTCTTTCAAGGTGATTGAATTGAGTCTGCACATCTCGAAGGTACATCGAACAAAATGATAAAGCTTCTTCAACAACATAACCTTTAGATATATAACCTTCCGGCCTCGCCTTATTTCTGGCATAGTTTTTTAGTGTTTTCATATACCTTCGAACGGATACATCCATCTCATACATACCGGGCTTCCGACAATCGCTTCATCAGGTAAATGCAAAACTAAAAGAATCATAATGTCAAAAAACGTTGGAGGATAAATAAACTCTAACTTGCACAAGATTCTAATAATGTGTTCTTTTGCATTCCTCATATCCTCCACCTTTAGTGTTCTGGAGAAAATTTGCTTGAAAAATGTACAAAGATCTACAATTGGTGTAGAAGTTTCTTTGTCCAACAACACTCTAACTCCAATCGGTATCAAACGTTCCATAAGAATGTGATAGTCATGAGTTTCAACCCAATAATGTTAGTATCATTGTCTACCACTTTCTTATTGATGTTAGATCCAAACCCACCTGGAAGTTTAACATCTCTTATAAATTGACAAAAGATTTTGTGATCAGGTTTCTTGAATGAGTATCTAACTCCAATTGGTATCAAACGTTGTATAAGAATGTGATAGTCATGATATTCCAACCCAATAATGTTAGTATCATTATCTACCACTTTCTTACTGATGTTAGATCAAAACCCATCTGGCAGTTTAACATCTCTTACAAATTGACAAAAAAATTTGCGGTCAGGTTTCTTGAATGAGTATCTTGCATGTGGTCTAGTGAACTTGTTACCTTTTTTGAAACCATTGATTACGTCGGATATTCAGATTTCGCAAGTCCTCATGTGCATTGGATGTGTCTTTAATCTTATCATTCATCATATAAGTACCCAAAAAACTCTCACCTATATTTTTCTCGACATGCATCACATATATGGTGTGCTTCAGCTGAATAGAAGACCAATACTCGAGCTCTAAAAATATGCTACGTTTTGACTAGTTCAACTTGAATCCTTTCCGATCCATGATATCCTTGAAAGTCTTAGGATTGTTACCCGGTTTACGAAGTAGTAGACGACCTAGTTGCTATTGTATATCTTCATCAATAAAGTGTCTCAGAGCGGGTCTTGTCTCGGGTTGCCTGTTAAATTTCAAACTCATACTTAATGGATCGTTAGCATCTAAGAACCGAAGATGATTGACATAAAAGACTTTATTTGTTGCATGGTATGAGGGAGTGTATCCATTGCAATTCGTTCATATCAGCCATGTTCTATACCCTTGTCCGCTCCAACCCGATAAACTACGAGCTGGAAAGTCATTTATTATCCATAACAACATAGCTTTCATCGTGAATAATGTGTTTGCCTCTACGTCTTTAATGCGTACGCTTAAGTGCCACAAAATCCTAAGTTATTCCACTAACGGCCTATGGAAAACATTTATATCCTTTCCAGGTGCTTTGGGGTTGGGAATCAACAAGGCCAACGTAAATGATGACTCTTTCATACAAATCCATGGTGGCAGATTGTATGTGGTGAGTACAACTGGCCATGTCCTATGTCGATTACACATGTTACCAAATGGATTAAAGCCATCAGCTACCAGTCCTAGGTGTACGTTGCGAGGTTCACTCGAAAAGTCAGAGTAATCTACATCAAATCTTTTCCAAGATCCTCCATCAACGGAATGACGCATCACACCATCTTCTGATCTCCCGCTATTATGTCATATCATATTTTTGGAAGTGTACCTTGAACAATACAGATGTCGTAGTCTAGGGGTCACTGGAAAGTAATGTAACACCTTATGAGCCACCTTCTTACCCTTGGTGGTTTTATCAATCCACCGAATCTCCTTACAAACATGACAAATCTGCAATGACTTGTGTTCCGTCCAGAAGTGAAAACAATCATTTTGCGCACATGTTGGTGGTTTTCGAGGCCAAAAAAATAGATAACCATAAATCTTATACACTAAAATAGTGTATAGTGGTAAAGGGGTTGAATCCACGAATATTGGTTCAAGATTATAACTCTATGAAAATCTCTTTGTAAAAATACTTGTCAAATGACAATAAAATTAAAAATGGGGGTTTTGGTCTTTTGAATAGCTGAAATAAAAATAGAGTTATACTAAGATTTAAATAGACAATTCAGCAAAAACAATAGTTTGGTGTAAATTCAATAAGAGAAAGATGGTTGACTTAAGGTTTCCTCATCTGAATAATTGATGAATATATCACTATAATTCAATGGTGCAATACTTATTTTGAAATCTCTAATTTCGTTATAGTAATCCAAGAAGCTTGAGATTACCTAGACTTTTCTTAGTTATCAAAATAGTTAGAGAAACTCATAAAAATTTCCTTAATCAAAGTCACAATTTCCATTAAGCATGTAATCAATGAAACTTAACTAGCATTAAGAACACAAAAGTCACCAAATCCAAGAGGAGTCAAATGCTTTCACTTTCATGTTGGAAAAAAAATGTTTTTGTGATTGTATGAAGTAAAACTAACATACAAACCACTTATTGCTTGCTAATTTGAGGATCCTTTACTTAATCAATAAATTAGCCAACTTATTGCTACAAATACATTTAAACTCATGAAAAAAAAACATACAAGTTGTAATAAGATGTTAAAACATAAAACATTCTCATAAAGATTCAAGGACATGTTCATGGAGTTCTTCAACATTCAAATGATTTCACCAAAGTCAACCAAGATTAGTCTAGCCTAACATGGCTAAACTCAAGAAAACAAAGTAAGAGTAGATTATACTAAACATCTAGCAAGAATCAAGAGCAAAAGGATGATGTTTTTGAGGTGTTGTTGGCCTTCAAAGTGCTACAAAATCTCCAGAGAATCCTTCAAATTTTGGATCTATAGAAGTGTTAAAAAGATGCACACCAACCTTCCTCAAATAGCTATCAATATGGAATTCCGAAAATGCCCTTATAGCTTCGTGCGCGGCCGCACAACTCCGCACGGGTGGTCCTTGATAGTAGGCTTCTTTGAGTTTTGGGCCTCCACAACTTAGTCCACTGGCCCAGTTTGAGTCCAATTAGCTCCTAGCCCTTTTCTTCAATTTCTCATCATTTCCCAATTTGTCTTCTCCAAATGATCTATAGCTCACGTAATTGCCCGATCAATAATCTCCGCACACTCGAATATTCTTCCGTTTCTTGCAAATTTAAAGTTCATTTTCTCCAAGCCTTCAAATAATCAACAAGCCAACTCCATGCATCATCTCCGCTATCTATCAAGCCCAAAATCCTTGTTGTCCTCCTAGTCCAATTGATTTCCAAAGATCCTGATTCGATAGTCTCCTTAAAACCTGTAACTACGATCGCAAAACTAGAAAGTACCCGAAATAGTCGTAAAATAACATAAAGGAAAATATGAATGTAAATTAGCTAGATTATGAATGAAATATACTAAAATAAACTATAAAAAGAAGTAAATAAAATGAAACTATCAAATTACCCCAGGCTTGAACCTTACTTGTCCTCAAGTAACACAAGACTAAAATGAACTTGGGATGAACAATCCTAAAAAATGGATAGAACCATAGAACCTTCTCACAATTAGTCAATATGGTCAGAAATATCTTTCTGTTATCCCAAGAATTTTTCATCTAATGAGATCGGAACCATAAACCACATCCAGGACAACTCCTCTAGGTGAGTAAGAAGGAATGGTCAATCGCAGCCCCAATGGAACATGCATATAATGAAGAACCTTTGTAGTAGGGAGAAAGCAGATGGATAGGCTCGTGTAGAGCTCTTCTTTAAGTGTACGCTCTTATCATGAAATTTTTGTGATCTCACGTCTGTCGGATAATCTCATGTGTGATTGGGTTTCATCTATCTAACACCATTGTAGGAATCGGTTCACTTAGTGTTGGCCCGAACCTCTCATAGTATCTGACTCCACAGACTCCCTAACATCACCAATTTGCGAAAAAATAAATCGACCTATATAAAATAAAACATACCTGTATAAATGAATATCAAAAGTCGGGTGACCAAAATGTAACGCATGGATCTTGGTATGTATTTAAACTTATAATCAATTCAATTTCATATAGCAACTCGACGAGTCTGTAGCCCCAGACTCGCCGAGTAGAGATGTTGTGAACCGCGTATTCTAAGCAACCAACTCTACGAGTTATTAGGTCTCAACTCGACGAGTTGGCTGAAGGAACTAAAACCCTAATTTAGGGGTTTTGTAACCTATTTAAACAACTTAAGCCTTATAGGTTGGCCTCATTTCTAGCCTCCACTGTCCTAAACCCTAGCCTCGAAACCCTAAGGCCATTTTAAGTGCTGTGAGCTAATTTGAGTGCTTTGTGGGTGTTTTAAACCATTGGAAGAAAGGAAAGCTTGGTGATACAAGAAGGAGCTGCTAGATCTTGATTCCTTTTTGCATTCTCGACATATTTTTGGTACAAAAGCTCAACCTTGATTTATGAATGCATATATCTTCTTCTTAGGGTTATTTTCCATGTTTTGGTCCAAATGGAATGGTTGTTGGAAGTTGGACGTCCCGTATGGGCAAACCCTTTCAGATCTAGGGTTTTAAGGGGATTTCATGGCATAAAGGTGCCAACTTTATGGCCCTAAGAGGCCCATGCATCTTCTAAGTCCTTATTTTAGCTTTCTAGGTTTCATATAGCCTTGCATGTGAGTAAAGTTGGGGGCTTTTCGTGACCTTTTGGATTTTAAAGTCTAGATCTGTGGGTATGAGCTCTATCTCGAAAACATGATGATTTTTGGGTTAAGGCTTATGCCTTTTTAGATTAGGGTTGAGATTAATACCTTTGGGGTGATCCTTAATGGGTAAAGTTGGAAACTTTACCCTCCTAGACGTATTTTCAGCCCAGATCTGGAAGATGGGGCTTTGGGTTGAATATTAGTGGCTTAATGCATTTAGTGGGTTGGCAGACTGATGAACTTGACAAGCTCCTAAGAGAACTCGGCGAGTTGGTTTGGAATTTTCCTGATTCTATTGAAAAAGGAGGAACTCGACGAGTTGATTCGAAATATCACGATTATGTGATTTATGGAAACTTGGCGAGTTGAGTCAACCCGAAGCGTTGACATTGACTTTGACTTTGGGGTTGACTTTGACCAAAGTTGACCCTTAAGGGGTTATGAGTATGAAATGGTATCTAAGAGTTTGTTTTGGTTTAGGGTTGAGTAGAGTTGATTCTGGAACAAAGACGTTTTCAGCCATCATCCGATACTCGAGGTGAGTTTCCTCACTGGATTAGCGGGTTGAAGGTACCACGGTCAACCCTTGTTTGTTAGATGGTTGTACTTGTTTTCTGTGTGATACTTGTATGTGGTTGTGTAGGATTATGAGTGTGGGCGGGGCCCGTTATCCGAGTGTGGGTAAGGCCCATATCTCCTATTTGCATGAATATGTATGGTTTGTGCTAGATTGGGGGGAATTCACTAAGCTTCATGCTTATGGATTTCAGTTTTGATTTCAAGTACTTATGGTAGCAAAGGGAAGAACTTGGGATGACTGCATCGCACACACCATGATGATTTTGCCTGGGATGTTTACTCATATTGTATTGTTTTGGATACTTTGAGTTATGTTTTGACTCCCACAGCCATCGAGAAGTTGCATATTTACCATACAAATCATCACGAAGAAGTTATCTAATTGGGGAGCAGCCGCAAGCTTGGGACACCGAAGAAGAAACCTTTGCAGCTCATATTCAACACCAAAACTCCTATCAATCTCCATTTATGCTTCTACCTGCTTACAAACTGAACTCAAACTTCTCCTATCAGGTAAATATGCAACTTTTCGAATGCTGTGGGAATCAAAAGAGCATAAAAGTGGACATATACTAACAAACAAATTATTGAACGACGATCGCCATTACAGGCTCTAATGAACAAAATATGTTTGTTAAAAGGGAAGACTGACCTAAGTCGGAGAGAAGGTAATTGATTGAAGACTAAATATGATCGTAAAGGTGGTTTTCAGGTGAAAGAAATGTATTGTTGTAGGAGTGACTTGTGTTCTTGCTGCCAGGGCAAAGGGTTTAGGGTTTAAGAGTAGAATAACATTAAATACGTTTATGTGCGTACGTTAGAAACGAGGGATAAATGTCTAAGGGGTTGTTTGATAGTTTATGACTGAGTCAGAGCCTGATTGGGTCTGAAGTCTGACTGAATCTACATCTGACTGAAACCATACTGTTTGATTATGCGTCTGACTAGTTGTGCTGACTGTTGAAAATGACCATTTTACCCCTCTATTATATTTTTAGTGGTATGACAAAAGAACAAAAAAGTACATTGCCATTTAGTGTAGGTTTTAAAAAGAAACTAACCAACAAACTAAAGTAAATTGCTATGTAGTGCATGTATGAAAAAGAAAAAATATAGCCTTTTTTTATAAATTTCTTTGCAATAACCTAAATACCAAAACCATCGGGTCCTTTTGCTCATTAACCTTCTCCACCACATCGTTCACTTTTAATCGCAAATTCCCCCACAAAATCAAAACCCATTGAATATGTTTGCATACTCAAGGTCTAAACAGAAGCTATCCAACTACAATAATAATAATAATAATAATAATAATAATAATAATAATAAAATAAATCTAATTTCTTGGT
Source organism: Lactuca sativa (assembly GCF_002870075.4). Lineage (NCBI taxonomy): Eukaryota > Viridiplantae > Streptophyta > Magnoliopsida > Asterales > Asteraceae > Lactuca > Lactuca sativa. Next base: position 3,140,869 of record NC_056629.2, read on the forward strand.
ATGAACCTATCCAACTACAAAAATCAAACAAAAAAAACTTAAATCAAGATACTTGATTCACCTACTATAAGGTTAAAAGTAATGAGCTATATGAACACTGCTGAATGCAGACTTGATTATCAATTAGGAGAAATCCCAAGTGAACTATGAACTATAATGCACACTCATGGTTTATGTATCCGGAAAAAAACAAATTGGGAAAGGAAAATATATCAAGAGAATCCAATATCTCATCATGAATCTGAAACCATATCTTACAATAAAGGGGCAATGATATTCAACAGTAGGCGCCAAATTGATAAACAACCAAATCTTTCATTAACATAAGGGGTTAGGGCAGTTGCAATCGATTAGGAATGAGTTAGGGATAGAGTAGATACATAAAGAAGTATTGATAAATTTTTAGAAAAAAGGGAAAGAGAATTATACCTGCAGCTTGATTAATAGAAATGGGGGTGAAATCTCGTTTGCATTCATCACGATGGGAAGGAGAACAAGAGAGATGGCAACAACAGGTGGGTCGTGCTGGAGAGGACGACGATGGAAGAAGTGGTCGGCGAGGCTGAAGACGATCGAGAAACACGAGAGGAGTGAGGACGAAGATCGCAGAAGGGTTGTTCCATGGAGGAAGTTGCCGACGAACATAAGTTATTGAAATTGGGGAAGGCGATGAAGAAGGCAAAGGGCAAAAATGAGAAACACGCATAAGAGACTCAGCCATCTCCATTTTTTAATAGGACCGAGTCAGCTGCTATTTACCGGGTCAGATGAATTTTTTTGTGGGTATCAAACATGCTGATTGGGCTGACCGGACCGAGTCAGTCAAAAAGTGCTGACCGGACCAGTCAGCAAGATATCAAACGGGCCCTAAGTTTTTAAACTGATAACTTAGGCGTCAAGATTCAACTTGATATGATATTTTTATCATTAATAGATATTTATGAATTTATTAAAATTTGAATGAAACCATAGGTTGAGGTGAACACATGTGTCCCGAAATGATGGGTGAGGGAAAGACGCATATGGCCATCGACTTTAAAATTTAGGTCACACATGGTTGAACCAAGTCAATGCCATGGAAGAGAGGTAAATATTTTTTTTTGATGGGGTGGTTGGTTGTTACTGTTGCAATTAATAGAAGGTGTTTAGGGGCTCATTAGTTCGTTTTAGGGTCAATTTGATTAACAGTTGAATTAAAATTGGTTACGACTTTTGATTATGAAAGTATATACTCATATATCTTTGTGTTTTAAAAGCAACTAAATTAGTCATTCGTTAACATTTGATGTTAAAAATTAAGTTTGATTATTGATTAAATCATATCGGTTGGGATTTAATACTTGTTAAATTGTTTTTTGTGTCACTTAAAATGTGTATCTCCACTAATCATCGAAATTAAATTAGATGTGGGATTTAATTTCTGAAGTACAAATTAACTATCGAAGGTGACATCGATACATTGTTAATTGACGAGTCCAAGAAAACATAAGAAATGGTTGGTACTTGAAAATAATTCAAAAGTCACATTTATGTATAGTTTAATAAATTGTTACAAATTAGTACCCTTTCCCCACGGGGTATTAATGCGGTCCACAAAGAGGGAGGAAACTCATGTATACATGCAAAGCCCAAGGATTAAAAAAAGAAAAAGAAATATAAAATGTTCAGGGTCAACATCTGCATTATTCGCGTTTGTATCAGGGACGGACGCAAGATTTCGTAGTAGGTGTTGCCGGTAACACATTTTTTCTTTTACGCAGTGACATAATAATAAAAAAAACGAAAAATTTGAAATTTTTTAAACTAGATCTGAAAAAAGCAGGGGTTGTCGGTGCCACTATGGACACCATAATGGAACCGTCACTACGTTTGTAGTAAACCCCATGGGACCCCAAATTGATCTTCCTCGCTATCTATCGTAGACCTGGCAAAACCTGACACGACACACGATTTGACACAGAATTAACAGGTTTGAGTAAGAGATTTTGACACGTTTATGTAAACGGGTTGACGCGGCACGACACAATAATTAAACGGATAGAGTTAGAGTCAAGACTTTCAACTCGAAGATAAATCGAATATAACCCATTTAATTATATATTATTGTTATAAATTTCATATTTTTATAAATATATTATATATTATAGACTTGTAGTAGACCAAACTCAAGAATTAAAAATAAAATTCAAACTTTCAAGTAACTTTAATTTACTCATCCTCGCCACGTATCCCATTTGTTCCCCAACTCTAACTCTTTTTATGTTACTTTCTAAACTTACTATGAATTTTGTCATTCCACCTCCCAACTCCAGTGTTTCACTTTTTCTTTTTCGCTTCTCTGTCTCCTCCTTTCTAACCTTTTAAAATGTTTCAACTTGACATGACATAACATATTTACAAGGTTTAAACCCTAACCCGAAACAAGACACGAAAATAAACGGGTTGAGACGACACGACACGACACGAAAATCAAACGGGTTAGGTTAGGGTCAAGCCCTCTCAACCTGTTTAATGTCTTTATACGACACGAACTATACACGATACGACATGTTTGCCAGGTCTACTCTACTGATTACGCTATTGATGCCAACAAAAAGAGAGATACACTGCCACTTGATCTCAACAGGAACCCAGGCACCATGATAGGTACTCTCGATGACAATTGTACTAGCTCTAACACTAATGGAATTACCCAAATTGCGGAAATTTGTTTTCAGAGGTATTGGAGTGGATTCGAAGGTGAGTTGGGCTAGAAGATTAAAAATGAAGTATAAAGAAAATTTTGTTGGTCATCAAGAAACACAGCTACTTGATTACTCAAAGATCAATGTTGGTGATTGTTGGGATTCCTAGGACCATGACTTCGAAAGGGTTAATGCAAGTGGAGCATCTGGTGGATTAATTTTGATTTGGGACACCGGATACTTCCAAAAGACAGAAGTGATTGCAAATAGATTCTTTCTAATAATAATAGGTACGTGGAAAGGAATATATGGCAATACTATATTTGTAAACATTTATGGCCCTCACACTCCATCTGAAAAAAGGAGCTATAACTTGAATTAATACAAATCAAGCAAAGGAAAAGGGGTAACTGGTTATTTTTTGGAGACTTCAATGTGGTTACGAGGAAATAAGTGAGATTTAGGTCTCAGTTTTTCCCTATAAGTGCAACTGACTTCAATCGTTTTATTCATCTAGCCGAGGTTCATGATTTTAATATGGGCGGAGAAACATTCACCTTTTATGAGCAGAGTCGATGCTAAACTTAGCAAGCTTGATCGATACTTGGCATATGCAAACTTTTTAGTTTCCTTCCCTACTGTATCTATTATGACTCATCCATGTGAACTTTCCAATCTCTATATAACTCTCGGTTGATGTTAGATGGTCTAGATCAAATTGTCAAGCATGCGTGGGAAGGATTTAAAGGCTTTGGTAATGCAGATACTTATCTTGCGGCCAAATTACGTCATCTCAAGGAGGAGATTAGGAAATGGAGAAGAACAAAATACATAAAGGAGAAAAAAGAGTTAATATACATTAAAGAAACCATACATAAACTGGAATAGGCAGCTGAATCGTGTGCTCTTACACATGATGAATTATCCAACATGAACATTTGTATGCAAAAGATCCTTAAAATTGAAAAAATGGAAGCTCTGAATCTAAAACAAAATACTCGATTAAAATGGGTGGTAGACGAGGACGAGAACACAAAATTATCAACGTATACGTAAATAATAATAACATGATGAATAGAATCACATGACTAATGATAAATGGACTGCAAAAGTAAAAGACATCAAAGAAAAAGCTTTTCGATTCTTCCAAAAAAAATTCAAGGAGGAATGGTTTTCGCACCCGAAACTTGTAAATCCTGATATTAAATCTACCGACATGATGGAAGAAATCGAATAAGAGGCTCCATTCACTATTCAAAAGGTGAAGAAAGCCATCTTGGCATGCAATGGATACAAGGCCGCGGGCCCCCGACAAACTTTCAAATACCTAAAAATCTACTGGAGTTGTGTTGTTGACGATGTTATAAAATCTGTTCAATAATTTTACAAATCCTATAGTTTGGGGTGTGGCTGTAATTCTTCATTCATCACTCTTGCTCCTAAAGTTAAGGATCCGACCTCTCTTATTGATTATAGGCCAATCGACCTAATTGTGTGTATGTATAAAGTTATTTACTACTAGAATCAAAATAATATTTGGCAAGGTGGTGATGAGTTTTCCAGGTTATAAAAATTACATATGAGCGGAAAAACACTTAAACCCTTAAGTTCACATGCAACCTACAAATGATCTATGTTTTCTCTATTGATAAAAACTAACTATAAATATCAAGAAACCCTAGGAGAGAGGCTATAATATCGAAATTTACATCAAATTAGGGTTTCATACCCTTTGATTATTATCGAAAACAATCAAAGCAAATTCCTTCTTCAAGAACTTGGAAAGCTGGCACCAAAGGAATGGATGCCTCTAACGGCTTGTACCCAAAACCCTAGTAGCAAAAAGACTTGAGGAGAGAGAGGAGGATTAAATCAAAATTTCGGCTCTATGAAGGCAAGGAGTGGACGAAATAATGAGAGCTAGGGAAAGTTTTATATAGCTGAAGGAAACTTGAGGCCAAAGCTAAGGTTTTTGAGATAAGGCCCGAATTAATTAATATAATAACCAAGTTGCCTTATCTCCTAATCCTAAGCCTCACGAACGAAATTTCTAGGTCATTCCTAGCCAAATTTCATTCACCCCCATCCCATGGGGTTCTTGAGTCTTCCTGCTTCAACTTTCAATAAATAGCCAAACAGTCCCTATACTTTTAATCAATTCAATTAATCCTAAAATTTACTCCAATTAATTTCTGATTAATTCCAAATTAATTATTATGATTTTCTATTAATATATTATTCATATAATATATTACTAAACTATTTATTCTAGTTTATTAATCATATATAAATTAGCAATTCAACATCTTCCTCCAAAAGTCATTCTATCCAAATACTAGTTTTTAGGGCAACCCAAAAAGGACTTTGCTTCTAATTTAAGAATATACCAATTTAGTTATTGGCTTAGACACCTTAATCCAAAATTCTCCCACTTGGATAAATTTGTAACTACAATTTCAAGTATAAACCTTGAACTAAACCGCAAAGAGTGCTTTCCATAGCCACTGCCAAACTCTGATTCAGATAAAATGTTGGACCTAAGATAAGTGATCAACTATTCCTTTGTTCTACAAGATATCCTATGAAATGAGTCACATATTAGATGATCAACCTCATGTTCATTTACTTTGTTTCCTGATTTCCCGATTTGTGATCGAATTTTAGACTAGAAAATTGAACACATCAATTTAGTCCTGACCAAACGCCTGGTTTTTCATAGATCAACTCAAATCACCGAGGGGACCACAAATATTTCTTTTCCTTATTCATGAAAAGGAACAAATTACATTGACTATATAGTCATACAATTTACATATCAAATCACACATGGAATAACCCTTTATAACATCCAGTTAGGTGATGCGTTTGTGCAAACCAATGTACAACAAATTTGTAAACTATGAACTATATATCTCTGCTTTAAGAATAGAAGATATTATCATCTTAGAATTACTTGCGATTAAAATTCATTAATTAATCTCTAATCATGGGTTTATCCAATACCTAAAATCTCTATTTTCAAAGGACTCATGTGATAGGAACCCGTTATTTATAACGAACGATGGATGCGGAATAGAAATATCTTGAGATTAATCATGTGTAAGATATAAAAATATGAAAAACATTTGATGAGTAATTCTTAGAAGATGAGAAAAAAATAGAGATAAATAATATTACATGAAGAACATGGTGGGAGAGAGAAACACTCCCTAGGTGGGGAGAACCCACCAAATCTCTCTCTTTAGAATTACATTTGAAAAAGTAAGAAGTTGATAAGATGAGGATTACAAGAAAAGTGACCACCTCTCCTTTATATAGGAGGGAGAGATTAAATACACCAACAATACAATAAAGGGAAATAAATAACTATCACTCATTATTTGTAGAGCATTTATACGCTCCAACAATCTCTCCCTAAATGCTTACAAATGATGAGAGATACAATAAGTGATACAAGGCTATAATACAGTAATCCAACTAGCAAGTATGGCAATAAAATGAAGCATAATGAGAGCGAAATGCTGAAATGTCTCTTAAACTTTGAAGTGTCCGTGAAGTCTGAAACTAGCCATGAATCTCTAAAATGAAGGTCTTTGGCTTCAAAGCACCGCCAATGAAGCAGAGAAAATAAGATCCAAATCTTCAAACCAGTCATAGTCACCGGAAGCGGAAGATCACCGTGAGCAAGTAGAAGATCCAATAAAAGAACACTTCGACTTCAAAAGTCTGAAAAACATCTTGAATTCTCGAATCATAACATGCAAAGAATAACCTGCTAAAAATGTGAAGCATCCATAAAATGAAGTTCGGATACTAATAATGTGAGTCCAAAGACATGGTCCAATAATGCCAAAAATTTGATCCAAGAATCAAAAATCAGTGCCACGTCACATCGCCAAGATAATCTTCGTCTTCAAAATATCACCAATCCAAACTCGAGAAATCATAGAATCTGAACCGGATGCAAACACAAAATCAACCTGTGGTAGAGTCCGAATAATAAATAATCTAGAGCCGGTAAACATCTAGTAATGCCAAAAATTTGATCCGTGAAGACCAAAAATAAGTGTCACATCGCATCACTAAATAAATAATCGTCTTCAGAAGTCTTCAAAAATCCAAACTCAAACAATTATAATAACCAAATCCGGATGATATTCTCTCCATATTTTTGATAACCAATGTCTGAATATCAAAAATGAACAAATCATCGGATGGAGAGTGTCGGATACCAAGAGCTAAGAGAGCTCTTCCTAGATGTATGAAGGGTCTCGATAAGACACGAGAAATAGAGTAAAAAGAGATACTTTGTGGCCATGAGAAGCTGGGTGATAAAGTTGCTGAAGGTTGCATAGAACGAAGAATCATTGCATGAAAAATATCTCTGTTGTGCCGAAAATATACCCAAATACCCAAATTGCGGTGCCGGAACTCTCGAAGTGGTCTTCAATAGAAAATAAACTCCACATGCTTAAGATACATGATTCGTCAACCAAAAATCATGAGCGACAAGTCATAAAATCCCATAAAATGAAGAATGCGAAACAACTTTGTTGATCAATCGCCGTTGTGGTGCAAGCATCACAAAAAAAGATATGAAGTCCGACTGCGATAGGAGTATTCTTGCAAATAACCAACATGAAGTAACCAATGTGACAATCCAAGGTTCGGTTGGGGTACCAATTGGTGTTAAAAAAATAATTGGTTGTAATAAAAAAATGGTTATAATAAAAATGGCTAAAAAAATAATTGTTGTAAAAAATAATAATAATAACTGGCTGAAAAAAAACTATTGTTAAAAAAAATGGCTGAAAAAAATAATACAAAAAAATGGCTGAATAAATTAAACAAAAATGAAAATAAAATAAAAAGGGGTTAATAAATAAAAAAGGGAAGGAAAAAGGAGGGGCGGGGAGGAAAAAAAAGGAGGGAAGGAGGGGGAGGAGGAGAATGGAGAAAGGGAGGAGGAAAAGGAGGAAGGAGGAGGGAAAGAGGGGAGAAGGAGGGAGGCTGCGGGTCTAGAAGGCTTCAGATGAGAGGGGGAGGCGGAGTGAGTTAGCTGATGGAGGATGGTTGCAGTGGGAAGGGTTGGGTGTGGATGGGAAGCTGGGCTGCTGATGGGGTACCGAAGTCACGAAGGGTGCGGACAAGACATGCTTTCGGATGAAGTAGCTATGGATCAGAGAGTGCGGTGCGAGATGGGCAAGGCAATGTTGCGGTCCGAGCTGCGGATGCGAGCTGCGGTCTGATGAGAGGACTTCAGTTCGAAGGGCAGTGATCTGAAGTCAAGAAGGGCTAATGGTTGTGGGCTTCTCTGCTAGGCTAAGAGGTTGCGGACCAAGGCTTGGCTGAGAGGCTGTGGACCAAGGCCTGAAAGGGGCTGCAGGGAGGCTTCTTAGGAGGCTCCGGTAGGCAGTTTTTGGCTGCGGTTCTGGGCTCCGAGAAGGGCTGAACAGGTCATGAAAAATGTTATTTTTTCATGAAAAATGGTACCGGAAAGGCCATTTATTCATATTTTAATAAAGAAATCTTTTATAAAGAATTTTAAGTCAACAAGTGGGTATTGGGAAGGCAAAAATAGGAGTGTGCAGGAGGTTTAAAAGGACAAAATGGTGATGAGATTGGACATAGTCACATGATTTTTACACGGGAAGACAAAAGTAAATGGGTTACTCTTTACCCAAAAGAGTAAAAGGACATTTGACTTTTTGCAAACAAATTATCACGTCCAAATTTCTTCAAATTCAAAATCCACAGCAAGAAAAATGAGGATTAAAGAACTTCATACCTCATGAGGATTTACAAGCTGCTGGGTAAGAAAAAGAACACCACTATCTTCAATAAAAACACCATTATTTTTGTCTCTTCATATCCAAGATCATAACATCTCCTGGAGAAAAATTCTTCAATATTTGGAGACCACAAAAAATAATTATTCTCCCATTTTCTTCATGGCTTCAACAACATAATAATAAGAACATGAAGAACATAAAAAATTTCCAGCAACGAATTTGTGAGCAGCAACAACATATTTATTGTACTAAGGAAGAATCACCCCAGAAAAAAAAAATAGAAAACTCATAAAAAATCTCCAGTTTGAGGCCCGGATTTTTGTTTTTGCATAAACACGAATAATCTTCAAGATAATCTCCGAACGGGATTCGTTCCCTTGAAATAATCGTGAGATCTTCAAGGTACGGCTCTTATACCAATTGATAAAAACCCGTTATTTATAACGAACGGTGGATGCAGAATAGAAATATCTTGTGATTAATCGTGTGTAAGATATAAAAATATGAAGAACATTTGATGAGTAATTCTTAGAAGATGAGAAAAAAAGAGAGATAAATAATATTACATGAAGAACATGGTGGGAGAGAGAAACTCTCCCTAGGTGGGGAGAACCCACCAAATCTCTCTCTCTAGAATTACATTTGAAAAAGTAAGAAGTTGATAAGATGAGGATTACAAGAAAAGTGACCACCTCTCCCTTTATATAGGAGGGAGAGATTAAATACACCAACAATACAATAAAGGGAAATAAATAACCTAACTATCACTCATTATTTGTAGAGCATTTCCATGCTCCAACATCATGAATATTGTAGCAATTCCAATTACAATATCTTAACCTCAATTGAAAATCTACAATCAATTCATGACAGTCTTAATTCACTACTTACTTCCAAAAGTGTGAACGACTGTGAAATTTTGAATAATATCAAAATTAATCAAGGAAGTAAAACATACAAAGTTAAACATAGTAATAAATTAAGTAACTATGGTATCATACCCATTGATCATAAATAAATCCATATTATTTAATCATCATAAAAATTATGAATTTATTCATTGTATAATGTTTCGAGTTCAACTAACCATTTGAATTAGATAACATTAATTATGCTATGTCATGAACATCCATAATATGCCTCTCGATGGTCCTTCCTTTGTGAACAAATCGATTGGACTTACTCCTACGATGATCAACAGTATCTAAGATGTAGTCGAGTTTCATCTTTACATGCATTGTATTTCCATGATGTCAAGGTTCTTAAGTCACAAAGACCGAGCCTGCGACATTATATAATATTCCAATGGAACTTATTACTTAGAACAGTTCCATGGTTATGAAGTCTCAAATTCAAGGTACACTCCTTGAACACTTCTTTTCATTGAAGTTTCCAGCTCACATGTAGATTTTGAAAACATCCCCCATTATGGAAAATTTCCATATTCCCATATGACCATCAATTATGACCAAGAATCATCCAAAATGTGTCACTATGGTCCTTTCCAAACAATATCATTCTTCCAGCTGTCCACAACCAAGTCTTCGGTAAAACCTTAGACCATTATTGATAGTTGTTTGACAACTTCAGTCATATGCAGTTCTAATTCTTTTCACACAATGCTAAAAGCATTTGAAAAATAGAATAATCAAATACTATATCATATGTAATCGATCCTATATCCGAGGAATATGGGACTCGAGTCATTATTACAAGGGTCTAATATTTGGTCATTTCCTTGCTATAATATTTATATATATAGAATAACCAATGTCGAAAAATTTCAACATGGTATGCCTTAGAATAAGTTCTATTAAATTATTCAATATAAACGTTTAGATTCAAAATGAATTATGAGTGCCCTCTCCTTTATGTCCACAATTGCATAACAGTTCCCAACTTTTGCAACTTACAAATTAGAGACATTGTTCCTTATCGATAGTATTGTCAACATGCAATACCACACATAACAAATACTAGCTTTGACATGTACTCAAAAATCAACTTGGCTTCTAAAAATCAATTCCTTTTGACTTTCTCATGGACGTACACATTCCTATTTCGTGATGCTTCGTCAAGCTTCTAATTAGGCTTTTTAAGCTTATGCACTTTACTTGAATAGTGTATTTGTTGAATCTCTTTCAAGACGTGATAAACATATATCCTGAAAGTCTAAACAATTCATTGCCATTCCTCACAATTCGAAACATGAAGAGGGATGACGTAATCATATTTTAAATTTGAGAATGCAATTAATACAAACAATATCCATATTGATCTTTATCAGATATTTAAAATCTATCAACTAAAGTGTTTCCTCATGATCATTTTCATGAATTAGAGCGAAACCTTTTGTCACCCAGATCCGAAGGTTCATATGTTCCCATCCATGTGGAACTTTACTTTTCAACCTACATTTATGTGACAAGGTTTAGGACAAACCAAAATCACATTTAGTTATCCTTCATGGACTGAACTTCGCTTAATCTAAATTTCTTGCCTTATGGCAGCTCAAAGGCCCATAAGTGCTTCCATGTTGTTAGAAATTCATCCATATTGACTAGTTCACTTTCACTGACCAATGTGCATAGCCTTTTTAAATGAAAAAACATAGAATTCATAGGTGTTTCCAACTCAACTGGAAGTGCAAAGAAATTAGAATGGTTCAATAAACACGACAGGTTGTCAACCTTAGGTTGCGTGCTAATGATAACTAAAAGTATCATTATCGGTTGGCTCTTGAAACTCTCAAAATCAATACGACTCCCACATACTTCTTAACATATGAGTTTTTCTCTCAAGAAACATTTCTTGATGATCTAAAACAAATATTCAAAAGTTCGTGCGGATTTCTGACAAGAAAACACTTTATAGAATAGGTCTTAGTTTACCTTTTGTTTCTCGATAAACGAAGCATCACAACTCCAATTCCAAATGTGCTAGATTAAGAAAACATTATTACTCCACATATTACGCGGTGTTGTTGTCCTTCTTAGATATGATTCATAGTTACTAGAGCATGAATCTAAAACTTTGATTAGGAACAAAGTATGACTCATCTTATGATCAAAGCATTTATAACAATGTCCGATTCCTCTTCTTAGTCATATAATTCCACTAAGATGTTCTTGGAGTATTAATTGTGATACAATTACACAATTACTAAGATGATCATAAAACATAATACTCCTTTGTTTTCAGATTGGATAAGCTTTTATCTTTCTACCTGACAGATTCTTTTATTCGTTCTGCTACTATCTGAACTTTTCAAAAGTATTAGAATTCTGCTTAATCTTATAAACAAAAACATATTTACTTAAGCATCAGTAAATCATGAAGAATAGAGTGATCATCTCTTGTGGTGGATCTGGAGAGTCCATATCAACATATACTAGATCCATTAGTCCTTCACTTGCATCACAAAAACATGTGAACAATGAATTTTGTCATGATTTTTCAATGAACAAGATTCTCATATATAATACAATTCAAATAGTACAACACCAAGTATCTATCTAGTTGGTGATGTGATTTCTTTTCACTTGGTCAATTATGAAAATACAACAAGTGTTATCATAAGAATCAAATCCACAGTTAATATTGCCATTATTAGAAACATAACGAAAACTTTCATAAATTCCATTTCAAGGAGATAAGGCAACTGAAACTTCATTTTATTGCTAAAAAGAAAATTGGAACTTGTCCTTACAATGCGTAAAATGGAAATTATATTTCTAGACATCTCCAAAGAGTAATTGTAATCTATTAAATTATCCTAACTCCCTAGTAGTAGCTCCAAGTTCTGACCATCGAACCATGTGACCAAAGTCCATTTCCTATGATCAGATTTAGCTCACTTCACTTAAGCTTCCTTCTTTCTTTTAGATCCATAAATTACATCAAAATGTGATCATCACATTATGTATTAAGAGTCTAAGAATAGGAAATTATAAAACAATGGAGTTAGATAATGGATGTACCTGAAGTTGAGTTATACAAATTGACTTTACCATCTCTGAGATCCTTTAGGTACTTTGGGCAGCTTCATAACCAATGTCCTTTCAATTGGCAGTAGAAACAAATAGACTCTTTGGGTTTAACACATGGAATGATCCTAGAACAAGCCTTTCTCTTAACCATATGATCAAACGGTTTGACCTTAGACGACCCTTTTCCATTGGGAAAAGAAATCTTTTCTGGATCACCAATGTCACCATTTATAATGTTCGTGGAAACCTTGGAATCATACCCTATAAGCATCTCTCATTCATACGTGTTCTTAAGCATTTCTACCTCAACAACCACCAACATTTGTGTTAGATCTATCAGGGTCACATCGAGATTCCTAATATGATAGTTCTCAACGAACTGATCATATAACTTAGGAAGCAAGATAAGAACCAAATCAATGGCTTTCTCCCTTGGAAATATGACACCTATCCTATCCAATTTGTCAATGTACGACTTCATTTTCAGAACGTGTGCACACACAAAATTTCCATCTTCATATCTTTCAACTCATGACAGTGGGAGAGTCACAAGAGGAGGAGGTGGAAGAGTTGAAGAGAGATGATATCCAGTTCCACCATTTTCTAAGGAAGGGAAGACATTTTCACTTTGGATTGAAAGTGGAAGATCATCTCCAGAAGATTGAGAAAAACCATTTCCATAAGAAAAAGGAAGACCATTATTATCTTGATTTGACATCTAAAATTGGGAGAATAGAGAATTCAGTTTAGTTGATTTTAATTATTAATTATTAAACCATAATTAAATTAAGGTTAGGATCCATATTCTCAACTCGATTATGCTCTTACTAATTGTGACTGCGATGCCGAGGATCACAATTATGATGTGAATAACCATTCAAACTTGCTTGACACCCTCGAGTTTATTTATCATCTCGAATTAATGCAGGTTAACCACACACGCTCCATCTATAATGATAATTTTCGATTTGTCCATCACCTCAACTTTATAGTCCCAAATTAGTGTGCAACTAGCCACACATGCTCCACTAATGATATATAAAGAGTGATGTGCATTTTCATGGATTAGCATATAATTTCACATTTTTCCTAAAGTAACTAGAGTTAGGATCTATATAAAAGATTCTAGTACTTTAATAGCATTATACTTTTCAGAGGTTATGTCCTATCAAATCAGTTCGGCTAACGACCCTCCACCATACAAGGTAGCGGTGGGTGAGAGTGGAAACCCATTCAACGGTTATTTTATATGTCGTTTTCTTATACCCCATTATAGTATGAGTTCGTGAATGAGACGTACTAGCGACTTGATTGATTTGTCTTATACGTATATAGTATAAGGTGTATTTTAAAACTTTTCATAATACTAGGGTTTAAAATTAATTTTCGAATTAAACTTTTAATAATTAGTTAATTTTAAACAGTTAATGATTTAACAATTATCCTTTAATTTAAACCATTAAGGATTTAAATAATTATCTTCAATTAAACATTGAATAAAATAATTCAAATTTAAACCATTAGGGATTAAAAAATTATCTTCAATTAAACAATTAATAAAATAATTTGTAGGGCTGAAAGTAGATAATGAGAGACGAAAGTCGTATCTTTCGCTATGTGTCTGTAGGTGTCGAAAGCTTATCACTTTCGATATGTTATCTATTTACAACGCATTATAGTTTCGATACGACATGTATAGTCCTTGTATTTTTTTACGTATGTTGTACCCTGTAAATAAGGTAAGTACTTAGGTCAGAGTATGGGTTGGAACATTCTCATATCACATTTTGTACTCTCACTCTTGTACTCTTCAGATGTGAAATTGATTCGTTCATCGATTGAAGTTTTCTCGTATTTTTTCATCTTTTTGAATTGTTCTTTCTGATTCAAATATCCTGCAGATTGAAACAAAAAACTAGGGTCAATCAATTGAGTTGTATCGATTCTGCATTTTGTGTGTTAGATCAATTGATCTCTGATTCATTTCTCTCTTTGATTTCTATTTGATTCAAAATTTTCTTTCTTCAAAAATCGTACATCAATGGCGAACTTCAACTTGAATACGATGACTATATCTCTCATTTGCTTGGATCTACAACCAAAATTCCGATGTTGATTCTGGAATGCTACGAACAATGGGCTAAAAGAATGGAGGATTACTTGAATTGCATTGATAAAGATCTGATAAGGTCGATCAATAGAGGTCCATTTCTTCCAGAGATTTTAATCACTGTTGGAACTGCTGCTATTGCTGAAGACATGATTACGCAAGGAAACAAGATGAAAGCAAATGACAAGAAGTGTTTGTGTGAATTACATGGAGCTCTTCCACCAGTGGTTTACAACTATGTTCGTGGATGTTCAATTGCAAAGCAAATTTGGGACACTATGAAGGAGAAATATCAAGGTTGTAATATATATATATATATATATATATATATATATATATATATATATATATATATATATATATATATATATATATATATATATATATATATATATCAAGGTTATAAAATTCGTTTGATGTTAGCTAGTCGGTGGAATGGGGTTAATGGATTAATTGGCTAGGTGGAGATTAATCGGGGATCATTAATTGCTAATTTATTAGATTAAAAAAAATTAAATATGACTATTTAATATTTTGACCAACAATATTGAAATTCTAAGGTTTTTCAATATTTTATTATCTTAAGATTGAAAGTTGAAACTCCAGCGAAAATCTTGAATGTTTTGTTTATCATGTAATAACATTACATGAGACTCCAACTAAAATCTCAATTTTTGGTTATCATGTAATTACATTTTGCCACGTGAAAAATGTGATATAGTAATGCTACAAAAATCTTAGATAATAGCATTTTTGGGCACGTGTTGTGGTTATAAGCGTTGATCTTCGCCTAATAAAATCCCGGCGCCCTCAATGCGACTCCAAGTCTCCAAAATTCATATCTCGAAACTCAAATTCATAAGGAACACACGTTTTAGTTACTCTAATAATTTTGTGAGAATCTAAAAATGTAGATAAATTAATATCTAATGAATATTTTTTTCTTATATCATATTCTTATTCAATTTGTTAAATGTTATTTTATATAAACTTACGTTCATAGAATTACTTCATAAATTTTATCACGAGTAATTTTGAGACGATAATGTTTTATATTCTTTAAATTGAGATATATGAATTGTTGTTTACAAGTTGATTATGCATTGATAATACGTAGACGCATCGGTAATGTTACACCCCGTTTATTAAATAGTTAAATAGATAAAATTTATGAACGAATTGTAGCCCTAGGTTCAATAATTATATAGCAAGCTGTTGGTTTCGAAGAGATAAAAGTCATAATTGAGAGTTCGAGGGTTAAAAGTGTAAGTCCCGGATTGGTTTGTAAATATTTATGAAGGTAGGGACTAATTGGTAAATTATTGGGACTTAACTTGAAAGGAATTTGAGGACTAAAGGCTATTTGGGTAAATATGGATTTAATTTGAAAGGAAAAGAGGTTGAAGGGCTGAATATGCCATAATTGAGATTGTGGGGGTTAAAAAGGTAATTGTTGGGTTTATTTTGCAAAAGATTCTCAAGTGGAGGGTTATTTGGTAAAAGATGAGACATGAATTGGAAGGGATTTTAATGTTGGGGGCTGAAAGGGTAAGTTTCGGATCTAGTTTGAAAGAAAAATGGCGAGGAGGGGCCAAAGGTGGCATTATGGGATAAATTATATAGGGCTCGGGGTATAAAACCCGCCACCCCAATAAACCCTAACCCTATTCACGTATGAAACAGCCACCACTCCCACTTACTTCACCTTCGGCGCCACCATCTCCCCCTCTGCTGTCAAGGATGCGATCAGTGTACCGACGAAGACGTTTTGCCATGGTCCCATGCCCGCCGATGCCGACAAACCTCGACTGTTGCTATTACTGTTCGTGGTCGGAGAAGTGAGCCTCTCCCATATTCTCTCTGTTTCTATTCCGGTGGTACGTTGCTGCCGCCGTTCTCAAGCTTAGTACCTTCTTCACTGTCGGTTGCTACGCTCCTGCTCCAGCTCCGTCGCCACTATAGCTTCAAGCGACCATCTGTTGCGGTGCTCCGGTCACGTTTGTCACCCCGAGATGGCGGAGGTGGGTGAGAGTTTTCGGTTACGTCTCGTAGTTGCAGTGGTGCTACCGTTTGCAAGATGGTTTGGGCGGGTGTTTGCTGGTTGGTAGCCGAGAAGAACCACCATGGCCGCCAGCCATGGTGGTTGTTGCTTCTGTCTGGTCATTAGCCGCTGCTGCCGCCATCGTGAGTCTCTGCCGTTCGTTGAATGCCACCAGGTAGGTGGCTGCTTTCCGAGTTTGAGCAAAACGCATAGGGGACGCTACCCTAATCTGTCGCCACTAGCCACCGTGGAAGGTGGTTGTTCGTGCTTTGGTGTGTGTTGTTTATTGCTACGGTGGAATAGGTGTTGTGTGGGGATTGTTTGATGGCCGGAAAAAGGAAAAATACCCACCATGCCGGCTAGCCATAGTGGCTGCCACCACATAGGTGGTGGTTGTGTGTGTGTGTGCGCGTATTTTGGTTTATTTCCTTGTAAAATTGTAATGGTTGCTAGAATATTGAAAAGAAAACTGAAAACCACCACCGTAGGGTGGTGGCTGCCGCCTCCTGCCACCACCGGCCCGCTTGTCGGGTGGCGGTGTGCCTGTAACACCTGGTTCCTGGTACGTAAAATTTATCTAAGTATTTTACATTTTTAGCCTTGGACCCGGCGAGTTATAGGCCCGAATCGCCGAGTAGAGACGGGTTTGGGAGCACGTTTAAGTTGGCGACTTGGCGAGTCCACATTCTGGACTCGGCGAATCCCCGCTGTCTGATGAAACCCTAAATTTCAAGGGTTTGCACCCTATTTAAACCAACCTTATGCGCCCCAACCTCGCCCCCTTCACCCTCAGAGCTCCCAACATCGTTCAAAACCTTATTCCTTGTGAGATTGAAGTGCTTTGGTGTGTTTCTTGAAGATTTTGAGAAGAAAGAAGAGTAGATCAAGAAGAGAAGAAGGAGGCCAGGCATCCTTGTGTTATCTCAGTGATTTCCTTGAGGTATAACTCAGTTTCCCTCTGTTTTCATGCTTATAGTCCCTTATAGCTCCATTAAAGTCCTCCTTGAGCCATTTCCAAGCTTGATCACGAATTAGGGTTTGTAATAAGTTGATTAACCCTTAGATCTAGGCATGATTGAGCTCCAGGAGCTCAGATCTACTGCCTTTATGGAGCCATATTGCATGAAAGCCCTAGATCTACTCTTTTAGTGCATTTTGAGCTCTAAAACCTTCATTGGTGTTTATTTACACGTAAAGTTGGAAACCCAGATCTATGGATGGCATGAGCTGGATTCGAGCAAAATCGAGTATATAGTGTTTGCATGCGAAAGACTCGGCGAGTCATTCATCGGACTCGGCGAGTCGAGTCGTGAGTCCCCGAGTTTCCCCCTTTTCGTGTTGCGGATTGGAGTAGTGAGTCATGGGGTGTGACTCAGTGAGTCGGAAGCCAGACTCACCCATGAAGAAACTCGACGAGTCAATGCCCTGACTCGGCGAGTCCAAGGCAATCTTCTTGCCTCAAGAACAGACTCGGCGAGTCTCAGCGTGGAGTGTTCTTCGGATGAAGACGAACTCGACGAGTTGTTCATACAACTCGGTGAGTAGGATGAAGGACTATTAGACTTTGGCTTAGAAGGAAAACTCGTCGAGTCATTGCCTAACTCGACGAGTAAAGACGGGTTTATGGTCAGACAAAGGGATAGGGACTCGGCGAGTTGGCAGGCCAACTTGGCGAGTCGGGTCAACTGGAAGTTGACTTTGACTTTGACTCTTGGCTAGGTTAGGGGTAAGTGGTCATTTTACCCTGAGGTCGATTAACAGTTTTTGACTGAGTGTTTTGTGGGGAATATAACCGGAGGATTTCCGGAGCAGCAGCTGCAGAAGACGGTCAGTTCCCACGCAGATCAGCAACTACTTTGAGGTGAGTCACCTTCTAGTAGCGGTGGGTCTACGACCACAATGTCGGCCCACCAGTAGGAGTTGTATGATAGATGATTGTCTCTGTGATATTCATCTAGGGTTGCTACTACCTGTGATATGTTATTGTGCTAGTATGATATGATGCTATGTGCTAGTGACAGTAGCGGGGAGATAGTCCCCCAGATTACCGGTCGATAGGGCCGAAGGGGTGGTCATGCCCAGCCATGCTAGATAGATTACGTGATATATGTGTTATGTGGTAGTAGTAGGGGGTGAAATAGTCCCCAGTACCCGGTCGAGAGGACCGAAGGGGAGACTAGCACCTAGATAAGCTAGTCAGTACCCGGTCGAGAGGACCGAAGGGGAGGCAAGCTCCCAGATATACTGGTTAGTATCCGGTCGAGAGGACCGAAGGGGAGGCAAGCTCCCAGATATACTAGACAATATCCGGTCGAGAGGACCGAAGGGGTAGGTCGGGCACCCAGATATGCCTGACAATATATGTATGTTATGTGATTGTATGGTATGTGGTATGTTGGGGGAACTCACTAAGCTTCGTGCTTACAGTTTTCAGTTTTGGTTTCAGGTACCTCTTCTTCGAAGGGGAAGGAGCTGGCGCGGTAGCGACCCATCACACACATGCCTTGTATTCCGTACTATGAGATCCTCCTGGGAATTTGTACTCTGACGATATTATGTTTTTATAAAATGTTTTTCAAGACATGTGATAACTTTTATGAAATGCTATGATCGGTGAACGTTTTATTTCTAATGTTTGCTAAGTATATGTTTTAAAAATGAAATTTTTGGCTCGTATTTTTGGGACGTTACAGTGCCTCATTTGTATAGTGACTCGTTTGGGATGTTTGGACAAGGAACTAAAACCGTAATGGGCCTAATAAATCCTAATGGGCTCAATAAAGCCCTAATTGACTTCAAAACCCAAACATGTGACTAATGGGCCTGGTAAAACCCTAATGGGCCTAATAAACCTTAATTGATCAATTATTGGGCCTATTGGACTAAGATGAGATTGGAAAACCCTAATTTCAGATTTATGGGCTTGGACATATGGGTATCCACATTTGGGCCATTGGAATGGAAATGTGTAGTAAGCCCAATCACACCCTATGACTTATTTAGTAGAATGAGGGAATTTATGGTTTAAGTTCTTAATGGGTAAAGTGAGAAACACCTAACCCTAATTGTCATTTTTTGTGAAACCCTAATTTCACTTGGGCTTTGTGTTGGGCCGTTCTATTGGGCTTTGGTATTGGATTATTAATGGGCCATCCAAGAATGATCATATGGATTAGACTGTGTTGATGGGCTTTAGGGTAAGGCCTATATGAGGGGTTAGGCCCAATTTGGAAAATTGGGCCATAGATAGCCCATAGTTTGGGCCTAGATGATTACGAGACATTGGGCCATTGAAATGCCAATTGTTTGGACTGGAATTAGTGGTTGGGCCTTAGGGTAAGACCATTTAAAGGTTGGGCCCAGTTTGGGAAATTGGGCTATATGTTGGGCCTTGATTTGTAGTTTGACTTTGGGCCTATGGATTGGGCATTGGGCTTGAATAAAGCCAACCTTGGGATAATGTAGTAATTACCCAAAGTATGTACTTATGGTTATGTAGTGGAACCCAGTTATTAATTGGGTGTTATTTTGATGTTGACAGATCGGAATCTGTCATCCAGTAGGTGGGGTTATTTTGGATTAATGTCTAAGTCCATAACTATTTTGGTATGTACTTGATCCGATTATGAGCATGGTCCTTTTGGGTTGCCTTCACCATAGCAACTTGTAGGATGAATTATGAAGAGAGAGGATTAATTATGATTTATTAATATATTATGAGAATAATATATTAAAGGAGAAATCATATTGTTTAATTAATATTAGTCAAAAATTAATTAAGAATTAATTTTGTGGCTAAAAGAGATTAATTAAACTTAGGGGACTGGAATTGTAATTATAAGATAATTGCAATTGGGCTATGGATCACCTTGGAATATAGGTTGGACGAATTCTACGGGAAGCCCATAAGGAATTCGTCCAAGGGATATTCTAAAAGAGTCCATGGGTTGCTTAGGGCTTAAGCAGTCTGATTAGGGTTTCCTCGTTGCAAACCTTAATAGCCTAACTATATATAAGGACCCCCTAAGCCCCAAAAACGTGGCTAAGAGTTTCCTTAGGGTTTCTAGACGTTTTTGGTGCCTCTCCTTTCTCCTTCTTCATCCTTATTGCTTATGGTGTTTGTGACTCCATTAGAGGTGCAACACTTGAGGCACTAAGCTTTCTGAAGCCAATTACAAGAAGGAATAGATTGTTATTGCTACATAACAATCAAAGGTAATATTTAAACCCTAAATTTGTTCATAGTATGCTAGATCTAGGGTTTATGGATTTGGATGATTCAATTGCATGTTCATTAGACAAACTAGATCCAAAGCATTAGGGTTTTCATGTACACCATAAGAATGATGTAGTGCTCAAAACTCATCAGTGGTATCAGTGTCAGGTTTGTTTATTGATGAATTTGATGCTTATTTGATCATTTAATGGCTGAAAATCTAAAATTTGACTTTTTGGGGTCTAACTCGCCGAGTCCACTATGAACTCGACAAGTCCATTGCAAACTCAACGAGTCAGAGAGTTTGGCAGCAGATTTTTCGGGATTCTTGCCTATTTTGCTGTAGGATAATTACCATAAACGTTTTTTTTAGTGAAATCTGATTTTTTTATTGATATGAAATGATTATCCTCGCCAAAATAGAAGATAATTGTCATTTAAATAATTGCTTTATATGATAAGCTTGATTTATGGAAATTATTTGATTGGATTATCTTGCAAGTAATTGGACTAGGTCAAAATTAGGTAACCACCTTAATTGTTAATTGCCTTATTTGAATTTTGATCTAGAATGTTCTTGATAAAATTTTGAAAAGTTTCAAAACTCGCCCTCAAGTTTTGAAATTTAAATTTGAAATATTAAATTCTAAAACCCTAGTACTTTGAAAAGTTCAAATTACACCCTTATGGTTTTAATAATTAATTTAACCGTATAATTAAAAGAGATTAAATAAATCCATAATATAATGGTTTATAGTTAACTAAATTAAAAGTATAATTTATTAAATTTAGACCACCTAGTATTTTAAAAGTATAAAATACACCCTATACTATATATAACATTAAAAGTCTAATATTATATATATATATATATATATATATATATATATATATATATATATATATATATATATATATATATATATATATATATATATATATGAGTAAACTGTCAGTCTTACCGTTAGTAGACCTTATTCACGAAGCTGGCCTCTAAGGGTTATTTAAGGAAATTGCCTATAAAATGGCGATTGAATGAGTATCCACTCTTACCCACTACACTCTTGACTAGTGGAGGGTCGTTAGCCGTACGGGTAGGATAGGACAGAACCTTCCATTATAAGTATAATGAAAGCAAAGTAACTAAATATTTATTTTTATTTTTATTTTTAAATTCCCAAATCTTTGTTACTTTAGTTAAAATGTGAAATTGTATGCTAATCCATGTAATTAGAATTTGTACCCTTTCCGTGACGTTAGTGGAGTGTGTGTGGTTAACCGACACACTAACTTGGGATTGACATTGGTGGCGAAGGGTGGCTCGATGTTTGTCATAGATCAATGGAGCGTGTGTGGTTAACCAACACATTGATTAGTTAATAGTGACATTGGGTGCACCAAGTACATTTGCATGGTTATTCACATCTTATTTGTGATCCTCAGTATCACAATCACAAATGACGGGCATAATCTAGATTAAACATGCCATTGAAAATTTCAATGAATCTCAAAAGATCTAGGAGATTCAATTCATTTAAAACTTAAAATCTTTTTCGTTTTTCATGGTGGAAATTGGTAAATCGTCATTTACCTACCTTCAAATGTTCTGAAACTGGATTACGACATCCCTCTTCTATGTTGTAGGGCATTGTGTTGGGTCCTAGCCTTAATATCTCATTTGAGTGTTTTATTAAGGACTGAATCAACTTACTTGAATTTTCTCCCGTTATGTAGATGTCTGAATCTAACAATGGTGTTCCCAAATCCCATGGAACAAGCTTTCCAAATGAAGATGACATTCCACGATACGATCAAGGAAATGAGAGTCATGCTTCACATCCTCCACCTCATCCTATTGTTCTTTCTAACCCACGTGATCGAAAGCTTGAAAAGTTCAAGCTCACTCAAGCCCTAATGGAAATGAAACACAGAGATGGGAAACCTGTGTGTGCACACGTCTTAGAGATGAAGTCACACATTGACAGGTTAAGGATGTTAGGTGTCGATTTTTCAAGGAAGTTGGTTGTTGACTGGGTTCTTCAGTTACTTCCTGACTCGTATAGTGAGTTCATAAGAGAGTACTATACGATGGATCACGACGTGACCCTCATTGATTTGACCTATTTTCTTATTACTGCTGAATTAGAAATGATTTTGCGCACTGGTCAAGCGAACTTCATTGGTCAATAAAACTCCCAAACTTCAATGGACACTGGCAACATTGGAAGTCTAGAAAGGACTAAGTCTGAGATTGTCCCATGTGCTATGCCAAAGAAGTCCATTTGCTTTTACTGCCAAAAGAAGGGGTATTAGAGACGAAGCTACCGTAGCTACCTCAAAGATCTAAGAGATGAGAGAGTCAAAATGTATGGCTCTACTTCAGGTAAAATCCAATAACTCTATAAGTTCCTATTTATTGATTCTTAATACATGATGTGACAAGATTGCATTTTGATATTTTGTAGGATCGAAGAAAAGAGAGGAAGCTTGAAGGAAGAAGCGTGTTGAATCTGATCATGAAGAAATGGATTTCGATCGCATGGATTCAAAGATCGGATTTTTGAGCTGCTACTTGAGAATTACAATAGATTGCGAAGAAATATGTAATAGCATAGTTTTCAGTTGAACTGCATTGTAAGGACAAATTTTTTCTGCAATAAAATAAATTTTGATTTTATCTTATTTATTTATCCTTGCAATGGCATGTATGAAAAAATGATGTTTGAATTTTTCTGTTATTAGCAATGATGGATATGATTCTTACTTATGGTTTAGTGGTAGTGTCGAGAATTTGCCAAATAAGGAAAGCTTCTCATCGCCCAAGTTTCAATTGGACAGAAACTTGGAATCATACAACTTGGTTTGTGTGATGAATGAGAAACTTTATATTGGGAAGTTTAAGACTAATTCATTGACAAAGAGTCAAGCGAAGGACAAAGAGATCGAGTTCACAAAGTTGTGTGCTGGTCAAGTCCACCACAAAGAACAATTATTCGTTATGATTTTAAAAAAGTTAGTAAATATAATTATGCTTACAAGTTTAAGTATAATTCTGCATCATTGGAAAAGTCTCAATGTATGGAAGAACGAATAATAAAGAATCAATTAGGCAGAAAGACAAAAGTTTCTCCATTCTAAGAAGAAGGGAGAGTACCTTTTATCATGTTTTATGATTGTCTTAATAATTAAGAACCATAACTCAATTGATCCTCTAAGTGAGTCTTAGTGCATTTGTATGACTAATAAGAGGACTTGGAAATTGTTGAAACGGTTAAATCAAGAAGTCAATCATACTTTGTTCCAATATCGAGTCTTAGAGTTAAGATTGTGACATTGAGTGACACATCTTAAGTAGGTTTGTAACACTTATCAAATGTGGAGTAGGAAAAACTTTCTTATTTCTGCACATTTGATTGGTAAGTTATGATGTCTTGAAGAAGACAAAGACCAACTAGAACCAATTAAGTGTAGTGTTAGTCTTGATAGGATTTCACACTAACTCTTGAATATTTGTTTTGTCAAGGAAAGTTTCTTGACAAGAGAATCTTGTATGTCAAGAGGTCAGTGGGAGTCTAAATGGTCTTGAAAAGTTCAAGAGCCGATCAAGAGTAAACCTATAATTAATCACTAGCACACGACATGAGGTTTGCAACCTATCGTGTTGACATAATTTTGTTTCTGTGTCATTTCAGTTTTAAGTCAATTATGCATATGAGTTCTATGAGTTCTCATCTGACTGCACAAAGGTAAAGCTCCCTGATCAATGGAAAGTACATTGATAGATAGGGGTGAGATGCTTGACAACCTGGAAGAAATGATGGGTATTCGTGCTACCATGAGGCAAGAAATCAAGATTTAAACAAGTTCAGTCCATATGAGTTGGATTTGTCACATGCATTATCTTATGATTATTGTTATGAAAAATTCACATGGATAGGAGCACGTACACCAGAAAAATCTAAGTGTCATAAGGTTTATCTCCGTTCATGGAAATGATTGTGAGGAAACGCTTTCACTAAGAGAGAATTTAAGAAGATAGTGATTGTGAAAATTGTATTCTCAAATTCGATTATGATTACGACATCCCTTTTCATAGTTCGAATTATGAGATTTGGCAATTAGTCTAAACATTCAAGACTTATTGCTGTAAGTTCAAGAACTATTAAGACACACATATGAGCTATCTAAGGAAAGGTGTATGAGTTTGAGAAGATTAGATAAAGTCTTATTGAAGCATCTAGTATTAGAAATATGGATTTTTGGAATTCAGTAAGTATTGTTTTTAGAAGTTCAGCTGTTTTCTGAATACATATCAAAGCTGGTGGGAGCATAAGTGTTATGCTTGTATGGTAATAATCATCATGTTAGTGGGAGCATGATTATTATTTGAAGTATTGCAAGTTAGAAATATTAATTATTGAAAACAAAGTTTCACTTTGCAAAGTTACAGGGGTTGAAATGTTGTTTTTCTATAATTAAGGAAGAGAATATTATACTTTGTTTCAAATCGAAAAGCTTAGATTGTGGGATTTCAATAAAATTTAGTCAAGGATATATATTGCATTCTCAAAATTCTATTATGCTTACGACATCCCTCTTCATTATTCGAATTGTGAGAACATGGAAAATAAAAAATATTATGGCAGAAGACTGAAAACGTATCTTGTCTTTATGTAAGACATTATGAATTGTATCCCATACGCTTCGGGTATAGGATCGATTACATATGCCATGATATTTGACCATTCTAAAATTTTCCAAAGGCATAGGGCATTAAGAGGGAAAAGGGACTAGAACCAGATTTGACTAAGTAATTGAACAACAGTCAAAGGACGATCTGAGGTTCGCAAAAGATTTGTCGCTTATGAGCAGTTGGAAGTATATTAAAGGAAGGACCATATAGACATTATTATGAATAGATCATAAGATTCTATTTAGAATGAGTTGTCATATGGGAAATATGGAAATGTTTCCATAAATGGGAGTTGGATATTAAAAATCTATGTCTAGATTAGAAACTTTTATGCAAGAAGGATGCTCAAAGGAATGTACTTTGAATGTGAGACTTCACATCTATGTAATTGTCTTGTAAAAGTTTCCGATAAGAGTACCTTGTAATTTCATTGGCCGAGTCTTGGTGACTTTGTGCTTTGACGGTATGAAAGGACCATTGCATAAAATGTTAGAATATAACTGTTGGATAAGGTGTCTAAGTCCATAACTATTTCTGGTATGTACTTGACCCGACCCGGCATGGTCCATTTGGGTTGCATGGCACCATGCAATTGGATAAACTAAATGAGAGAAATAAACGTTTGGAGATTATTAATATATTATAAGTTCTAATATATTAATAATATTATTTGATTAGTTTGATCAAGAATTAATTTAGAATTAATTAAGTGATCATAAGATAACTAATTAAATATATGGGTTGATTAAGTAAATCATCCATATCTTGTATAGTGGACTAAAAGGCTCCATGGATCATCAAGTTGGGTTCCACCCATAGGATGCTCCATGGATGCTCCATGGGAGTTACAAACCCATGGGTCATGGAAATGAAGAGTCATGACACATTAGGGTTTAACCCTAGATGTGTCAACACTATATAAGTAATATGATCTCCTCCCAAATCGGTTACACTAAGTAATAAGGGGACTTGGCCGATTTTGAAGAGTGTGTATTCTCTCATAAGTTCTTCCAAGAGCATTTGGTGTTGTGTGAAGCATTTGAGGCATCACCACTTGAGGTGCTAGGCTCACAAGGTTTCAAGGAACACAAGCAACAACAAGGTAAGTTATTCTATCTATACTTTATGTTAAAATTGTTTCCCATATATGCTAGATAGGAATATAACCTTGGAATTCAACTTTGCATGACAAATTAGACAAACATAGATCCAAGGTTATTAGGGTTGCATGTACACTTAGGAAGTGTTAGTATGCTCAAAACCCATCAGTGGTATCAGAGCCTAGGCTTGTTTGTTCTTATTTGTGCTTAAAAGTTGAAAAACAGGATCGAAAATTTGCTGTCTGCGATCGGACTCGTCGAGTCCATAGGGGGGACTCGTCGAGTCCATGAGTATCTTCAACCAACTCGGCGAGTCATGTTCATGCACTCGCCGAGTAGGGTCGAATGAGTGCAGAATTTCGATTCAGTTGCTGGAAGATGAATTAGAAACATTACCCTAAACTGTTTTAGTAAATATAAACTTGTTTTTGGTGGTGTAATGTTTTGCTAATTCATTTACAACAACCAGTTATCAAAATTACAAAGTTTTATGTAATTTTTGATTATGTTCATATTCATGTTCTTGTTCTTATGATGTTTTAGATGATCATAGGAATTATTTGTAACCTATTTGGTAGTTTAATTCTTGATCATAATGTGTTTTAATGGAGTCCATAACTTATCCTTAAGTTATGGAAAACCAAGAGTCACACTTGAGTTAAAACCATTAAGAAAACACAAGAGTTATAAAAATGAAGAGTCTTCATTTTATGACTCTATTAAACTCATAAGTTACAAGAAATGAAAAGTTTTGAAAGTTACAAAACTTGCCCTCAAGTTTTGGAACAAGTAAAGTTAAGTTAAAACTTTAGTTCCAACCCCTAGAATTTTAAAAGTTAAAATTCAACCCTTATACTTATATTATGATGATTTAATAATTATATATATATATGTATAAGAACAAGTCGTCTTACCGCTAGTACGCCTCATTCACGAAGCCGGTCTATAAGGTGGGTATAAGGTTGTTGCCTATAAAATGGTGACTTAATGGGTGTATATTCTCACCCACCGCTTGCTTGACTGGTGGAGGGTCGTTAGCCGAACGGGTAAGACAAGGACTTATAAATTCTCATTCAAAGTATGATGAATATATAAAGTAACTAAATGTTTATTAAATTCCCAATCTTAGTTACTTTAGGAAAAATGTGAATAAGGTGCTAATCCATGAAATTACACTTTACACTTTGTCTGAGTCGTTGGTGGAGCGTGTGTGGTTAACCGGCACACTAACTTGGACTTAACAAGGTAGGTAAAGGGTGACTTAAGGTTTATTATAGTATCGGTGGAGCGTGTGTGGTTTACCGGCACATCGATTGAGTGATAAACTTTAAGGGTACCAAGTGATTTGCATGGTTACTTCACACCTCGTTTTGTGATCCTCGGCATCCCAGTCACAAAACCTGGAGGGCACTCCCGAGATTGAAACATGCCTTTGAAAAGTTCATTGGATCTCAAAGAATCTAGGAATTTCTAAAACCAATAAAAACTAAATATTTAATATTTCGGTTTTCGTGGTGGAAGTTGGTGAATTGTCATTCACCTACCTTTCAAATATGGTATAGCTTAGATTACGGCATACCTCTTCTAAGTTATATTATATTGTGATTGGATCCTAGCCTTAATATTACATTTGGGTGTTTTATTAAGGACTCTCTTAAATCTAAACTAAACTTGTTCTTCTTTTCAGATGTCTTCAACTAATGCTTCTGGCTCGAATCCTAATGGCTCCTTTACTCTTATGAGTCTGTGTGGGAAAGTCACCTTTGATGGATCCAACTTCAATAAGTGGATCAGAAACATCAGGATGATTACCCGCTACGAGGACAAAGAATATGTCCTTGACAAGGAGCTTAAGGAAATTGACGAGTCCACTGCAACTCCCCAGGAGATCGCTGACTTTCATACTCATGAAAGAGATGCAACCAAGGTGGCTTGCATCATGTTAGCCACCATGACAGCTGAACTCCAAAAGTCTTATGAAGACTTCTACCCTTATGAAATGCACCAAGATTTGATGGAAAGATACCATCAAAGTGCACGACAAGAGAGGTACGAAGTCATCTGCTCCATGATAACGACCATGATGAAGGACGGAGAGTCCGTCACGAGCCACATGCAGAAAATGCAAAGGTATGTGGATCGGTTGCTGAAGCTCAATGTGAACTTCCCTGAGGAGCTTGCAATAGATATCATTTTGCACTCCTTACCATCGTGCTATGATCAATTCCGCATGACATATCACATGAACAAGGAAGAGGTCACCCTCAGCAAACTTCAGGGACTTCTCAAGACCGCAGAAACAGGTCTTAAGGGGAAGTCAGTTGCTATCACTTCTACTCCAGAAACAACTCCGGTCTTGGCAATCGGGCAGAGTCGGGGGAGGAAGAGAAAGAGATCTTCAAAGGGTACCAAGGCTCGGACCCTTGATGGCTCTTCTTCAAGTGGAACCAAGAAAGGTTTCATTACTCCTTCTTCTGACCCAAAGGAGGCTGAATGCTTCTATTGTCACGAAAAAGCTCATTGGAAGCGGAACTGCCCAAAGTACCAGCAAGATGTAAAGGATGGGAAAGTCAAACCCAACCATGCAGGTATTTACACTATCATTTCTAATAACTCACCCCATTCGAAATCTTGGGTCCTTGATACAGGTTGCGGAATTCATATTTGTTGTGACTTGCAGGGACTAGGAAGAAGTGAGAATGTGGAGCAAGGAAGAATAAACTTAATCATGGGGAATAGGAAAGTTACACCTGTCACCAAGATTGGAGTTTATACTTTATCGCTAAGTAGTGGGTTAAATTTAGATTTGAATAAATGTTGTTATTCGCCAGAAATGGCAAGAAATATTATTTCCTTTCATGCATTGTACAAACAAGGTTTCACCTTTTCGTTTGATAATGAAGTTGGTTCGATTAATGCTTTCTTTAATAATGTACTTTATTTTAAAGCATTACCTTGTGATGGTGTGTATGAAGCTGTATCTATTGTAGATAACTTAGGAAATAATGTTTTGTGTATTGATTCTAATAATAATAACTTGGATAAAGCATCATTATGGCATTGTCGTCTTGGACATATAAGCAAGAAACGCATAGGCCAACTCCAAAAGGATGGAGTCTTGGAGTCGTTTGACCTAAAGTCAAATGATAGTTGCGAATCATGCTTACTTGGAAAAATGACAAAGTCACCCTTCACAGGCTCATGTGAAAGGGGTGAAGGTTTGTTGGACCTTATACACACGGATGTGTGTGGACCATTCAAACATGCCACTAGAGATGCTAATCGTTATTATTTGACTTTTACCGATGATTACAGTAGATATGGATATGTCTACTTAATCAAGCATAAGTCAGAGACTTTCGAGAAGTTTAAGGAATTTAAACAGGAAGTCGAGAATCAATTGGGCAGGAACATTAAGATGCTTCGATCCGATCGAGGTGGTGAGTATCTTAGTTCAGAGTTCCTCGACTATCTAAAGGAATGTGGGATTGTCTCACAATTGACACCTCCCAGGACACCGCAGTTGAATGGTGTGGCTGAGAGGCGTAATCGAACCTTGTTAGACATGGTTCGTTCCATGATGAGTCGAGCTTCGCTACCAATCTCATTTTGGGGGTATGCATTAGAGACTGCTGCCCATATCCTTAATCTAGTCCCTACAAAGAAAGTTGCCAAAACTCCTCACGAGATGTGGACTGGTAAAGTACCTAAACTAGACCACATCAAGATTTGGGGCTGCGAGGCTTTCGTGAGACGCGAGACTCATGATAAGCTCGAACCCCGAAGCGAGAGGTGTATTTTCATCGGCTACCCACAGCATTCTTTTGGTTACCTCTTCTACAGACCTAGTGACAACGTGGTCTTTGTAGCAAGAAGGGGAGTCTTTCGAGAAAGAGAGTTTATAAGCCAAGGAGACAGTGGGAGGCAAGTTGATCTTGAAGAAGTTCAAGAGTCAAGTGGTGAAGGAACTTCAAACTCTAGCCCTCAACTTGAGGAGGAAACTCCTGTTGAGCCAATTGACGAATCTGTACCTCTGAGGCATTCCACTAGAGTTAGGAGTGCACCTGAGCATTACTATGGATTCCATATTACTGCAGAAGGTGAGACACTTATTAGTGATGAGACACTAGTAAGTCAAGATGACCCTAACAGCTACGAGGAAGCCATGGCAGGCCCCGAGTCTGCTAAATGGAAAGAGGCTATGGATAGCGAGATACAATCCATGTATGACAATCAAGTTTGGAACTTGGTTGAGAATGTACCAGGTCGAAAGACTGTAGGGTGCAAATGGGTCTTCAAAAAGAAGACCGACATGGATGGTAAAGTACACACTTATAAGGCTAGGCTGGTTGCAAAGGGCTTCTCTCAAATTCCTGGAGTGGACTATGATGAGACCTTTTCTCCGGTAGCCAAGATTAAGTCTATTCAGGTTCTGTTAGCTATAGCCGCATTTCATGACTATGAAATTTGGCAAATGGATGTCAAAACCGCTTTCCTTAATGGAAAGTTGGCTGAAGATGTTTACATGAGTCAGCCAGAGGGTTTTGTCAGTAACGAGTACCCTAATAGAGTGTGTAAACTTGAGAAATCCATTTATGGATTAAAGCAAGCACCTCGCAGATGGAATCTTTGCTTTGATGAAAAGGTCAAGGAATTTGGCTTTTCTAGGAGTGAAGATGAATCTTGTGTATATGTCAAGGCTAGTGGGAGTATAGTTAGCTTTTTGGTATTGTATGTGGATGACATACTACTCATAGGAAACGACATTCCAACCTTGCAGGAAGTAAAGTCCTGGCTTGGAAAGTGTTTCGCTATGAAGGACCTTGGTGAAGCTGCCTATATTTTGGGGATAAGGATTTTGAGAGATCGGAGTAAAAGACTAATTGGACTTAGTCAAAGTACCTACTTGGAGAGGATTCTGAAGAGATTCAGAATGCAAAACTCCAAGAAAGGAGAGTTGCCCATCCAGAGTAGCGCCAAGCTGAGTAAGACACAAAGCCCTAGCACTGAGGCTGAGATAGCAGAAATGAGTCGAATACCTTATGCTTCGGCTGTAGGTTCGATCATGTATGCTATGACGTGTATTCGACCTGATGTAGCCTTTGCCTTGAGCATGGTTAGCAGGTTTCAGGGGAACCCTGGCAAGGCAAACTGGATTGCGGTAAAGAATATTCTCAAGTACCTACGAAGGACTAAGGACTGGGTCCTTACCCTCGGTGGGAGTGATGACTTGAGAGTTGTAGGGTATAGTGATGCTAGCTTCCAGACTGATAGGGATAACTTCCGCTCTCAGTCGGGCTGGGTCTTTACCCTAAATGGAGGAGCAATTTCTTGGAAGAGTTCCAAGCAAGAGACAGTGGCAGATTCTACTTGTGAATCAGAGTATATTGCAGCTAGCGAAGCGGCAAAGGAGGCGTTATGGCTGAGGAACTTCATTGGAGACCTTGGAGTTGTACCAGCTATTAAAGAGCCGATGGAAATTTTCTGTGATAGTGAAAGTGCTGTTGCCTTAGCCAAGGAACCAAGGGATCACGGGAGATCCAGACACATCGACAGAAAATACCATTTCATCAGACATCGGATCGAAGAAGGACTCCTCGTGGCAAAGAGGGTATCATCAGATGAGAATCCGGCAGATCCCCTCACGAAGGGACTGACTCGGGTTAAGCATCTCCAGCATGCTCGGAGCATAGGGCTGAAGGATGATATTAGATTTAGTAGTTAGATAATCTCGAAATTTGTAAAGTGTAATTGACATTTGATGATGAATAAAAGTGTTTTATTTATGAGTAAAGTGTTGCTATCTCTTGTCGATCGTTTACTATATTTCTTTTGCATGTTTTGACTTCCAGAATAATTTTGTTTGGTATAACATATTATTCAAACCTCCACAGTCGGTCATATGTCGGAAGTAGGTATGAATCAAGACTGTCATGTTTGGTTGTAGAGGTCTGGGACAAGGCTACAACAATCATGAGTGCTCATAAGTTCTAAGCATTGGACTCAACCCACGCTCACTGGAATCACTTCATGGAATTCTATCTCGAGTGATCGTGAGACGGTAATATCATATAAGTCTTTAAACCTAGAGATATGATTTGTTACTTACAAGTTGGTTAGGCATTGATTGTACGAAAAACGCATTGGTAACTCGATGTTATAAAATCGTGCTCTTATGTGTAATTCAATGAGTAGTAGAACAAACATATGAGTCGAAGTTTATCTGTTCCTTCTTAGATTAGAAGCTGATATCTGGGCCCCTCGATGATTTTGTTTTGACCTATGTACCGGGCCCGGTCAGAACTAAATTGATGTGTTCAATGAAGTTCTTTGTCAAACAAATCGGAAATCGGGAAACAAATGTTGGACAATAAGTAAGACATTGTTCCATGTATTTGTCCGACTGATATCTAGAACAGAGGATTATATGATCACTTATCTTAAATGGCGTACCATCATCTTCTCAAGTTTCGAGAAACCTTGTAAAGAGCTACGATTGCCGATCGGTTCCTGAAGTCATACTTGCAGTAATAGTTACTAGACTTATCCAAGTTGTAACAGCCCGGAATCCCAGGTATTATTAAAATTATGTTTTTGGGGTGATTTAAGAGGGGACTCGGCGAGTTGGAGCCTAGACTCGCCGAGTAGGATCGCGGACTTGGTCGCGGGTCCGCGACTGGACTCGACGAGTCCAGATATGGACTCGGCGAGTCGACGCTGTTCAGCAGAAACCCTAACCGTTCAGTTTGGATCGTATTTAACGCCTCTTAGGCCGTCATTTTTAGTCTTTTGATCAATTGAGAGGAACCCTAATCGCTGTGGACGCCTAGAGCAAGGGAGAAAGCTTTGGAACTTGGAAGAATTGGTTAGGCAAGAAGAAGAGGGATTTGGCTAAAGGAATATCAAGGAGGATTGAGTCCTGAGATTTGGGGGACACAGAGAGTGCGTTTCCAGGTAATACTCGGATCAAATCTGTTATTTTGATGTATTTATGAAATTAGGGTTTATAGAACCCATTTAGTGATTTGATGAAGTAATGCCTTGTTATCCCACGATTATAGTCTTGTATTAGGACCTTTAGAGGTCCAGAAGGTCCCATGCATGTGTACTTTGGGACGAGACCTATCTCAGGAAGCAGTTACTCGTCTGCATGGCATGGACTCGCCGAGTTGTTCTTCAGACTCGGCGAGTAGCTTGAAGATTTGCTGGGACTCGCCGAGTTGTTCATCAGACTCGGCGAGTGGAGTCGGGGTGGCCCCGTGATTCTTCCACGAGGACCTCGTCGAGTCATGAGGGATACTCGACGAGTAGAAAGGGAATATTCAGAATTTTGTGAGGACGACTAGACTCGCCGAGTCGCCATGGTACTCGCCGAGTCCAGTCGAGTTGACCGTTGACCGTTGACCAGAGTTGACCTAAGTCTGACTTCTTAGGGATAGTCACACTTAGATGATATGAGTGTTAATGAGTTATATAATGTTATAGGAGGGTTGTAGCTCGTTGGTTTGTGCGCGAGTGACTTCAGGAGTTGCTAGCTTTCAGCACTTACGAGGTGAGTCTTCTCACTATACTGTACCCGGAAGGGTTTGACTGTGTGACCGGAAGGTCGGATATGATATGTGATATGTATGCTATATGTGGTATGTTATATGTTATATGTGCTATGTATTATGGGCCGGAAGGCGATATGATGTGTGATGGACCGGAAGGTCGGCGTGGGTAAGGCCGGAAGGTTTACCCAGCAGGGACGGAAGTCCCCTGAGACACATGGACCGGAGG
The DNA here is from genome assembly GCF_002870075.4 of Lactuca sativa. NCBI lineage: Eukaryota > Viridiplantae > Streptophyta > Magnoliopsida > Asterales > Asteraceae > Lactuca > Lactuca sativa. Next base: position 3,175,273 of record NC_056629.2, read on the forward strand.
ATGTGTGATGGACCGGAAGGTCGGCGTGGGTAAGGCCGGAAGGTTTACCCAGCAGGGACGGAAGTCCCCTGAGACACATGGACCGGAAGGTCGGGCCTGGAAAGGCGTATGTGCGTAAGTTGTATATTGGGGAACTCACTAAGCATTTATGCTTACAGTTGTTATGTATGTATGTGTTTCTGGTACTAGCGAGGACCGTGGGAAGGCGCCGGCATGATCGATACACACTGAAGAATGTTTCATGATCTTGGGAGTTTGAATAATTGTATTGACCGAATGATTAAACTGTTTATGTCTTGTTTTAATGGAAAATAATTATGTTTTTTTAAAATGAAAAATTTGGTTGAAAATTTGAGTTGTTACAATTGGTATCAGAGCCTTGGTTTGAGGGATTCGGGTGCACCTTCGGGGGTAACTGAACTCAAACCGAGGATTTGAGGAAACTTTTCAAATAAAGGAATAAACTTTCGTAAATGGTGTTGTGGTAAGCAAGAAAGAAGCAGTGTGTACGATCAGTCAGCGCCCGAACGGTAAAGATCCCCAAAATACCTTACAATATTATATGATATGAATTGTTATGCATGCTAGAAGACTAGGTATTCATGATAGGACTAGAGTGGCCTGATTTGTGATGCCTTAGTCTAGGGAAGTTGCCTATATGAGATGCTTTGCTAGTATGCGGGTAGATAGAGCGTATCAGAAGTAGAGTACTCACTATCTGGAGTTTGGGGAGGAGGACTTGGGATGAACATTGATGCGGTGTGGTCGGTAGTATTGGGCCCGTACTACCGAGGACACCGGGTCAGTGGGAGGCCCAAGTAAGAATCCCTGGATATCTGGGACTGAGTAGGGTTGCGTGTCGAGTACGATTATACTCGGTAGAATCTCTGATAGTTTTTTTGTTGTATTTCAGAGATATCATGGTTAGACCGCGGCACGGGGCAAGTTCGAGCGGTATGAGTGACGAAGATATTCGTCAGATGATCCACGAGGAGGTGGCGGCGGCGATCCGGGCTGAGATCCCGGAGATGTTTGGGTCTATCAAGACCACCCTGATGGAGACGTTCGACGAGCGGTACGCCGCATTGACTGAGGCTGCAACCGCTGCAGCTACCGCAGCTGTGGCCGCTGCTAGGCCACAGGGGGGTGATTCATTGCTGTTCCGAGAGTTCAGCAACACGAAGCCACCAGAGTTCGATGGGACGCAGGATCCGATTGCTGCGATGAGGTGGATCGCAGATATAGAGGGGTGCTTCTATACTTGTTCATGCCCGGAGCACCTGAGGGTACGGTTCGCTTTGAACCAGCTCCGTCTGGGAGCGAAAGACTGGTGGAAGTTCGTGACAGCGAATTTCACTTTGGCAGAGACTACAGCGGTGACATGGGAGGGATTTACTGCCATGTTCAGGGATGAGTACGTTCCCCCGGTGGAGAGGGAACGATTGGTGCAGGAGTTCTTAACCCTCAAGCAGGGTACCGATTCTGTTGCGGTGATTACACGGAAGTTTCATGAGAGGGCGATGTTTTGCCCTGAGCTGGTGTCCTCAGAGCAGGCTCGGATGAGCCGATACTTGGGTGTCTTGAGGAGGGATATTCGGGAGTTTGTGTCAAACTCCACTTACCACACTTTTGCTGAGCTTCAGGCGAATGCCAGGAAGCGCGAGATCGAGTTGGAGACTCAGGCTAGGGAGGAGGCCGAGTCTCAGCGGGTGGATCGGCGACCGGCTCAGTTCCAGCCGGCAGCCAAGCGGACCAAGTCCGCTGATTCGAGGACAGGAGGTTCGAAGGGTCGCACTTGCGGGAAGTGCGGCAAGAGTCATGATGGAGCATGTCGATCTGGTGCTTGCTACAAGTGTGGCAAGGAGGGGCACATTGCTAGGGAGTGCCCCAAGGGATTTTCGGTTTGCTTTCATTGCAACCAGACTGGCCATAGGAAGGCCGAGTGCCCTCAGCTTCTTCAGGGATCTGCACCTGCTGCCGGAGTTACTGCGATTCGACCGGTGAAGGCCGAGGCCCCGAGGGCTCGGGGAAGAGCTTTTCAGCTGACAGCGGAAGAGGTCCGCGCTGCGCCCGATGTTGTGGCAGGTATGTCGTAATTCATGTAATTATTTTAATGTCGATATGTTATGCTTATGTTTTTATGCGCGTAGGTACTTTCCTTGTGAACTCTGTGCCTGCCTTAGTGTTATTTGACTCGGGTGCGAGTAGGTCCTTTGTGTCCTTGGCCTTTAGTCAGCATATTGGCGTTAGTCGTGAGTCGTTGAGTCGACCTTTGAGAGTCTCTATAGCTGACGAGAAGGTGATTTGTGCTACGGAGGTTCTTCGGGGATGTGTACTAGAGATTTTCGGGGTTGGATTCCAGATTGACCTGATTCCTATCGCGATGGGGGATGTCTGTGTCATCGTGGGCATGGACTGGTTGAGCCGGTTCGGCGCTGTCATCGACTGTGAGCGTCAGTTGGTGACTATACGAGACCCAAGTGGGGGAGTTCTTTCGGTATACGGCGAGGGTACCCGTTCGGGATCAGCTTTTTGTTCGGCCGCTAGGGCGAGGCAGTGTCTACGTCAGGGCTGTAAGGGTTTCGTGGCGTATGTGATGGATACGCGGGAGGTTTCTGAGAAACCGAAGTCAGTTGAGGAAGTTCCGGTGGTGCGCGAGTTTTCAGATGTCTTTCCCGAGGAGTTGCCGGGAGTACCGCCTGTGAGGCAAGTAGAGTTTAGTATCGATCTGGTTCCGGGGGCAGCGCCTATTGCCAAGGTGCCCTATCGTCTTGCACCTCCAGAGATGCAAGAGTTGTCCTCGCAACTCCAGGAGTTGCTGGGAAAGGGATTCATTCGGCCGAGCAGCTCGCCATGGGGAGCACCTATTCTGTTCGTCAAAAAGAAGGATGGTTCACACCGGATGTGCATTGATTACCGGGAGTTGAACAAGCTAACGGTCAAGAACCGTTACCCGTTGCCGAGGATCGATGATTTATTCGATCAGTTGCAGGGAGCATCTTGGTTTTCCAAGATCGATCTGAGGTCAGGATACCATCAGGTGAGAGTATGGGATGAAGACGTCCAGAAGACAGCGTTTAGGACGCGATATGGACATTATGAGTTTGTGGTGATGCCTTTTGGACTCACCAATGCCCCGGCTGTGTTCATGGATCTCATGAACAGGGTATGCAGGCCGATGTTGGATCGGTCGGTGATCGTATTTATCGACGACATTCTGGTGTATTCGAGATCGAGAGAGCAGCATGAGGAGCATTTGAGGGAGGTCCTTGAGGTATTGAGGTCGGAGAAACTTTATGCAAAGTTCTCCAAATGTGACTTCTGGTTGCGGGAGGTCCAGTTTCTAGGACATGTGGTTAATCAGAAAGGGATATTGGTCGATCCGGCCAAGGTTGAGGCGGTGATGAGTTGGGAGGTGCCGAAGTCACCCTCTGAGATCAGAAGTTTCCTTGGGTTGGCAGGGTATTATCGGAGATTTATCAAGGATTTCTCCAAGATCGCAGTGCCACTCACCAGGTTGACCCGGAAGGGTGTTACGTTCTCATGGGGGCCCGAACAGCAGACCTCCTTTGAGACACTTCGCCAAAGATTGTGCGAAGCCCCGGTATTAGCTCTTCCAAAAGGGATGGAAGATTTCGTGGTATATTGCGACGCATCGATTTCGGGATTGGGTGCAGTGTTAATGCAGAGGGGTCATGTGATAGCTTATGCGTCGAGGCAGCTGAAGCCTCATGAGGCGAGATATCCCACGCATGATTTAGAGTTGGGGGCAGTGGTGTTCGCTCTCAAGATTTGGCGTCACTACTTGTATGGGGTTCGATGTACGATATACACGGACCATAAGAGTTTGAAGTACTTGATGGATCAACCCAACCTAAATATGCGTCAGAGGAGGTGGTTGGATGTGGTCAAGGATTATGATTGTGAGATCCTGTACCACCCAGGCAAGGCTAATGTGGTAGCCGATGCATTGAGTCGCAGGGCGGAGAGCACTCAATTGCGAGACGTATGCTTGAGACTGACTGTGATGACTCCAGTATTGGACGCCATTCGTGGGGCCCAGGCGGAGGCCGTGCGACCAGAAATGCAGAAGAAAGAGCGGGTTGTGGGGTTAATCTCAGAGTTTGTCAAGGATAGTCGAGGCCTTATGACGTTTCAGGGTCGGATTTGGGTACCGTTCGTAGGCGGTACGCGTACTACCTTGATGGAAGAGGCTCATAGATCGAAATTCTCGATCCATCCTGGTGCTACAAAGATGTATTTGGATTTAAAGAAGGAATATTGGTGGCCCTGTATGAAGAGGGACGTGGCATGGTTCGTTGAGAGGTGCTTGACCTGCCGTAGGGTTAAGGCTGAGCACCAGAGACCGCATGGCAAGTTACAGCCATTGGAGATCCCCGAGTGGAAGTGGGAACAGATTACTATGGATTTTATCACCAAATTGCCGAGGACTGCTAGGGGAGTTGACGCAATTTGGGTGATCGTGGATAGGTTGACAAAGAGTGCACACTTCCTTGCCATCAGTGAGAGTTCTTCGGCGGAGAAATTGGCGGAGATATACGTGAGAGAGGTGGTATCTCGGCACGGGGTGCCGATGTCGATTGTGTCAGACCGTGATGTGTGCTTTACTTCCAGATTCTGGAAGAAATTTCATGAGGAGCTGGGTACTAAATTGCATTTTAGTACCGCATACCATCCCCAGACAGACGGTCAGAGCGAGCGGACAATTCAGACACTGGAGGACATGCTCCGAGCGTGTGTGTTAGACTTCGGGGGTAGTTGGGATGCGTATTTACCATTGGCAGAGTTTTCCTACAACAACAGCCATCATTCGAGCATTGGTGTGCCGCCTTTCGAGCTGTTGTATGGTAGGAGGTGTCGGACTCCCATCTGCTGGGGAGAGGTGGGACAGAGAGTGATGGGCAGCACGGAGATCATACTCCAGACGACAGAGCAGATTCAACAAGTGAGACAAAGATTATTGACTGCCCAGAGCCGACAGAAGAGCTATGCAGACAGGCGCCGATCCGAGCTTGAATTTCAAGTCGGCGACTTCGTTCTCCTGAAGGTCTCTCCTTGGAAAGGAGTGATTCGGTTCAGGAAGAGAGGCAAGTTGGGGCCCCGGTATATTGGGCCATTTCGTGTGATTGCAAGGATAGGTCGGGTAGCCTATCGGTTGGAGTTGCCAGCGGAGTTGGGTCAGATCCATGACACTTTTCATGTGTCACAGTTGAGAAAGTGCATAGCCGATGAGTCGGCAGTGGTTCCATTGGAGGATATTCAGGTGGATGCGAGCCTGAATTACGCGGAGAGACCAGTGGCTATCAGGGATCGGAAGATCAAGGTTCTGAGGAACAAGGAGGTACCTCTGGTGTTGGTTCAATGGCAACACCGTAAGGGATCAGAAATGACTTGGGAACCGGAGCGCGAAATGCGGGAGCAGCATCCGGAACTATTTGCAGAATGAGACTTCGAGGGCGAAGTCTAATCCAAGTGGGGGAGAATTGTAACAGCCCGGAATCCCAGGTATTATTAAAATTATGTTTTTGGGGTGATTTAAGAGGGGACTCGGCGAGTTGGAGCCTAGACTCGCCGAGTAGGATCGCGGACTTGGTCGCGGGTCCGCGACTGGACTCGACGAGTCCAGATATGGACTCGGCGAGTCGACGCTGTTCAGCAGAAACCCTAACCGTTCAGTTTGGATCGTATTTAACGCCTCTTAGGCCGTCATTTTTAGTCTTTTGATCAATTGAGAGGAACCCTAATCGCTGTGGACGCCTAGAGCAAGGGAGAAAGCTTTGGAACTTGGAAGAATTGGTTAGGCAAGAAGAAGAGGGATTTGGCTAAAGGAATATCAAGGAGGATTGAGTCCTGAGATTTGGGGGACACAGAGAGTGCGTTTCCAGGTAATACTCGGATCAAATCTGTTATTTTGATGTATTTATGAAATTAGGGTTTATAGAACCCATTTAGTGATTTGATGAAGTAATGCCTTGTTATCCCACGATTATAGTCTTGTATTAGGACCTTTAGAGGTCCAGAAGGTCCCATGCATGTGTACTTTGGGACGAGACCTATCTCAGGAAGCAGTTACTCGTCTGCATGGCATGGACTCGCCGAGTTGTTCTTCAGACTCGGCGAGTAGCTTGAAGATTTGCTGGGACTCGCCGAGTTGTTCATCAGACTCGGCGAGTGGAGTCGGGGTGGCCCCGTGATTCTTCCACGAGGACCTCGTCGAGTCATGAGGGATACTCGACGAGTAGAAAGGGAATATTCAGAATTTTGTGAGGACGACTAGACTCGCCGAGTCGCCATGGTACTCGCCGAGTCCAGTCGAGTTGACCGTTGACCGTTGACCAGAGTTGACCTAAGTCTGACTTCTTAGGGATAGTCACACTTAGATGATATGAGTGTTAATGAGTTATATAATGTTATAGGAGGGTTGTAGCTCGTTGGTTTGTGCGCGAGTGACTTCAGGAGTTGCTAGCTTTCAGCACTTACGAGGTGAGTCTTCTCACTATACTGTACCCGGAAGGGTTTGACTGTGTGACCGGAAGGTCGGATATGATATGTGATATGTATGCTATATGTGGTATGTTATATGTTATATGTGCTATGTATTATGGGCCGGAAGGCGATATGATGTGTGATGGACCGGAAGGTCGGCGTGGGTAAGGCCGGAAGGTTTACCCAGCAGGGACGGAAGTCCCCTGAGACACATGGACCGGAGGATGTGTGATGGACCGGAAGGTCGGCGTGGGTAAGGCCGGAAGGTTTACCCAGCAGGGACGGAAGTCCCCTGAGACACATGGACCGGAAGGTCGGGCCTGGAAAGGCGTATGTGCGTAAGTTGTATATTGGGGAACTCACTAAGCATTTATGCTTACAGTTGTTATGTATGTATGTGTTTCTGGTACTAGCGAGGACCGTGGGAAGGCGCCGGCATGATCGATACACACTGAAGAATGTTTCATGATCTTGGGAGTTTGAATAATTGTATTGACCGAATGATTAAACTGTTTATGTCTTGTTTTAATGGAAAATAATTATGTTTTTTTAAAATGAAAAATTTGGTTGAAAATTTGAGTTGTTACACAAGTGGGAGACTGTTGGATAAGGTGTCTAAGTCCATAACTATTTCTGGTATGTACTTGACCCGACCCGGCATGGTCCATTTGGGTTGCATGGCACCATGCAATTGGATAAACTAAATGAGAGAAATAAACGTTTGGAGATTATTAATATATTATAAGTTCTAATATATTAATAATATTATTTGATTAGTTTGATCAAGAATTAATTTAGAATTAATTAAGTGATCATAAGATAACTAATTAAATATATGGGTTGATTAAGTAAATCATCCATATCTTGTATAGTGGACTAAAAGGCTCCATGGATCATCAAGTTGGGTTCCACCCATAGGATGCTCCATGGATGCTCCATGGGAGTTACAAACCCATGGGTCATGGAAATGAAGAGTCATGACACATTAGGGTTTAACCCTAGATGTGTCAACACTATATAAGTAATATGATCTCCTCCCAAATCGGTTACACTAAGTAATAAGGGGGCTTGGCCGATTTTGAAGAGTGTGTATTCTCTCATAAGTTCTTCCAAGAGCATTTGGTGTTGTGTGAAGCATTTGAGGCATCACCACTTGAGGTGCTAGGCTCACAAGGTTTCAAGGAACACAAGCAACAACAAGGTAAGTTATTCTATCTATACTTTATGTTAAAATTGTTTCCCATATATGCTAGATAGGAATATAACCTTGGAATTCAACTTTGCATGACAAATTAGACAAACATAGATCCAAGGTTATTAGGGTTGCATGTACACTTAGGAAGTGTTAGTATGCTCAAAACCCATCAATAACATATTCTAAAAGTGGTAAGAATTTGGTATTCTTACACTAATTATAAGGATTGGGAATTGTGAAATGAGTTTCAATGGAAAGGTTTTCAATTGATCTATTTCACAAAGTATGGACCATAGGTAAACAAAGTGTGCATGCTTGGAGAATGGGACGACTGTTGTTATAATTCAAGTGTAATGTTGATTATCTGACACATTAAACAATGAATAATGAGTAATCAATATGGTGACTAAATAAAAGGTGTTTTATTTATACTCACAAGTTTGGGGCCATATAGGATTAAGTATTATTATTGTGTTTCACTTTCCATGTTTTGACTTCCAGAATAACTGGGTTATTCGAACCTCCACAGTCGGTCATACGTTGTAAGTAAGTATGAAGCAAGACTGTCATGAATCTGTTTATAGATTGTCTAAAGTGTTTAGACATAGCAAAAGTTTGCTGCATAGTTCATGAGTACTTCTTAATAAGATTAAGAGTATTGGATTAAACCCACACTCACTTGAATCACTTCATGGATTTATCACGGGTTATTAGTGAGACGATAATATTGTATATTCTTGAAACTGAGACGTGTGAGTTGTAATTGCGAGTCGGTTGCACATTGATAATATGTAAACGCACCAGTAACTTGGTATTATAAAACATATTGTTGTGTGTGATTTGATGAGTAATAGAAAGCGAGCATTTGAGTAAAAGTTTATCCATTCCTTTTACCCAAAGTGGGATAAAAGCGATATATGTGGGCCCTTCGATGATTTAGTGATGACACCCTAAGTGCTTGGCCAAGTCGGGACTAAGTTGATGTGTTCAATTGTAGTATGTTGTCAGTCGTCATAAATCAGAAGTCAAGAAACAACATATAGACAAAGAGAATGATTAAAATCCATGTCTCAGTCTATACGATATCTAGAATGGAGGAATATATGATCCCTTATCTAAAGGACACGCTTATGATAAGATCAGAGTTGATAACGACTTTTGAAAGCTACAATTGCTGATCAGGTTCTCAAGTCATTCCAATTAGTTATTATACTTATCCAAGTGGGAGATTGTTGGATTAGTGTCTAAGTCCATAACTATTTTGGTATGTACTTGACTCGATTATGAGCGTGGTCCTTTTGGGTTGCCTTCACCATAACAACTTGTAGGATGAGTTATGGAGAGAGAGGATTAATAATGATTTATTAATATATGAAGAGAATAATATATTAAAGGAGAAATCATATTGTTTAATTAATATTAGTCAAAAATTAATTAAGAATTAATTTTGTGGCTAAAAGAGATTAATTAAACTTAGGGGACTGGAATTGTAATTATAAGATAATTGCAATTGGGCTATGGATCACCTTGGAATATAGGTTGGGCGAATTCTACAAGAAGCCTATAAGGAATTTGTCCAAGGGATATTCTAAAAGAGTCCATGGGCTGCTTAGGGCTTAAGCAGTCTGATTAGGGTTTCCTCGTTGCAAACCCTAATAGCCTAACTATATATAAGGACCCCCTAAGCCCCAAAAACGTGGCTAAGAGTTTCCTTAGGGTTTCTAGACGTTTTTGGTGCCTCTCCTTTCTCCTTCTTCATCCTTATTGCTTTTGGTGTTTATGACTCCATTAGAGGTGCAACACTTGAGGCACCAAGCTTTTTGAAGCCAATTACAAGAAGGAATAGATTGTTATTGCTACATAACAATCAAAGGTAATATTTAAACCCTAAATTTGTTCATAGTATGCTAGGTCTAGGGTTTATGGCTTTGGATGATTCAATTGCATGTTCATTAGACAAACTAGATCCAAAGCATTAGGGTTTTCATGTACACCATAGGAATGATGTAGTGCTCAAAACCCATCAGGTTGTGTCTGCGGGACTTCAGCAGTGTGAGGTGAGTTAACTTTCATTAGGGGTGGGTATAAGGCCACAATGCAGGCCCACCAGTAGGAGTAATTGGTAGATAACTGTCTTTGTGATAATCTTGATATGCTTATGTGATATGCTTATGTAACGTGCTTATGTGTGTTAGTAGTAGTAGTAGGGAATAGTTTTTCCATGACTTGGTCGTTAGGACTGAAGGGTAGGTCAGTATCCCGGATATGCCTGACTGTATGATTACATTTTGTTATCGTATGATAGAGGTAGGGGTGAAATAGTACCCGTTGCCGGTTGAAATAGACCGGAGGGTAGTCAGCACCCCAGAACGGCCTGACATGGGTAGGTCAGCGTCCCAGAATGGCTTGACATGGGTAGGTCGGCACCCCATTATGGCTTGACATGGGTAGGTCGGGCACCCCAGAATTGCCTGGTAGTACGTACGTTGTTGGGTATGTGGTATGACGAGGGAAATCACTAAGCTTCGTGCTTATGGTTTACACTTTTGGTTTCAGGTACTTTGTTTTCAAAGGAAAGGAGTTGATTCGATCGCAGCGCATCATACTATGGTTCCGCACAAGAGATCTTTGACATTACACTCTGATATTGTTTTATATTAACATGTTTTGATTATTTACACTTTGGTTTTGATATGAGATGATAATATGGATGTGTCTATACTGATTGGTTTTATAATAACTTAATCAAAAACGAAATTTTTGGTCTCAAATTTCTGGATGTTACAAGTTGGTATCAGAGCCTTGTTTTGAGGGATTCGGGCACACTCTCAGGTGTTTCTGGACTCAAAATGAGGACTTGGTATGTAAATTCTCAAAAGAAAATCATTTATATAAAAAGAATTTGAAGAAGAATTTGGAAGGAGAAAAGAACTTTGAAAAGAACAAGGTGTGTGATTCGTGCAATCAGCCGAGCTCAAGTAAGTTTTCCCCAAGATACACATACATGTTATGTTATGATATGATATGATTATGAGAACTGCATGCTAGATTAGGGCTAAGGATCTAGGGAGGATGCCTTATATGTCTGTTGTATGTGTATGAGAACTGCATGCTAGATTAGGGCTAAGGATCTAGGAAGATGCCTTATATGGCTGCTGTATGTGCTTGTTGAGCTGCATGATAATACTGATCAGTTAGTGATAGGATAGCCTGTTTAGGTTATGCCTGATTGTGTGAGCCTTAGAATCGCATGCCAGTATAGATCCCTGACAAAAGGATAAACCGATGTGATTGGAATATGTTGGTTAGATTTTCCATTGTTTGAATGCTGCTTTCTTTGTGCTTTGAGGGACTCTTATTAATGTGAGCTAGCTACTAAGTCCATATGCTAAGTCACAAGTGGCTATATTCATGAGGTAGCTAGTTGACATTACTGGGAAGTCCTTTAGCAGCTGAGAACTGGGTGGCTACGGGAACCTAAGAAAGCCTAGGAAGTGATTTAGTGGGTTTGGTTGCCCTGTTAACGAACATTCAGGGTACCAGTTCGAGGAAGTGACTTGGAGGATTCAAGAGGATTGCTGAGGAAAGTATGGATAGGTGTGGAAGGTAGTATTGGGCCTGTACTACTGAAAGAATAGGATCCATACTCGAATCGGTGAGAGTCTTAGAGAATCCAAGAAGCTTCGAGGAGGAGTTTGTGACCCGGTTTGGGGACAGAAGATGTTCTAGTTGTTGCATCTTAGCCATTGGCAAGTGAGCTAGTGAGCGTGACATGGTGTCAGACCCTAGAGGATATGATTTCCAAGAGGTTGCAGATGCGAGATCGAATTGGAGCCTTAGGAAGAGAGGGGCGTGCAAGGTGCATATAACAGAGGGTCCCGGGAAGAGGCCCATGACTAATGGTCATCGGGTGAAAGGACAGCAGGGTCGGAGTCAGTGCAGCATGTACGGGAAATTGAAAAAAGGAGTTTGTCGCGCCAAGGGTTTAAGCTAATATAAGGTAGCGGGTTTGGTCATGTCAACAAAAGGCGATAAGGATTATTAGATATATTCGGATCTTTGAAATGTCAGTTCGGTATGGTGTTAAGCACCCAAGAACGAGACTCAGATTCTAGTTCCGGCTCTAGAGCAGAGCCTGGGCCAGTCGATGCGCGATCGCAGAAGTTCATCTCATTGGAGATTACTTGTAGAGTTATGGGAATGGACCTCGGTGGTATTTCGTTCAACCAGGGAAAGGAATTTGGGAATCCTCGGTAGTCGTCTTGGGGCCTTTCAGGCCCAATTTTTCATGAGGAAGTTAGGGGTTCATTTGAAACCCAAGGTCCGTGGACCCTTAGAATCCTTTGGGAAGGAAACTCCTATAGTTGGTTCCTGTCATCTAGATCAGGATTTCGTCAGATGTTCGCAGGTATGTCATCTTCTGCCACTTGAAAATGGATATTGGGAATTTGTATTGGTTCAGAATTGTGATAGTGTTGGATAAGTCAGATCTTGGGTTGGTTCTCTGCTATTTCTTGGGTTATCAAGGATTGTTATATGCCATTCTGCATGCCAATAAGTCCTTGATGAACCTACAGAGGAATGTATCTTGCGGAGTGGGTTCCGCGTGTACCGTCATCATTCTGGATCTTTGTCAGGATCTATGCAGGGTATTATTTAGAGGACTTTCAGTCAGGGTTAGATTGATAGTTCTCCAGAGAAGTCAGCTTTCCGTGGTTGTATCATGGTTCAGATATGGTCGACAATTGTCTATGGATGAACTTTGGAAGTTTAAGGCACTACCGTTGCTAGGGAAGGACTGGTAGCATGAAGATAGTGGATTTAGTTGTGGGTGTTAGATGCATAAGTGTTCGGTCATTAGATGTTCGAAAGAATTGTATTTTCGCATGGGTTGGGTGGTGCTGCAAGATTGGGAGTGGGATAAGGAATTCTCCAGCTAGGATGAAGATTGAGGCCTCCAATTGTCAGCATTGGAGGTGGATTGAGGTGTCAGAATGGACCAGATTTCAAGAGTACTCTTCAACATTTCAGAGAACGGGTGATCTTGAGGTTTGACTAGTAATTGATCGTCAACACTAGAAAGCTCAGATTGTTGATAGTGGACTATTAGAAAGTAAGAAGGATTGGGGAACCCTTCAACTCTCACGTGCCATGAAGACTTAGTTGAAGCTAAGTGGGGGAGAACTAATCAGGTATTCAGGAGTAGTATTAGGTGTGAAACTAGGATGAGTTTCACATCCTCATCAGAGAAGAAGATGGTTGAGGGGCCATCTAAGTTGAGTATTCGGTGAGTCGGGAGCTTAGAAAACATTTCAACATTTAGTTCATGCTTTTCCTTGGCATCAGATAACAGGTTTTGGGAACCAGGTTAGAGCTTCAGTTTTGACTCAAGTTCGGTTGAGTGCGTGTTCGCCCCGGTTTGGAAAGTGTTGTAAGACTACGGGGGTAGTCGTAGCATTCACTAGTGGTCAGTTAGCATGGAAAGTGTTGTAAGACTACGAGGGTAGCCGTAGCATCCACTAGCGGCCAGTTAGCATGGAAAGTGTTGTAAGACTACGAAGGTAGCCGTAGCATTCACTAGTGGTCAGTTAGCATGAGAAGTGTTGTAAGAATGCGGGGGTAGCCGTAGCATTAAGTAGCAGTCAGATAGTGATAGAGTGTCGTGAGAATGCGGGTGTAGCCGTAGCATTCACTAAGTTGGTAGATGACATGAGCGTGTTGTTGGAATGCGGAAGGGATAGTGATACCCACAAGTTCGGATGCAACAGTGAGGATGTGGAAATCCACATATTGGATTTCGGAATTACCTAAATAGATTAGATCTGTTTGAGCCAGCGATTAGAATGTAGGAACGCCACTACGGTTATGAGGCAGGGAAACAATGGACTGCTTGGCGTCGTTTGTGATATAAGGCTACCGTTGGTTGGGTAGCAATCACTTTTAGTCTTGGATTTGGTGACATCAAGATTTGATGCATGGACCTGATCAGTTAGATCAGAAGGTTATTAGAGCCTCAATGGCATGATAATTAGTGGCAACTAGTTCCAGAGGAGGATTTCGTTCGGAAGTCGAATGGAGCGACTGCGGGTGAGTCTGTTGGCTCTATAACCAGGTTGGAACTCGGTATTTCAAACGATTGTTGAACGAATTAGGACCAGGGAGGTATCAGTAGGTTTTGGAAAGCAACCATGTGACAACTTGCTATTTCGGGCAACTCGGTGTTTCGGACAGTTTTAGTGTTATGGGCAGTATTAGTATTTGTGTTTGGGTTGCAAGTACAGACAGAGTAACATATTGCTTGGGTTGTGCTAAGTCACTTACAGTGGGATTGTATGAGTCTTGGCCAAGTATAAGTGATACGCGGGGATAATTGGGTTCATGAACCTGTTTTATAGTGGGGACCTCGAGTTATCAGAAGTTGAGCAGCCAGTTAAGGGATAGACGATCTGGATTCAATGATAATGATTCGTATGAGTGCTCTGTCAGGGAATCAGGACATCTCGAGATTTCAGATTTCAGATTAAGTAAATGTGATAATGTTTCTAGGAATTCGTTTACCTTCGGGTTTTAGAGCTTTACGAAGATCGGTCACGGCTTCCCTGGGAAGCCTAGGGTGTGCCAAAGATTGTGGCCATGTTACTTGAGTAGTTGGGAGCTTAAGGAATGGTAAGGAATGATTTCGAGGACGAAATCTAATTTAAATGGGGGAGAGTTGTAACACCCTGTTTATTAAATAATTAAATAAATAAAATTTATGAACGAATTGTAGCCCTAGGATCAATAATTATATAGCAAGGTGTTGGTTTTGAGGAAATAAAAGTCATAATTGATAGTTCGAGGGTTAAAAGTGTAAGTCCCAGATTGGTTTGTAAATATTTATGAAGGTAGGGACTAATTGGTAAATTATTGGGACTTAACTTGAAAGGAATTTGAGGACTAAAGGCTATTTGGGTAAATATGGATTTAATTTGAAAGGAAAAGAGGTTGAAGGGCTGAATATGTCGTAATTGAGATTGTGGCGGTTAAAAAGGTAATTGTTGGATTTATTTTGCAAAAGATTCTCAAGTGGAGGGCTATTTGGTAAAAGATGGGACATGAATTGGAAGGGATTTTAATGTTGGGGGGCTGAAAGGGTAAGATTTGGATCTAGTTTGAAAGAAAAAGGGCGAGGAGGGGCCACTCCCACTTACTTCACCTTCGGCGCCACCATCTCCCCCTCCGCTGTCAAGGATGCGATCAGTGTACTGATGGAGATATTTTTCCATGGTCCCATGCCCGCCGATGCCGACAAACCTCGACTGTTGCTATTACTGTTCGTGGTCGGAGAAGTGAGCCTTTCCCATCTTCTCTCTGTTTCTATTCCGGTGGTACGTTGTTGCCGCCGTTCTCAAGCTTAGTACCTTCTTCGCTGTCGGTTGCTACGCTCCTGCTCCAGCTCCGTCGCCACCATAGCTTCAAGCAGCCACCTGTTGCGGTGCTCCGGTCACATCTGTCACCCTGATATGGCGGAGGTGGGGGAGAGTTTTTGGTTACGTGTCGTAGTTGCAGTGGTGCTACCGTGTGCAAGATGGTTTGAGTGGGTGTTTGCTGGCTGGTAGCCGAGAAGAACCACCCTGCCGCCAGCCATGGTGACTTCCGCTTTTGTCTGGTCATTAGCCGCTGCTGCCGCCTTCGTGAGTCTCTGCCGTTCGTTGAATGCCACTAGGTGGGTGGCTGCTTTCGGAGTCCGAGAAAAATGCATAGGGGTCTCTACCCAAATCTGCCGCCACTAGCCACCGTGGAAGGTGGCTGTGCATGCTTTGGTGTGTGTTGTTTATTGCTACGGTGTAATGGGTGTTGTGTGGGGATTGTTTGATGGCCGGAAAAAGGAAAAATACCCACCATGGCCGCCAGCCATAGTGGCTGCCACCACCTGCCACCACCGGCCACCACATGGGTGGTTTTGTGTATGTGATTATTTTGTGTGTGTGTATTTTGGTTTATTCCCTTGTAAAATTGTAATAGTGGCTAGAATAATGAAAAGAAAAGTGAAAACCACCATCGTAGGGTGGTGGCTGCTGCCACTGTCCGTTGTGTCGGGTGGCGGTTGGCCTCGTTTGTATTGTGACTTGTTCGGGATGTTTGGACAAGGAACTAAAACCCTAATAGGCCTAATAAACCCTAATGGGCCCAATAAATCCCTAATTGAATTAAAAGCCCAAACATGTGACTAATGGGCATGGTAAAATCCTAATGGGCCTAATGAACCTTAATTGATCAATTCTTGGGCCTATTTTACTATGATAGCATTGGAAAACCCTAATTTCGGATTTATGGGCTTGGACATATCGGGATCCACATTTGGGCCATCGGAATGGAATTGTGTTGTAAGCCCAATTACACTGTATGAATTATTTAGTAAAATGAGGGACTTAATAGATTAATTCCTTAATGGGTAAAGTGAGAAACACCTAATCCTAATTGTCATTTTATGTGAAACCCTAATTTCACTTGGGCTTTATGTTGGGCCGTTCTATTGGGCTTTGGTATTGGATTATTAATGGGTTTCCCAAGAATGATTAGATGGATTAGACTATGTTGATGGGCTTTAGGGCAAGGCCTGTATGAGGGGTTAGGCCCAATTTGGAAAATTGGGCCATAGATAGCCCGTAGTTTGGGCCTAGATGATTACGAGACATTGGGCCATTGAAAAGCCAATTGTTTGGACTGGAATTAATGGTTGGGCCTTTGGGTAAGACCTTTCAAAGGTTGGGCGCAGTTGGGAAAATTGGGCCATATGTTGGGCCTTGATTCCTAGTTTGACTTTGGGCCTATGGATTGGGCCTTGGGCTTGAATAAAGCCAAGCTTAGGGTAATGTAGTAATTACCCAAAGTATGTACTTATGGTTATGTAGTGGAACCCAATTATTAATTGGTTGTTATTTTGATGTTAACAGATGGAGAATCTGTCATCCAGCGGCTGGGGTTGTGTCCGCGGGACTTCAGCAGTGTGTGGGTAGATACCTTTCAGTCGGGGTGGGTTTAAGGCCACAAAGCCGGCCCACCAGCAGGAGTAATTGGTAGATAATTGTCTTTGTGATAATTATCTTGATATTCTTATGTGATGTGCTTATGTGTGTTAGTGGTAGTAGCAGGGAATAGTTTTTCCCTGACTCGGTCGTTAGCACCGAAGGGTAGGTCGGTACCCCAGATATGCCTGATTCTATGATTATATTTTGTTATTGTATGATAGAGGTAGGGGTGAAATAGTCCCCATTGGCGGTTGAAATAGACCGGAGGGTAGTCGGCCCCCCAGAACGGCCTGACATGGGTAGGTCAGCACCCCAAAATGGATTGACATGGGTAGGTTAGCACCCTAGAATGACTTGACATGGGTAGGTCAGGCACTCCAGAATTTCCTGGCAGTACGTATGCATTTGGGTATGGGGTATGACGGGGGAACTCACTAAGCTTCGTGCTTACGGTTTACACTTTGGTTTCTGGTACTTTGCTTTCAAAGGAAAGGAGTCGGTTCGATCGCAGCACATCACACTATGGTTCCGCACATGAGATCTTTGGGATTACACTATGATATTGTTTTATATTAACATGTTTTGATTATTTACACTTTTCATTTGATATAAGATGATAATATGGATGTTTATATACTGATTGGTTTCATAATAACTTAATCAAAAATGGAATATTTGGTCTCGAATTTTGGGATGTTACAAGTAAATTGATGTTATAAAACGTATTGTAGTGCGTGATTTGATGAGTAAATAGTGCAAGAATATAAATCAAAATTTATTCGTTCCTTTTTCCCTAATAGGAAAAACGATATTTGTGGACCCCTCGATGATTTGGTGTCGACATCTAAAGCGTTTGGCCAAGCCTAGACTAAATTGATGTGTTTAATTAGCAGTATGACATTAGTCGTCATAAATGAGAAATCGGGAAACAAAATCTTGGACAACGAGATTGATTATAATCCATGTCTCATGTCCGTACGATATCTTTTAGAACAGAGGAATATTTGTTCACGTATCTTAGGACACGTAAATGACTGGGTCAGAGTTCGACAACGGCTTTTGGAAGCTACAATTTTCTGATAAGTTTGGAAGTTATAGTTATTAGACTTATCCAAGAGGGAGACTGTTGTATTAGGTGTCTAAGCCAATAACTATATATATATATATATATATATATATATATATATATATATATATATATATATATTTGAATTGATGGTAGCACAATCATTTTGGGTTGTCCTTAAACCTAACAATTGAATATGATAACTTTTAAAGAGAGATTGGCTTATTAATTTATTACTTGGTTAATAATTTAATTAGAAATCAAATGAATAATTTGTTAATATATTATGAGAACAACATATTAATTAGAAATAGTAATATTTAATTAAGAATTAATCAGAAATTAATTGAAATTAATTTTGAGATTAATTAAAAGTACAGGGGTTAAAGTGTAACTGCTCAATAGTTGAACAAGAGGCATTCCAGAACCTTCAAAAGGTCTTAGGCATTTTTGTATGGTTCTAGATGATCTAGAATTATCGTTGGAGGATGATTATAAAATCATATAAATATCAAAAGTAAGATAATGTTATTTTGTTGTTTTGGGACTTATCTAGGGTTTCTTGGTACACTATATAAATACCCCTAAGCCTCGTATTTTCGTCCAAGCATTCTTAGAGATGCTAGGGCCAAACTTATACCTCTCTGAACTATATCTTTATGTGCCTTGGTTGCTAGGGTTTGGGTATGAACCATTAGAGGTGCGACACTTGTGGCGCTTACTTCCAAGAGTCTTTCAAGAAGGTTTTGATTAGTTATTTACTACAATAACTAAAAGGTATGCATACCCTACTTTGTTTTGGATTAGGTTGTAACATCCTAAAACTAAATTTAAAAATGAAATAAGGATATTAGTGGATAAAATATGTCAAACAACATGTTAGGGTTGGGAAAATGCAAAGTAATGGTATTAACTAGCAAAATGCTCAACCTAGAGGGACCATAAGTGAAGTATTGAGGAAATAAGATGTAATCATACTTCCCTCATTCTTTCTAGAAGTATTTTGCAAGACATAGAGAGATCTAATGGTGAATACTTCATTTCTTGACTTTTCGTGCGTGATTCGGGAGGAGAATTGGGAAATTAAGCAAATGAAAGAAGGAATCAAGGCTAGCAAGGTAAAAAAAACTCTTCCTAGCACCCCTAAAATTCGAAGTTGTGAAGAGGGTGAAACCCCAATGTTGATATTAGTAAGATTTGATGATTAGGATTTTGATTTATAACCCCCTTTGGGTGGTTTTGATGGTTCCAATCTCAAACTAATCATTCCATTGATGGTTTTGATGATTTAGATAAAAAGCTCCATGAACCCTAGAAAATCAAAATTTGGAATATTGCAACTAGTGATGAAATGAGATTTGATTCTATGAACTAGATGATATTTGATAACAACAAATCCAATTAGAATGCTCAAATTCAAGCATGATGGTAGAATCATGTTATGCTAGAATTGGAATAGAATTGAGTGAAATGTGATGAAAACAATGGAATCTTTTGTTTGTGAGTATTTGATGAGTATATGCTACTCATAAACATGAGTTGAACTAATAATATTATTTGAATGCAATAACATGAAGATTTGAATGATTCCTAGTTGAAAATATGGTGTTATTGGGCATAAAGGCAAAACGGAAAAATTGGAATGGAATTGGACATTCCATAACTCCATTAAGGAATTAACATGAGATTTGTGTAATGTTAAGCACTTACAACACCCAATGATATATTATGATTTGGGAATAAGTCATATTGGTTAAAGAGTGTTCTTGATCAACTTGAACGCCTAACCCTTCATTTGAGTGTTTGTAAGTATTATGAACTTAGCATTTTGATAAAGGTCTTAATGATTAAGTCATCATGAGGATAAGGGTTAATTGAGTATTTGAGAAGTCAATAACCTTAATTTAGTATTTAATAACAATTTGGTAAAGTTTGGTGGCCCTTGGAGGTCTAGGAAACAAGTTACAAAACTTTTAGCAAAATTCTCCTCAAAATAGTGAATTGCAGTTTTGACACGGGGGCGTGTCAAAATGAAATAGGCCGTGTCAAAGGTTCTGTGAAATGTATGATTTTCGTAGAAAACATAGTAAATGACCTCCGATTGCCCTCAAACTTTATATATAAGCTAATAGGAAGTATATAAGCTTATGGGGGATATCTAAATCTTAAAAATCTTATAAGTGTGTTTTGGTAATTTTGTTGACCTTCACCGTTATGTATATAGCTGGTGTTTGAGAAGTGTTGATCTAAGAAAAAGAACTAAAAGAGGACTATCTAATCTACATTTGGAGAACTAGGGGAGTACGTGTGGACTTTTCCACTTTGGGGTGGATGGCTAAATGTTAAGCTATTTTATGGGAAAATGTTTTGAAAATTTAAGTTTGTCTTTTGAATATGTTTCAATGATTATATGTCAATAGAAAAAGGAAAGAATGTAGTGATGCAATGAAAACCGTCCGGACCATGATACCTCAGAAGAGGCACTAGAGGAATCTACTAGGGTGGCACCTCCCCGTTGCGAAGTAGATGTCCTATTATGATACAGTGGTGGATTGATTTGTTCTTTCCACCTTGGCCTTGGGAATGAGAAAGGAAATTAATGTTATGATATGAAATGATAATTTATGTTATGCAAGAAATGAAATTTTTTGAAAATACTTGAAATTTTTTAAGGTCTAAAACCCACGTAACTCACGAGACATTTTGTATTACGTATCTCTTTTTAAATGTCATGTGTCTTAGGTGATAGCTAAAGGTGTGAAGTGATCTAGAAGTAATGAAGTCCATGGGAGACTTATTGGAGCATAAGTTACACTTTAATTTGATCTTGTAAATCTTAGTTTGCTTGCTATGTTTTTTTTGATACAATGTTAGTAACACCCAAAATATTTTTTTTTTTGAAATTGCGTTTAAACTCTGATGATTTGTTACATTTTTTTTAGTTTTGTTAAACCTTGCCTTTGGGTTAAACCATAGCATTAAATGTTGTTTTGAAAAATAGGGGGTGTTACATAAGTGTCTAAGCCCATAACTATAATTGGTGTACGTTTGAATTGATAGTAGCACAGTATTGGGTTTGTATATTATCCCATGTGGATAAATAAGGAGCTGGATGATTACCAATTTGAATTATTATTATTATTATATTCAGATTAAGGTTATCCAGGGCATCCTTGTTGGACTATAGATAGAACCTTACCCCTAAGGATTTTTGGGCATTAGAAACCCTAAGAGATTGTCGAAATTCTTAGCTCTCTTCTCCCATCTCGTCTCTTATCCTCTTGCTAGTGTTGGATATGAACCACTAGAGGCATGACATTTGTGGTGCTTTCTCTCAAGGCTTCAACAACACAAGGGTGCATTGTTATTTGTCAATAACAATCAAGGTATATTTACTTGACCCTAGTTAGTAATTTCAAAAATATACTAGTAGTCCTAGGGTTTCTTATTTGATGTTCAAACTTGTATGTTCAATTAGAGAAAACATAGATCAAGAATTAGTGTTGCATGCACACATAAGTTTTTGTTTGTTTTGCTCACAACCTATAAGTGGTATGAGAGCCTTGACTTGTTTTTTATTGAATTGATTGTCATGGTTGAATTGATCAAATTAGTGTTTATGGCAACTAAACCCTAATGGACTAGGATTTTCGAAATTAGGGTTTCTTAGGACCTAAGTTTCAAAATTTAGGAAACGGTTGAAACCCTTTGCATTGCTCTACAAGTGTTGATATTTTAGGGTTTCTCGCCCCCTAAGATTTCGAAATTTAGGTAAGGATTAAAATCCTTGCCTTCCTCCCCAAGTCCAAATTTTTGAAAATTGCTAAAATTTTGATAATTATGAGTTTATATAAGTTAAATAGGATAACTACAAAATTGGATATATCCCTACCCATTATTTTTGAAATCGCGGGAAGGATTAGGATTAAATTATCTTGACTAATTTAACTGGATAATCCTAAATTGACTTAATAAATTAATTAAATGGTTAATTAATAGATAATTATTAAATCATTTTTGTTTAATTTTAATTTTAAATTAAATGTTTTTAATTTTTGAAATTCAGTAGTTAAGCCTAGTATTTTGAAAAGTTTAAAATACACCTTATACTATATGTAAAATTATAAGGGGGGTATAAGGGAATTGCCTATAAAATGGTAGTTGAATGAGTGTCTACTCTCACCCATCGCTTGCATGATTGGCGGATGGTCGTTAGTTGAACGAGTTTGATAGGACAAATAATCTTCATTAATAAGTATAATGAATTATAAAGTAACTGAATTCCTTTTATAAAAAAATCGTAATCTTAGTTACTTTAGGAAAAATGTGAATTTGTATGCTTACCCATGAAATTGCACATTGCACTTTATAATTCGTTAGTAGAGTGTGAGTGGTTAACCAAAACACTAATAGGGACTAATAAAGTGTGGTAATGGGTGTCTCGTAAATTACCATTGATTAATGGAGTGTGTGTCGCTAACCGACACATTAAAATGAGATCATAAATGACATCGAGAGTACCAAGCTAATTTGCATGGTTATTCACATCTTATTTTTGATCCTTGGTATCCCAGTCACAAATGGAAGAGCATAATTGAGATTAAACATGCCACTGAATAGTTCAATGAATCTCAAAAGATATAGGAATTTCATTAAAAACCTAATTCGTTCAAATTCGTTTTTTGTGGTGAAATTGGTAAATCGTTATTTACCTACCTTTATATAATTTACAATTAGATTACGACATCCTTTTTTCTAAGTTGTGAATTATTTAGTTGGATTCTAGCCTTAATATTTCAATTGGGTGTTATATTGAGGATTATTATTATCTAACCAAAACTATATTTCTTTGATAAATGTCTACTCCAAATGATGCTTCCAGTTCCTCCTCCTCTTCCAACAACAACTTTTCATTGTTAAACATCTGCTCAAGGGTAATTGTTGATGGCACCAGTTATAACGATTGGATGCGTAAGATCAAAATGGTTCTCCATTTCATGGACAAGGAGTATATGCTCAACAGAGAACTTCTCGAGATTGATGAAACTAAAGCAACTGCTGTAGAACTAGCTGACTATAGGAAACACTGTAATTATTGCATCATGGTGGCGACTATGACTCCCAAGCTACAAAGGTTCTATGAGGATTACTGGCCATACGATATGAACATGGACTTGATGGAAAAGTACCATCAACGAATCGTCAAGAAAAGTACGAGGTGGTAAAGTCCCTCATCACTAGCAAGATGAAAGATGGAGAGTCCGTCAGTAGCCACTTGTAGAGAATACAACGATACATGGAACATTTGCTAAAGCTTAATGTGAAATTTGATGAGGAATTAGGTATTGATATAGTCTTGCACTCATTTCTAGTTGTTATGATCAGTTTATCTTGACTTATCACATGAACAACCAAGAGACCACATTAGCTCAACTCAAGAACCTCCTGCGAACTGCTGAAGTAGGGATAAAGGGAAAAGGTATTACTTGCACTCCTGTTGCTGCTCCAATTTTGGCCATTGGGCAAGGAAAAGGGAAAAAGAGGAAAGGTCCACCAAAGTAGAATTGGAAGGAAAGTCCCAAGCCGGGTTGTCAAGCAATTTACCCAAAGGAAAGACAAGTTTTGACGCTCCCCTGCCTCTGATCCCAAAGAGGCTACTTTTTTCTATTGCCACGACAAAGGGAATTGGAAACAAAGATGCTTGAAGTACTTGAAAGATATTAAGGATGGCAAGGTGAAGCCAACCTCGGCAGGTATTTACACTATCTTATATAACAACTCATCATATTCTCATTGTTGGATCCTTGATACAGGATGTGGTTTTCACATTTGTTCTGATTTGTAGGGGATAAGAAAAAGTGAGGATGTGGAGCATGGAAAGATGAACTTGATCATGTGAAATAGGTGATCTCCACTTGTTTCCAAGATTGGAGTTTATAGATTAGTGCTTAGTAGTGGGTTAGGTTTGGATAAGATAAATTGTTGCTACCCGTCAGAAATGACACATAACATTATTTCATTCACTCTTTATTTAAACAAGGTTTTAGATACTCTTTTAAATATGAGAATGGATCTATTTATTCTTATAAAAATGGTATTTTTTTTATTTTTCAGCTTTACTTTGTGATGGTGTGTATGAAACTGTGATGATTAAAGACAATTTAGGTAATAGTGTTTTCAAATTGATTCATCTAATGGAATAGACAAAGCATGTTGTGGCATTGTCATATTTGACATGTTAACAAGAAACGCATCACCTAACTCCAAAAGGATGGAGTGTTGGAATCATTTGACTTAAGGTCAGATGATATGTGCGAATCTTGTTTACTAGCAAATATGACAAAATCACCTTTCACTGGTTCTTGTGAAAGAGGTGAAGGATTGTTGGATCTCATTCAGATCCACCACAAGGGATGCAAGTTGATTCTATGCGAATTTCACTGATGATTATAGCAGATATGGCTATATCTACTTAATCAAGCATAAATCAGAAACCTTTGAAAAGTTCAAAGAGTTCAAATAATAAGTTGATAATCAATTAGGTATGAAGATCAAGATGCTTATATCCGATAGAGGCGTTGAGTATCTTAGTATCGAGTTCCACAACTACCTCAAGGAATGTGGAATAATTTCACAATTGAAACCTCCTAGGACACCACAATTTAATGGTGTGGCTGAGAGGCATAACCGAACATTGTTAGACATGGTTCATTCCATGATGAGTCGAGCTTCACTTCCAATCTCATTCTGGGGGTATGCCTTAGAGACCGCCGCCCATATTCTTAATCTTTTCCAAACTAAGAAGGTTTCCAAAACACCTAATGATATGTGAACAGAGAAGGTTACCTTGTTAGCACATGTCAAGCTTTGGGGTTGTGAAGCTTTCGTTAGATGAGAGACGCACGACAATGTTAAACCTCGAAGTGAGAGATATATTTTCATCGGTTACCCACATAAGTCTTTTGGATATTTGTTCTATAGACCTAGTGACAACGTGGTTTTTGTAGCACGAAGAGGAGATTGTCGCGCGAGAGAGCTCATATGCAAAGAGGACAGTGGGAGTACATAGTGGGGTAGGTGGATTCCTTTGATTATGATAGTTAGGGATTATTGAACCTTCATCGGAGGGTGTGGGTACGAAATTGGGTTGGAGCAAGTCAGGTTTTAATGGAGGAGGCACACAAGTCGAGGTTCTCTATTCATCTTGGAGTGCGTTGGGTTTTATGAGTAAAAGCTACTCCAGAAGATTTGTGTTGTACTTATTGGTACTTTTGGGGTCCTTTGTTCATAAAAATCATGTCTTGATGGTTTTGGTCCAACCATGAAATACTTAATGCTTATCTTATGGAGTATAGAAGCTATAAATGAATTTTATGCCTTTTTAAGTCATGCAATAGCATAAAGTTGGCAACTTTATGGATTAAGACCTTATTTCGAAGTTAGATATGTGTTTTGGATGTTGGACTTAAAGCATTAAGTGCTTAATGGGTGTTTTTGGCTGACTAGGGCGTACGTCGGGCGTACGAAAGCATACGCGTCTGGGTTCCTGATTCTGGTGTCGCAACTTAGTACGTCGGGCATACTAGTGGTACGCTTAGCGTACTCGATCAGGGGCTAAGTGTGTGACACCGCAAATTTTCAAACAAAATTTTCATTTTAAATTCACATAATTTTTATAATGTATTTCACAAGAATCCCAACTGTTGAATTAACAAAACACCAACTCTATAATTGTTTGATTTATAATCCAGGACCCTTAAACATAACTCTTTCTCTCTCTTGTGTACAATTGAGCAGGCGCCTTCCCATGATCCAAAGAAGTACCTGAAACACATATCACATAACACGGTAAGCACGAAGGTCAGTGAGTTCCCTAAAATACCACACACATCTCAACAGCCACTCGAGGCTATAACACTGTAAGACCCTCTGGTCAATGTGTGTCAGTGCGACCCTCTAGTCCCAAAACTCGGGTGGACCCTCCAGTCCTAACTCAGTAAGCTCAGAATAAAGAACAACATAAATCACAAAGACATAATGCACATCATGAATCACAAAGACATAATGCACAACATGAATCACAAAACATAAGGCATGATATCATGATACTTAATGTAAGCACATAAGACCCTCCGGTCACACATAAGTACCACTCTAAATAAAGTATAGTGAGAAGACTCACCTCGTAAGCTAGAAAGTATAATATCGTACACGGAATCTCGAACTAGCCTCCGCCTAACACATAGAATAATTATCTCTAATTAATATTCCACTCATACTCAATACACCAATGGTTGTTCTCCCGCTCTCTATAACTCTTGGAATGGGTAAAAGACCATTCTACCCCTCCATGGTCTCCATTACTCATGTTGACCAAACCCTAAAGTCAACATAAATCAAACTTGAGCCAACAGTCCATATTTGACCTGACTCGCTGAGTGCACCCATGTTACTCTTTGAGTCCCCTCGTTTTCCTCAGAAGTCTCGTGGAGGTTGACTTAGCTATTCGAGTTGATCCCAACTCACCGAGTTATTGCATGGCCGTGAACATCGGGACAAACCCTAACTGACTCGCCGAGTCAGCTCATGGACTTGGTGAGATTACTCAACCTGATTTCTCATTCAGACATCCAAGGTCAGATCTACCTCACTAAACTCCAGATCTAGTCCTTAAAGGCACAAAAGCCGTGTAAAGTCTCGACCTTTACGTTCATGCCTGGCATATATGCCCAAAAATGCCAATACAAAGTCTTACAAAGGGTTAGGTGCTCAAAGTCTAGTCTCTAGCTCAATAAAGTTTAGGTCCGCGGGCTCTCAAGACCCTCCACAGTTCAGATCTGAGGTTTCAATCTCAAATCATACACAAAAGGCTCAATGACTCTAAACAATGGAAGAAAACCCTAGAAAACTCCCATATCAAATCTCCATAGAAGATGAGAAAGTAAGAATCTTTACCTCAAGAAAACTCTGCTGAATCTGTAAATCCAAAGTATCCTCTTGCTTTAAACTCAATACTCTTTACTTCTCCTTCAAAGAATGCACCAACAACCACCAATTTAGCTCTTCTCTCACTCTCTAGATCTAATGGCGATTAGGGTTTTCTTTCTGGGTTATAGAATGGTTGGTGAGCCGCAATGAAGCTCTAAGTCTCCTTAAATAGGCACCAAACCCTAGGAATTTAGGGTTCCTCCACCCAGTATCTACTCAGTGAGTCGGCATACAGACTCGTCGAGTCTGCTCATTAACCCGTGTGACAAATCTTGACTCTACTCAACAAGTTGAGGCACCAACTCGTTGAGTCACCCATGAAAAATCATATTTTACATATAGAAATGTTATACCTCGAAGTTAGGATGTTACAATTCTCCCCCACTTAATTTGATTTCGCCCTCGAAATCGCGCCTTAGCATCACATAGATCAAAACCTAATAGCCCGATAAGTACCACCAAAAAGGATCTCATACCATACAACAATGTTCCTCAAAAGACATCTGACCCCAAACAGGAACTCCCAATCCCAAAAAGGACAGACCCGTCTGCCATTATGGTACTTATTCCGACTCTCCAGAATTTGAAGACTCTAGTGGTCTGTCTCCCTACCATACCGCCCTCCCAAGATATCATCATGCTAATTCTTGCTCGAATAACAGACACAAATACTCACTGCCCCTCTGATTCTCTTGCTAAGGCTGATACAACAATTTTTATGAGCTTTAACATTCAAAAATGTGACTTTTCATATAACTTGAGGACAAGTTACAAAAACACCTTTTATGAACAACTTGTAGATTAATTTGGATTGAAAACAACTAACACATAATTTTTTTCATTAATCTAAATTGACTCATAAAATAAGGTAAAACAAAAAACTTTTGGTAAACAATAACTTGAGGACAAGTAACGGAGTCCATACAAATTCATTAAGATCAAAAATTACACTAACAAACAATTTGCACATAATTCCTATGATCTAACTAAACTCATATGCATGAACATTCATAATCAACAATTTTCAAGAATTACATAAACATATATAAAACTTGAAACTTTGATTATAGCATTGAAATTGGTTTAACATAATCATTACCACATTAAAAACAGGTTTTTATAAGTCCAAAACTGGTCAAGGTAATGGTTCTAGACCAATTCCAGCACCAAAACTCGAACAACAAGCTATCAGGACCCAAAACTCGTCGAGTTCCTTGAGGAACTCATCGAGTTCATGCCTAATATTATGAACTCGTCGAGTTTTATGCATAAACTCTTCGAGTTTTGTGGTCTGGACAATTCTTGGCTTCGAAAAATCAGTTTGCATCAAGTATAATTGAAAACAAGCCTTGGCTCTGATACCACTGTTGGGTTTTGAGCATTCTAACACGCCTAAGGTGTTCATGCAACCCTAAATACCTTGGATCTATGTTTTCACTAATTAACATGCAATGGTGTTTCCGAGGTATTAAACCTAAAACTAGCATACAATTGTTATAGAATCTAGTTAGGATAACATACCTTATGGTGGAGCTTGAAGTCTTGATGTATTTAGCCTTAAGAGCTTAGACCCAATAGTGTAGAAGCCTCAAGTGGAATCACAACACATCATGAACAAAGAATGAACTTGAGAGAGAATCTCCATGCACCCAAAACCACCATGAACTCCAAGAATCCTCAAGTATCTTGCAAGTGGCGATTTTGGCTATGAATGGATGTATTTATATGTGGGATTTCTAGGGTCATGGGTATAACCCAAATCCATACCCATGGGTTTTATGATGCATGGTTCATGTGGCCCAACTCTTTATGTATCCATACATAAACTTCGTCCAACATGGATCATAAGCCCAACACATATAAATATAACTAATTAACATAATTAGTCCCTATAGATTTAATTAGTCTCTTTTGATCACCAAATTAATTCTTGATCAATACTAATTAACCCATATGATTTCATATTAATATATTATATCTTATAATATATTAATAAATCATGTATAACATCTTCTCTCAAAAGTCCATCCTAACAAATTGTTCTGATGATATGCAACCCAAATGGACCATGCTACTCTCGGGTCAAGTACATACCAATAATAGTTATGGGCTTAGACATCTAATCCAAAAGAAACCCACTACCACTCTGAATAACATTTACCAGTACATTCAAAATCTCATCTTGGTAACTCAGTACGCGACTAGGGTAAACTTGAGCTCGAGTGCCTGGCGTGACAACTGAATTGGGACCACTCGTCACCAATCTGAGACTCAACTTACAACCTGTGATCCGCGAACCCATGTTTGCGTGACTTCTCCATTTCCTTCCGATTCTGCCAGCCACTTCCTAACTCAAAAGATAACGATTACCCATTATCATGGAGACACTAGTCTCTCCCCTGGTTCAACCACCAGGTTCCCAAAGACTCAATGGATAAGGCTACCCAAGCCTATGAACTCCTCTGCATCATGCTCTAACTAGTGAATACTACGGCTCCCGTGGTTACAACATTCTTTCTTACTGACTAGTAAGTGCTACAGCTCCCCATAATCTTAAGGCACTCCCTCACTGACTCATGAGGGCTATGGCTCCCCACAGTCTCACAATACCGTCTTTCGACCAGTGAAAGTTACGGCTCCCTACAGTTTCAAAAAACTTCCTTGCTGTCCAAAGAAAGCTACGGTTCCCGCCATTCCACAATGCTCTCTCTCCCACTTGTTGGTTAGTGAAAGCTACGGCTCCCCACAGTTCCACAATACTCGCTCCCTGACTAGTGAAAACTACAGCACCCCGCAGTTTCACGACACTCTCACGCTCTCCAGGGACTCACCCTACAGTCCTTCCCGATAGTTCCAAGTGATTATTCACACTCGGACCCACTCACTCTCTTATCACCCCATAATCTCATCCTCAAGTAACCCGCTACTGGGTACTCTAACTCATGCTCTGCGGCCCAATCGTAGGCAGGTACACACACCCACCCAGATTAAGCACCACCATTTTTGATGTAAATTCTAGTAGACAATGCACTTTCCTCGGTACTGTTATACTCTTGGATAATTCCCTTTTTCTAGCGGCAATTAACTGATAGGTTCCCTCTGGAAAAATAGTCACTTGGTGCTCCGCTAGCCATCTCACAACTCAAGTCTCAAGATAATCCAAACTTTAGGGTATCATACTCGGATACCACGGTACATCATCACAGAACCTCATGATGTATTGTCTCAACCACTGATCTCCCACTCACAACATCGTACTCGGGTACCACGATGCATACTCCGGAGTCTCACAACGTCATGCTTCCACCATTGATCTTCCTTTTGAACATCGTGTTACTTTGAAATACTCCATCTTTCAATTGAAACACAGAGGAATCATCAATGAATCAACACTCATTGACGACAATCCGAAACTTCATCATCTTCTGATCAAATCCATGTACAGAATATGAAATTGGTTGCCAAAACAACTGCTGCCCTTTCTGAAACGCGGAAAACAATCCATACATCTATTTGGTACTTCAGAAATCGAATTCAGACCTTAATGACCCATCTTCCTTGAACTCCACAATGGCAATCCCGAAAAAAAATCCGTGAAATCAATAGATTTTCTCTGACCAACGACCACCTAACGGGAATACACCCATCCTTCCAAGAACACAAACCCATGCATCATCTTACTCTGTACCTGGCCTTGCCCATCACTATCCGAGTCTCGTATACCCGCACCACGGGTACTCATAACCCATACCTCTAAGTCACAACTCGAATAAATCGCCGATTCACCCAACATAATACTCGGTTCTCCCCTACTTGGGGTTTGTTCCATCACCAATTGGCATACCAATAGTCTACTCCACAGACTGTTTCACCAGATACGTCACTCCTGACTCTAGGAACCCGCTAGAGACCAAGCAACCTCAATTATCTCGCAACTCAGACGAAAACCTCAGAATTCTCCCAACATGACTGCCTCTAGTTACCCAAATTCGCATGCCAGCACTACCGACTCCCTCGGTTGTCCGAACTAGTCGTGACCCTTAGTCTGAAAATAATAAGCTACCACGCACATTATCTCTGATTCCTCAACCATCATTCCATCGCGTGGATCATCACAGGATTAGGAGACCATACTCTCACAGTAGAGGTCCAAAGTAAACATCTAGAGACACCGCCTTAACATAATTCTCTTGATTACTCAAAAAGGCTACTAACATATGCCTCACTATAATCAACTGAGGCATATCTTGTCCTTATTCACCTTAGTTCCCACTGATGACTCACTTATGATACAAGAAATACCTCACAACAGGTGTGCTACGCAAATATCTAGTGACAATATCGCAACTAAATGCAACCCCCACGGGTTTTACCGCTAAACTCTGCAATCAGACCTATAGGAAGCGGAATTAATGTAACTCTCGTCACAAGAGGCGACCTTTCATTCACCGGTCGATTACTTACCCTAAAACGTAATCCTCCACCAGGTGCCATCTCTATTCATTCCTACGTCTTGTGACTCCATCTGGCATCTCCCAGTAAATATCCCAGAAACTATCTCGATTTCCCTTTAAAATATGCCCCAATGGAACTCGTTCGACAAGGCCCTCTGTCTCCACACTCCATCATACCCGTTCTCAGTCTCAATGTTCACAACCAGATAACTAGTAAAGTCAAAGGCACTATCTATCATGAATCATGGTACTCGAACCATGTTACCTCTTCCCAATCTGCTACGAACCATGGCACTCGAACCATGTTATCTCTTCTTACTTTGCTGCTTATCATGGTACACAAACCATGCTATCTCCTCTTACTCTGCTACTTAGAACCTTTGCAGTTCTCCTTACTTAGAGTATGGGTCCTCTACTTTCAGTAGTATGGGCCCATACTACCTGCCACATCTACCCATACTTTCCACACGGATCATTCCAGATTTCCTAAGTAGCTGCTCATCCTTCTCAATCACCGATCTCGTTATACCTGGCCGCTTTCCAGCAAATACTCTCCTCTATCAGCATACTCGTCTGACTTCCCGAGGCGTTCCTAGGTTCTCACACTTCTCTGCAATCAGCTACTGAATAACCCTTTTGATGCCAGCCATCTACCTCCTGAATATCGTCATATTCACTTGGTAGCGGACTCCCATCACCAAGAGTTCCACAAAGCATGAAGCAAGCAACATTCGGGCATCGAATAACCTCCACCAGCACATAACACTACTGGAGCATACAACTCCACTTGCTCTATTCACAACTCAAAAGGCATCACCGAACTCAGGCCATCTTACCTCTCGCGGTAACTAACTACTCTCATCGGTAGACTCCTCAATTGCTCATCTAGGTATCTCTCCTAGATTATATCTCATCTCATAGCTCTCTCTCTAAGTGATTCCCGCTAGATAATCTTACTCACCACATACTCAAAGCACATACAAATAGCAACACTCCTAGGCTAAGGCATCACAATCAGGCAACTCTAGCCCTAGAATATGGAATACCTAGCCTATGCTCTAACATGCAATTCTAATATCTCGTGAATATCTCATGAATATCACATAAATATCTCATAAATATCTTATAAAGTAAACAACTGAGGTATTTTGGGAAATCACCGTTCGGGCTCTGGCTGATTGTACACACTACTCTTTCTCGTTTTTCTCTTGGATTCTCTTACTCATTTTAGAAAAATCGTTTCTTTTGAAAATCTTTCTCAAATCTTTCTCAAATCTTGTTTGGCTGTCAAACCAACAAATAATGGGATAAAATATAACAATAAAACTCAAATCACTGCTACTTCATACACTAAAGATAGTATAGAGTAAGCAGGGCCGATCCACAGGAATACGGGACTTCAGTAAAAGGAATACATTTCTGATTCCGGTTCCTACATATGTATTATGTTAAAAGATGTAATATAATTTTGATTATGTTTTATCTTGGTTGGTAATTTAGATATTAATAAACTCTAATATCTAGGTTGACAAAAGTATTTTATTCAAAACATCCTCTTTAAATAAAAATTCCTTTAATTGATTCAATTCAAATAAGTTCTTGCATCAAATCATTGAAGGACATTGAGTTCTTGCAACAATTACCAACAATGTTCAACATTCTTCTTAAGCTTGGGATTATGAACATTTAACCTTTGATTACACTTATTTTGATTCAAATTCAACCAATCAAGTGTATGTTACTAACATCAAATCATAAAACATATACAAATTTCATAATTTGATTAACTAGATTGAATGGAACCCTAGTTCATTGATCAAGTGAAAAAGAGAATCCCTCAAACACATAATTAGGATCAAATCAAAGATTACTAGATATTAAACATAAGTCAAATGTAAATTACAACCTAATAACACATACTTAAGAATTCAGAATCAGAACTGAAATAGGAATCAGCCACACATGTCTAAGTTAAACTACAATTCAACAAGTTTAATCCTCAATTGAACTTACAAAGTGCAAATTAAAGTGTTTCCAAATGTTAATCCACTTCCAAAATCTCCCAAAATCGATTTCTTCTCTCCCCAAACACGACTTAACTTCTCCTGCAACTGGTTGTCCTCTTTTTACAAATGATTCAACTGTTTTAAAACTGGCTACACGTTTACACGGACCGTGTAAATTATAACTAACCATTTACACAGCCGTGTAAATACAAGAAGTAATTTGCTCATAAGTAAGCGTTTACACAGCCCGTGTAAACTCAAAGCTTTCATTTACATGGCCATGTAAATCTCTGTAAAGTCAAAATCTTCATTTTCTTCTTAAGTTCCTCCTCGATGCTCCAACGGTCCCGAAACTTCATCGACATCTTTTATTCATCATCTCAACTAATATTCTTCCTTCAAAATTCCCTGAAATATCACAAAAGTGTATGAATGGAATTGCATCATGAAAAATCCCGAAAATATGCAAAATGCATGAGTTTAAACCTAAATGCAATGTACTTTTATGGACTAAAACTACAAAATGAATGCATGAATTGCATGTAACAAATCCTTAGTTTGAGTTAAGACATACCGAAAGAAGCATCTGAATCCCTCAAACCAAGGCTTTGATTCCAACTTGTAACACCGCAAATTTTCAAACAAAATTTTTATTTTAAATTCACATAATTTTTATAACGTATTTCACAAGAATCCCAACTATTGAATTAACAAAACACCAACTTCTCAATTGTTTGATTTATAATCTAGGACCCTTAAACATAACTTTTTTTTTCTCTCATGTGTACATTCGAGCCGGCACCTTCCCGCGATCTAAAGAAGTACCTGAAACACATATCACATAACACGGTAAACACGAAGCTTAGTGAGTTCCCACAAAATACCACACACATCTCAATAGCAACTCAAGGTTATAACACTGTAAGACCCTCTGGTCAATGTGTCTTAGTGGGACCCTCCAGTGCCAAAACTCGGATGGACCCTCCGGTCCTAACTCAGTAAGCTCTGAATAATGCACAACATAAATCACAAAGACATAATGCACAACATGAATCACAAAGACATAATGTACATCATGAATCACAAAACATAAGGCAGGATATCACGATACTTAATGTAAGCACATAAGACCCTCTGGTCACACATAAGTACTACTCTAGGTAAAGTGCAGTGAGAAGACTTACCTCGTAAGCTTGCAAGTATAATCTCGTACACGGAATCTCGAACTAGCCTTTGCTTAATGCATAGAATAATTATCTCTAATTAATATTCCACTCGTACTCAATACAACAATGGTTGTTCTCCCTCTCTCTCTAACTCTTAGAATGGGTAAAAGACCATTTTACCCTGCCATGGTCTCCATTAATCATGTTGACCAAACCCTAAAGTCAACAGAAGTCAAAATCGAGTCAACAATCCATATTTGACCTGACTCGCCGAGTGCACCCATGTTACTTGTTGAGTCCCCTCGTTTTCCTCAGAAGTCTTGTGGAGGTTGACTCACCTTGTCGAGTTGACTCCCAACTCACCGAGTTATTAGATGGCCGTGAACATTGGGAAAAACCCTAACTAACTCGTCGAGTCAGCTCATGGACTTGGCGAGTTTACTCAACCTGATTTCTCATTCATACATCCAAGGTCAGATCTACCATACTAGACTCTAGATCTAGTCCATACAGGCACAAAATCCATGTAAAGTCTCGGCCTTTATGTTCATGCATGGCATATATGCCCAAAAATGCCAATACAAAGTCTTACAAAGGGTTAGGTGATCTAAGTCTAGTCTCTAGCTCAATAAAGTTTAGGTCCTTGGGCTCTCAAGAGCCTCCACACTTCAGATCTGAGGTTTAAACCTCAAATCATACACA
Source organism: Lactuca sativa (assembly GCF_002870075.4). NCBI lineage: Eukaryota > Viridiplantae > Streptophyta > Magnoliopsida > Asterales > Asteraceae > Lactuca > Lactuca sativa. Next base: position 3,210,368 of record NC_056629.2, read on the forward strand.
AAAGGCTCAATAACTCTAAACAATGGAAGAAAACCCTAGAAAACTCCCATTTCAAAATCTCAATAGAAGATGAGCAAGTCAGTATCTTTACCTCAAGAAAACTCTGCTGAATTTGTAGATCCAAAGTCTCTTCTTACTCCAACCTCAATACTATTTACTTCTCCTTCAAAGAATGCACCACCAACCACCAATTTAGCTATTCTCTCACTCTCTAGCTCTAACGGCGATTAGGGTTTTCTCTCAGGGTTGTAGAATGGTTAGTGAGCCACAGTGAAGCTATTAGTGCCCTTAAATAGGCCCCAAACCCTTAAAATTCAGGGTTTCTCCACCCAGCGTCTACTCGACGAGTCTGCATACATACTTGTTGAGTCATCTCATTGTTAGGTGCATTTTGTGCACCTTTTTGCACAGCTTTTAGCCCTTTTTTATGTATGTCCTTAGCATAATTTCATTGTTTTTATTGCATTTTAGCATATTTAGGTTAATTTATTGAACAACCTTATTTGCACTCCTTCATGTCCTTTTTCAGGTGAACCGGAGGTTGGAACGCGCTTTTGGAGGTGCTAGGGAGCGTTGGTGAAGATTGCGGGACGATTGGGCGAGAATCGGAAGAATTAGAAAAATCAAGTTTGGATGATCATCCACAGGGAAACACGGGGTGTGTTGGGTTTGGCTTAGAATCCAACACGGTGCGTGTTTGACGGTTCAAGCAATTTTAACTTCACCGAACACGACCCGTATTCATTCAGCCTATATGGACACGGGGCGTGTTGGGCTAGCTGGGCATTTTTGAGCATCGTACTTCAAATTTGGAATCGAGAATTGAAGGGTTGGTTTACACTCAACACGACCCGTGTTGATTTGCTCTATTTCGACACGGGGCGTGTTCAACTTAAAAACTGTCTTTTTGGTAGTTTTTCCTCTTTTCTAATTATGAGAATTAGGACATTTTTAGGAGCAGGGAGAGCGGAGAAAAGCATTTTTGGAGAGAAGGAATTGAAGGTTTTAGCAAGGATTGTCCGTTAAACATTCGGAAACATTTTGATTTCATATTTGTAAGCATTTTAGTTCTTGATTTCATCTTCTAGAATTCCATTTTTGTTCTAGTCATGTGTGGCTAGAACCCTAATTTCTCCAACTCATGTTTTGACTTTCTACTTGTGAATCTAATCATATGACTTGATGTTTGTTCTTAATTTCTATCTAACGAATTTGATTTTGCTTCAATCGAATGTTTGATTCTAATTATGATTCTTATTGGCCATTTGAATTAGGGTTAGGTCACTCCTCTTTTACAAAATCCGTAATTGTTTTGTGAAATTGAACAAGTAACAAGCATTAAATTGATCTCTATTGAATGAATTTAATGTAAATCTTATTCATACACTTTTACACTTCCGAGCTTATGAGGAGTATTGGGTGTTGTTAGGAACATTCACATAAAGCTTCTTGCAATCTTTCAATCTAATTCTAAGAGCTTGTTTAGATTAGGTTAGTAAGGTTAGGATTAATCAAAGAGCTTGTTTTGGTTAATCATTGTGGTAACTGGAAAGTTTTAGAGCTTGTTAACACTTTGAAGTACCTATTTAGATAGAATGAAACAAAAGTCTTGTCATCTTGGATTCACATTGTTGAACTGTCATACATGAAGTTGGAGTCGTTATAATATCTGAATTTAATTTAATCATTCAGCCAATTACTTGTGATTTTACTTTATTTGTCTAATCATTGCAATCAAACCCCCCCTTTTCTTTCATCTTTTGTGAACAAGTAACTTACGCAAAAAGGGTATGGACTGATTGTCCCGTGTCTCTGTGGATCGACCCTACTTGCCTTGTACTACTTTTTAGTGTAATAGAGTAGTGTTACTCAGGAGTATATCGTACCCCTTTATTTGTTGGGTTTGACACGCCTAACAAATTGGCGTCGTTGCCGGGGACACGGTGTTACTAATTGTTTATGCCTAGATCTTTTCGTACAGGTACGCCATTGCCAATTGATCCAGAGATAGAGAAGACTGCAAAGAAGTTAAGGAAGCAACCCAAACTTCGTAAAAGGCAGCCGGTTTCCGGTACTTCCTCATCATCTACTCCCCCAGTCATCAACATTTGGGAGGACATACCCCTCTCAAGTGTATCCACATCAGAAACAGAAAGCCCATCACTCTCACCACAATTAGCCTCACCCATAAATACCACTCCACCCTCTTCACCTATTCATAATATCCTAAAAAGTTCACCTACAGAAACATCACCCACTTCTCAAGCCATGGCAGATAACCCTGGAGGGAATCAAGGTCCTCCAAACCCACCACCCGAACAAAATCTTCGTCATTGGTCAAGACAAGAGGTGACTCAACAACCTCTTTGTATCACATACCCAACTGCTACCAACTTGGAACTCAAATCCAGGCTCATTCACTTACTCCCAACATTTAGGGGCCTAGAAAATGAAGATCCTCACAAGTTTCTTATAGAGTTTCATGTAGTATGTGTGGGTATCAAACCACACAATGTCACGGAGGATCAGATCAAGCTTAGGGCGTTCCCCTTCGCAGTGCAAGACGCCGCCAAAGACTGGCTCTATGACCTCCCACTGGGGACGGTGACTACTTGGGTGGACCTTGCGAGGTTGTTCTTGGACAAGTTTTTTCCCGAAATGAAAGCTTCATCCCTACGGAGGGAAATTATCGGAATCAAGCAACACAAAATAGAAGCTTTCCACACATACTGGGAAAGATTTAAGAAACTTTGCGCCCGTTGTCCAAAGCACGGGATCACCGAGTATCAGCTCCTACAGTATTTCATTGAAGGTATGACCCCCATGGAAAGAAGGCTTCTCAATGCTTCTAGTGGCGGATATTTGTCTGATAAGAACCTAACTGAGATCCGAAATCTAATCAAGAACATGGCTGAAGATTCCAAACATTCAAGCCATGACGAAGAATGGTATACGGATGCACCCCTGGGTGTAAAAGAAGTTCAAACTCCTCAGATTGAAGCTCAGTTGTCCGAGCTCACAAAAGTAGTCATGATGTTGGCCAAAGACAAAGGTGTGCAGCCCACACTCCGCCCATGCGGTATTTGCACCCAAGTGGGGCATCCAACCGATATGTGCCCACAACTCCAAGAGGAAGATTATGAAGAAGAGAAAGTCATGGGAGGCTATTATGGGGCAAATCAGAGAGGTTATGAGCAACCAAGAGGTGATCAGCGATGGAACAATAATCAAGGGCGGGGAGGCAATCAAAAAGGGAATTATCAGCAAAATCAATCTCATCAATATCAACCAAGACCACCATTTCCTCAAAATCAACAACGACCACCCTTCCAACCTCAAAATTACCAACCAAGGCACCCACAACAACCCCCTCCACAAGCAAGTTCTTCAAGTATGTCCTTAGAGGACATAGTGAAAAGCCTTGCCACAAGCACTCAAAGCTTTCAACAAGAAACCAAGGCAAGCATAAAAAGCTTGGAGCAATAAGTATCACAACTTGCTCAATCCGTGAGTAAGATGGAGTCGCAAGGAAAGCTACCCTCTCAAACGGAGAAGAACCCAAAACACAATGCGTGTGCAATTACTCTAAGAGGTGGGAAAAGCTATGAAAGCCCAAGGATGCCGCATGAAGAAGAAGAAGAGAAAGAGATTGAGGTGGAAGAAGCTATCAAAGAAGAGGAAAGGAAAAGTACTTCCAAGTCAAAGAAGCCCATAGAGACCGAAGTGAAAGTCACACCAACTCCATTTCCTTCAAGGCTGGCAAGCACCAAAAGAGAAAGGGAAGATGACAAAATCATGGCCATTTTCGAAAGGTTGAAATCAATATCCCTCTTTTAGATGCCATTACACAAATTCCTAGATATGCTAAGTTCCTTAAGGAACTTTGCACATCTAAGAAAAATCTTAAAGGAAATCAAACTGTGAAGGTTGGTGAAAATGTCTCAGCTGTGTTACAAAAGCGGCTACCAAAAAAATGCAAGGACCCGGGTGTTTTCACGGTTCCTTGCAAAATGGGTAACCTTTTCGTACCATGTGCCATGCTTGATCTAGGAGCATCAATTAATGTCTTACCCTATTCAAGTTATAGGAAAATGGGAATTGGACCTTTATCAAAAACCAGAGTTATCATTCAACTTGCTGACCGGTCTTTGGTACACCCGAAAGGTGTATTGGAGGACGTGTTAGTGCAAGTTAATGAGCTTGTTTTTCCCACTGACTTTTATGTTTTAGACATGGGTGATGAAAATACCCCACAATCGAGCTCCATCCTTTTGGGGAGACCTTTTATGAGTACCGCAAAAACAAAAATAGATGTAGCCAATGGTGCTTTGACAATGGAGTTCGATGGTGAGGTGATTAACTTTAATATCTTTGAAGCCGTGCGTTATCCTAGCGGTATTCATTCTTTAAACTTCATAGATGTTATTAGTTCATGTACTAATGATTTCTTTGAGATGTCAAGCCAAGATGTGCTAACCACCATCTTGAGCAAACACTTTGATGAGATAGGGATTAAGGATTTGGCTGACAAGTACACATTGGAGGATGAATTGATTGAAGTAATCGATTCCTTGGAGAAAGCACAACCCATGAGAGTTGAACCACCCCGCATGAAGCTAAAAAGTTCCAATCCAAAACTTCTCCCATCCATAGTACAACCACTGACTCTTGAGTTGAAGGCTCTTCTCGACCATCTCAAGTATGCCTATCTTGGAGAGGAAGAGACATTACTGGTGATAATTTCGACCAAGCTGGCACGAGAAGAAGAAAAAGAGTTGGTTGAAATTTTGAAGAAATACAAGGAGGCTATTGGTTGGACCATTGCGGATATAAAAGGGTTGAGCCTATCATTATGCATGCATAAAATACTGATGGAAGAGGACTTCAAGCCAACCCGTGAAGCCCAAAGGAGGTTGAATCCACCTATGATGGAGGTGGTTAAAAAGGAGATCATGAAGCTCTTGGATGTAGGTGTAATCTACCCCATTTCTGATAGTAAGTGGGTAAGTCCCGTGTAAGTTGTCCCGAAAAAAGCCGAAGTCACCATTGTCAAAAACTCCGAGGGGGAATTGGTACCCACCCATGTTCAAAACGGGTGGAGAGTTTGTATCGATTGTAAGAAGTTGAATGCTTCCACCCGCAAAGACCACTTCCCTTTGCCATTCATCGATCAAATGTTAGAACGATTGGCCGGGAAATCCCACTATTGCTGCCTTGATGGTTTCTCTGGTTTTCATCAAATTCCGATTGCCCTGGAAGACCAAGAGAAAACCACATTCACATGTCCCTTTGGCACCTTTGTGTATAGACGCATGCCCTTCGGCTTGTGCAATGCACCCGCGACCTTCCAAAGATGTATGGTGAGCATATTTTTAGAATGTGTCAAAAATATCATAGAGGTTTTCATGGACGATTTTACTGTTTATGGAAATTCTTTTAATGAATGTTTGATTAATCTCACCAAAATCTTACAAAGGTGCATTGACACGAACATAGTCCTTAATTATGAAAAATTCCATTTTATGCTTGACAAGGGCTTGATACTTGGACATGTGGTGTCCCAAAAAGATTTTGAAGTTGACAAGGCCAAAATAGATGTTATTAAGAGCTTACCATACCCGACAAATGTTCGGGAAGTACATTCTTTTCTTGGCCATGCAGGTTTTTATCGGCGGTTTATAAAGGATTTTTCCAAGATCACGGTGCCGACGTGTCAACTTCTACAAAAGGAGGCCGGTTTTGAGCTTGGTGATGAATATACGAAGGCATTTGATCGTTTGAAAGACTTGTTGACATCCGCCCCCATTATTCAACCGCCAAATTGGGATCTTCCATTAGAGATCATGTGCGATGCTAGCAATACCGCGGTTGGGGCGGTTTTGGGGCAAAAGGTTGACCGTGCACATCATGTCATCTACTATGCATCAAAGACCCTTGATAGTGCACAAGGCAACTACACCACAACGGAGAAAGAGTTTCTGGCTATTGTCTTTGCTCTAGAGAAGTTCCGACAATACCTCCTTGGAACTAAAGTGATCATATATTCGGACCATGCAGCCATAAAGCACTTACTTACGAAGAAAGATTCGAAGCCGAGGTTAATACGGTGGATGCTGCTTTTGAAAGAGTTCGATATTGAGATCAAAGACAAGAGTGGAAAGGAAAATCTGGTTGCGGATCATCTAAGTCGCATTGTATCGCCCGAAGATGGTATACCAATCTGTGACACATTTCCAGATGAGCATCTATTTGCAGCCAAAGAAGCACCATGGTATGCAGATATCGTTAATTACTTGGTCACAAGTCAATTTCCCCCAGATTCATCCCGTTGGCAAAGAGACAAAATCAAGAAGGAAGCCAACTGATACATATGGGACGAGCCTTACCTTTGGAAGTACTGTGCGGACCAAGTAATTCGCAGGTGTGTTGAGCAAAAAGAGGTACAATCTATCCTTAATTTTTTCCATTCTTATGCTTGTGGTGGTCACTTTGGACCCCAAAGGACAGCTAGGAAAGTTTTAGATAGCAGATTCTTTTGGCCTTCTATTTTCCATGATTCCTATGTGCTTTGTGCACATTGTGAAAAGTGCCAAAAATCTAGATCTTTAAGCTCTAGGAATCAAATGCCCCTTACCCTTATTCTAGTATGTGAGATTTTTGATGTATGGGGTATTGACTTTATGGGACCATTTCCGTCCTCTTTTGGTTGTTCTTATATTTTGTTAGCGGTGGACTATGTGTCCAAATGGGTGGAGGCTAAGGCCACCCGTACTAATGATTCCAAAGTTGTGGTCGATTTCCTTAAGGTACAGATTTTCTCACGGTTTGGCACACCAAAGGCGCTCATAAGTGACCGCGGGACCCATTTCTGCAGTCGGATGCTAGAAGCTGTTTTGAAGAGATATGGAGTGACACACAAAGTCTCAACAACTTATCATCCCCAAACCAATGGACAAGCAGAAGTCTCAAACAGGCAAATCAAAAGCATCTTGTAGAAAACGGTCAACCCAAACTACAAAGATTGGAGCTTAAGGCTAGATGATGCCTTATGGGCATACCGTACCGCCTTTAAAACTCCCATTGGTATGTCCCCATATAGGCTTGTGTTTGGTAAAGCATGCCATCTTCCAGTTGAGCTTGAGCATAAAGCTTTTTGGGCGGTAAAGAAATTCAACATGAGTGAAGATGAGGTGGGAAATAAAAGGAAACTTGATATCCAAGAGCTAGAGGAGATTCAGAATGATGCATACGAAAGCAACATGATCTATAAGGAGAAAACAAAAGCATACCATGACAGGGCGATCTCCCGAAAGACTTTTATACAAGGACAAAAGGTGTTGCTATACCACTCAAGATTCAAGCTAATTTCAGGAAAGTTGAGATCGAGATGGGTTGGTACTTTCATGGTCAAAAGGGTGTTTGACCATGGTGCGGTGGAAATCACGAGCAAGCAAACGGGTAAAACATTCAAAGTCAATGGTCACAGGCTGAAGCTATTTTATGAAGGATTTGAGGTGAAGAATGAAGAGGTTGACGAGTTGGAGAACCCCACATACCAAGACTGAAGCACACTTGGGGGAAAAGTCGAGCCAACGACTTAAAACAAGGGCGGGTAACCGGGAGGCAACTCGGGGGTATTTCTGTCTTTTATTTAAAAAAAATTTCCATTTCTTTGAGTTTTTGGTTTTCAATGTTCCAAATGCATTTAAACATGATTTAAAATCACCAAACGGACCTAGGAATGCAAAAGTATTTCATTTCAAAGAGAAGGAAATTTTCAAGTTCAAAAAGTGGGGATTAGCATCCAGGGACCAACACGGGTCGTGTCCCGCTTAGCCTTAATGGAACACGGGCCGTGTTCATGTAAAAAAGGACCCAAATTCTTCCACAGACCAACACGGGTCGTGTTGGTTTTGGCCTATAATCAACATGGGTCGTGTCCATGCAAAAAGTACCCCCAATTCCTCCAGATCATAACACGGGTCGTGTTTAGTTTTGCCTTAGACCCAACACGGGTCGTGTTCGTCCTTAACTCAGCATAAAACCCCCCAACACGGGGCGTGTCTATTAAGCCTGCGGCGACACGGGTCATGTCCGCGCAGCAGTTCTGGTGCTTTTTAAAGAAAAAAATCGGGACTTGCCCTCATTTATCCCCACTTTCACTTCCTAACAGCCTCTCTCTCCCAACAAAAATCTTAGGTCCGATTTTCATCAAAACCTTTCAATTTCTTCAAGATTTTGGCTTCCATCTACGAAAAGGTTTGATTTTCATCATCTACACTTCATCTTCTCCATCTTAAACACCATTTTCTTGCATTTTAATGGTGGATTTGGGGGTTTTGAAAAACCCTAGATCCGAAAATCTCATGTGATTTTGGTGTTTTAGTGTCTTAATCTTCAAAAGGGCAAGCTTGGGTAGGTTAAGGAAGATCTTTTCCATCAAGAACAACACAATCCCACACACGATTCGGTAAATTCCTCCCAACTCTTAACTTTTGGATTTTGTGTTCTTGAGTCAAATTACTTGAAATTGTGGTATATTTGGACTTGATTCTTAGTAGGAAATCTTTGAAAACCAAATTTCCCGCGAAATTTTGGTGGCCAAATTCAAAGTTGACTGGACCCGCCAACAATTGACTTTTTGACATATTGACCTATTGACTTTTAATTTGTCCCAAAACTTGACTATGGAAGCTGCATCTTCCAAAAGACCAAGACAAACCAAATCATCCGCCCGCCGTCAGAAGCCTAGGACCCCATCACCTCCATCTAGATCCCCATCACCTCCACCTAGGTCCCCAACACCCCCAGCCGACCCGTCTCATTGTGGTGTCGTATGTCTTGGCCCAATTCAACAGGGAAAATTTGAGTCATTCCTTAAACGGGGTCATGCCATCCAAAAATTCACGCATGTTCCATCCCTAAAAGAGTTGCATGTTTACAATCAAGTCAAAACGCTGTTTCGCAACATAGGGTGACACGGCTTGTTGAGGGTCCATGAATTGAGCTATAAAGTCCCAACAGCTGAGTTTCTATCCTCAGTTTATTTGGACCATGGGATCCTCTCCTTCCGTCTAATGAATCAAGACTGTGAGATCTCTTTGGATCAAATCAATGCCATTGTGGGGGCCCCAACAGAAAACACATTTGGCCCCACTGACCCAATTCAAGGATACTTTGACTTGACATGGTGGACCCAACTCACCCAATTACACCCATATGTCTCTAGCGCTGCTAAAGCCTCATCACCTATCCATCCAGTGATGATGGTAGCCCATAGAATCATTGCTTCTCTCGTCGCCCCTAGAGAGGAGCGAAGCACCATCAGCACGCTAGAACTCAAAATCCTCTATGCAATGACCCATCCCGAGAATAACCTCATTCCTCATTATGGTCGGTTTCTGTGCCACAAGCTCATCCGACTGAGCACATCCCGATCGGGAAAGATTGTTTGCGGGGGTATTGTCTACATGCTCGCCAAGAGCGCCCAAATCCGGGCCCCATACCCCGGTCCCCATCAGCCATTGGCGGGTGAGCCTTATCTCACCATTACTGTCCTTGAGTCCATGCGACTCTTCCGTTCGGCAGGCGATGGCACACACCATTGGACTGTGGGTCAAAATCATGATCCAAAGCTCCTCATCACACCAGAAAATAAAGGCATTCTTGATTTCTGAAATCCCATTCACATGACCGATTGGAAAATCATTCCATACATCTTCCCCCACTTATACTCCACCGAGGTAGATGAGCAAAGTGAAGAAAACAAGGAAGATGGTGATGATGATGATGAAGAGGAAGAGGAGGCCCACCATGCTTCTCCCACCGGTGGTGCTAGCTCATCCCATTTTGTTGCACCCCCGTCTTATCATCAGCAGTATATAGATGAATTCCAATCAATCCATACCCGCCTCGACATCTACCAACAAGATATTGCAAGCCTGACCCAAAATTTTTCCACCTTCACCACTCAGTACGCTCGGGATCAAGAGCGTCAACGCAACCATGAGGAGGACTTCTGGGCTTGGACCCAAAACCCCAACTACTATCCTCCTCCTCCACCTCCGTTTTAGGTTGTTCCACCCTCTCCAAGCATCGGGGACGATGCTTATCTTTAAGCTTGGGGAGGGGTAGACTTGTATATTTGGTTCATTCATACACAGGCATGCATTTTCTTATTTTCAAAATTTTTTATTTTATTCTCTCTTATTTTCTCTTTTCTATTTTATTTTCTTATTTTCATTTTCCTTGCATTCTATATTTGTTTTTCAAAAAAAAACTGTACGAGATGATGACACTCTTTACATACAATTGCTCCATGAAGTGGGAAGAATTCCGAGGCGACCGAATAGTTACCGGAAGCGTAGAATCAGCTGTCATAACTAGGGGACCCAAACACCGTAATTCGAGACCCTAGCCTTAGATAATAAAAAGAATTTATATTGAAACCTTTTTTTGGGCGGTAATAATAGCTTTAGGATGATTTGATTTTGAATGTTTAAAAAGAATCTTTGTCGGCAACTCTGAACCCACGGAACACGGACCTATTTGTTGACACGCGTTACCCCCACGGTAACAGAGAGCTTAAGCATCAGATCCACAAAGTCAAGAAAGAAGGAAGGGTACAACTGTCATATCTAGTACCCTAATCAGATTTTCAAATGCGAAAATGAAGAAATCTAAAGAAATTCCAAAAATGAAGATTGAAGAATCCAAATTCAAAACGAAGTACAAATCAAAGTTCAATCAAACCAAAAGCCAATTCAAGTCAAATCTGGCGAATGAAGAACTGTGTGATATGATACTTGTGGTTCTCGAAAAAGTGAAAGCATAGGAGCTGGGCCCCTTCGGGTGGGCTCACTGTTTCAGCGAAAGATGATTCGCCATGACGGGTTCTTAAGGATGCGTCGATTCTGATTCTTGGCCATCTAGTCTTAAGGACATGAAATCCGGACTATGTTATTTTCGCCCATAAAGCTTAGTAAGGTATAAAGATTAAATAAAACTTTGGTTGGATTATTGGGTTACACCGTTTCGGGTCTTCCTCACATTGAGAGTCTATGATATGTGGAAGGAAACAGGATGGTTGCCAAGGTATCAATGATCGGAGCCCTATTGATGTAAAGTCTGATCGTACCATTATTTAGTTACAAAAGTACATATTTTGTGTTTGTTCTTAATCTTCTTTTCTTTTGCTTCATTTTGTTTCTCAAGTGCATTTTGTACATATCTTAAATTTTCATGGCATTACATTGCATGCATTCGTTCTTAACCTTTAGGATCCTTCATCCCCTTTTCGTTCTAAGTTTCATTTTGTCATCTAGAAATCGTCCTGTTTTATCTGTTTCTTGTTCTTTCTTGAGGACAAGAAAGGTCTAAGCTTGGGGAGATCTGTTAGGTGCATTTTGTGCACCTTTTTGCACAGCTTTTAGCTCTTTTTTTATGTATGTCCTTAGCACAATTGCGTTGTTTTTATTGCATTTTAGCATATTTAGGTTAATTTCTTGAACAACCTTATTTACACTCCTTCATGTCCTTTTCAGGTGAACCGGAGGTTGGAGCGCGCTTTTGGAGGTGCTAGGGAGTGTCGGTGAAGATTGCGGGACGATTGGGCGAGAATCGGAAGAATTAGAAAAATCAAGTTTGGATGAGCATCCAGGGGGCAACACGGGGCGTGTTTGACGGTTCAAGCAATTTTGACTTCACTGAACACGACCCGTGTTCATTCAACCTATATGGACACGGGGTGTGTTGGGCTAGCTGGACCATTTTGAGCATCGTACTTCAAATTTGGAATCAAGAATTGAAGGGTTGGTTTACACTCAACACGACCCGTGTTGATTTGCTCTAGTTCGACACGGGGCGTGTTCAACTTAAAAGCTGTCTTTTTGGCCGTTTTCCTCTTTTCTTATTATGGGAATTAGGCCATTTTTGGGAGCAGGGAGAGCGGAGAAAAGCATTTTTGGAGAGAAGGAATTGAAGGTTTTAGCAAGGATTGTCCGTTAAACATTCGGAAACATTTTGATTTCATATTTGTAAGCATTTTAGTTCTTGATTTCATCTTCTAGAATTCCAGTTTTGTTCTAGTCATGTGTGGCTAGAACCCTAATTTCTCCAACTCATATTTTGACTTTCTACTTGTGAATCTAATCATATGACTTGATGTTTGTTCTTAATTTCTATCTAATGAATTTGATTTTGCTTGAATCGAATGTTTGATTCTAAGTGTGATTCTTATTGGTCATTTGAATTAGGGTTAGGTCACTCCAGTTATCTCTTTTACAAAATCCGTAATTGTTTTGTGAAATTGAACAAGTAACAAGCATTAAATTGATCTCTATTGAATGAATTTAATGTAAATCTTATTCATACACTTTTACACTTCCGAGCTTATGAGGAGTATTGGGTGTTGTTGGGAACATTCACATAAAGCTTCTTGCAATCTTTCAATCTAAATCTAAGAGCTTGTTTAGATTAGGTTAGTAAGGTTAGGATTAATCAAAGAGCTTGTTTTGGTTAATTATTGTGGTGAATGGAAAGTGTTAGAGCTTGTTAACACTTTCAAGTACCAATTTAGATAGAATGAAACAAATGTATTGTCATCTTGGATTCACATTGTTGAACAGTCATACATGAAGTTGGAGTCTTTATAATATCTGAATTTAATTTACTCATTCAGCCAATTACTTGTGATTTTACTTTATTTGTCTAATCATTGCAATCAAACCCCCCTTTTTCTTTCATCTTTTGTGAACAAGTACCTTACACAAAAAGGGTATGGACTGATTGTCCCGTGTCTCTGTGGATCGTCCCTACTTGCCTTGTACTACTTTTTAGTGTAATAAAGTAGTGTTACTCAGGAGTATATCGTACCCCTTTATTTGTTGGGTTTGACACGCCTAACACTCATTAAACCGTGTGACAAATCTCGACTCTACTCGACTAGTTGAGGCACCAACTCGTCGAGTCACCCAGGCAAAATCATATTTTACATATAGAAATGTTATACCTCGAGGTCAGGAGGTTAAAAAGTGGGCCTTTGATATTGGGCTGCTCTTAGACTCTAGAGTTTTGGGCTCTTTTTGGGTCACAAGTCTTTTCTTTGTTAGGCCATTGTTAGGCCTTGGGCCTTTATGGATTTGGGCCCATATTTGGCCTTGGGTGTCTTTTGGACAGTAGGCTAGTTGGGTTCGGACCGAGATGTGTTAGGATCAATAAGGGAAGGATAAAACAACCTTTTACCTTTATGAGTCGAGATTAAGGATTTAGACTCTCAGTTTGGTTTAATGACCTAATTAATAATTAGGGTTATATTATTTGTGATTTAGTGAAGGGATTTTACGATTCAGCAGCCAAGTTCGATTTGTTTATCCTTAGATTGAGGTGAGTTCTTTCATTGTAGTTATGGGTCGAAGGTACCAATGCCAACCCACTGTATTATGTTTGTAGGTTGATAGTTGTCTTCATGACAATTTCATACTATACCTGTATACGCTTGTTGTCTCTGTGACTCTTGCTGATATGAATGTATGCTAGCTGTAAGTGGTGAAATAGACCCGATATCGGTTGAAAGAGACCGAAGAGGATGAAATATACCCAATATTAGTTGAAAGAGAAGGAAGGGGATGAAATAGACACAATACCCGTTGAAAGAGATCGAAGAGGTTGAAATATACCCAGTACCATTTGAAAGAGACTGAAGGGGGGTGAAATAGACCCAATTATGTTTTGAGTGTTATGTATGTATGGGATGGGGTATTTTGAGGAAACACACTAAGCTTTGAGCATACAGTTTATGTTATGGTTTCAGGTATTTCTATCTCAAAAGAGAAGGGCCCGACATGATCGCACTGCATCTGCCCATGTTTTGCATAGTATGTGATTTTGGGATTTTGTACTATGATGTTATTTCCACTATGATACACTTTTAGTTGCTTTGATATGAATATTGAATGCTTTAGAATGAATTAAAAACAAAAATATAACTGGAAATTTTTGGGATGTTACCTCAAATTTAGACAAGAACCAAACACATCTATCTCTTCAATGTATGTGATCAAATATAGTTATGCAGATTCTAGAAAATAACGATGTCAGATATTTTCTTCATTTTGTTACTAGTATGCCACCAAACACAATATAATTGTTTATTGTTACTAATATTATGGTATTCATCGATTTGCTAGGGAAAATCTTTCTCTTGGAAATGGGTCTTCTTATACTAGAAGTAACCAAATGTGTAATTTATTACCTTCGACAAGCAACCATGTTCCTTTTTGTAATGGCACTATAGATGGGATTATATGAATAAAGGTAATGTTGTTGTTCATGCTTCTCCTACAATTGATGTTGATGAATCTACAAATGATGATGCAAAAATAAAGATACCTGTTGATGATGGTAATAGAATTCCACATGGAGAGCCGGTTGAACATTTTTAGAGTTACACTTAATTTGAAGGGGAAGATACTGAAGGTGGAGAGGAAGAAACCGAGCCCTTACAACCCCAAAAATCACAATAGGAAAAGTTTCCATTTATATTTAATTTTATTTTGAAGAAACACAAACCACCCATTGGGGTATGCCTAAACCTTTAGCATTGCCCGAACTAGCTCAACAAAAACATAAAGGTGCCACAACCCATGATTATACTGATTATATGAAGTTATTCCAACTATTTAAAAGACAAGAACAACTTAATCTTAAGTTAAGATTAAAAAGTGTTACTGAAGGCTTTTAATATAAAGTGAAAAATTCCACAAAAGGCAGGTTTGAAGTTGTTTGCTTTATGGATAATTTTGACTGGCAGATATGGGAAACAAAACATAATATTACTTATACATTTCAAGTGGTTAAAGTATCAGAGAAACACACATTATCAAACATACAACTATGTCCCCATAATCAACAACCCAACAAGAAGGTATTGGGTCAATTGTTGAAGGGCATATTTGTTGATACTACAGGTAATGTGTTGCAGGGGAAACAAATACAAATAACTTTGAATGAACGTCTTAGTATACGTATTTCATACTGGTAAGCATGGAGTGCTAAAATGTATCCTTTAAATATGTTGAGAGGGACCCCTAGAGAAAGCTTTCAAAGACTTCCTTTATATTGTTACAACGTGGAGAAGAAGAATCTAGGGACGGTTACACATATAAAGACGAGTTATGACAACAAATTTAATACTTTTTCATGGCTATTGGTTGAATGGTAATATTTATTACACAATGACTTATTCTTATTTAATGTTGTTACACGTGTGTTCAACTTAGTGATGTCATAGTAAATGGTTTTTAGGTTGGAGCATTTAAAATAAGTTTGTGTCTTATTATTATCTTTGACGGAGCACACAATAAAGGGAAATACTCGGGCATCATGTTCCTAGCAGTAGGCATGTATGGTAATAACCAAATCCTCCCTATTACATTTGGAGTTGGAAAGAATAAAAGTTGGGAGTCATGGATTTGGTTTTTATCAAGACTCAAAGAATGTATTGGGGACATGCCGTCTTTAGCTATCATATCAGACAAAGCCAATTCAATTAAAATGGATATTCAATATGTGTTCACAAATGCATATCATTGACTCTGCTATGGCCATTTGTTGATGAATATGAGAGTAAAGATCGGCAAGCAAGAGAAAACAATATATTTTGTTTTGGGAGGTTGAAAAAGCTTACCGACAATTTAATTTCAAAGAAAGCTTGGGTAGGCTATAATGTGCACTAAATGAAGCCTGTCACACATGGCTATAAAGAATCGGTTACAAGAAATGGGAAATTTCGTGTTTCCCTATGGTTCATTAAAATATTATGACATCAAACAGTGTTAAGGAGTTCACTAAAAATGTACATAATCACAGGTACAACAAATAAGCATATAAGAAACAAACAAACGAGATAAAGAATCGAAACATACCAGCAACCACATCTGGTGCTGCCTTGGCCTCCTCAGCTGTAAGCTGAAAGGCACGCCCCTGAGCCTTTGGAGACTCTGCCTTAACTGGCCTCCCATCCGAAATCCTCAGTGTGGCCGGTTTCGGAGCCTACGCCGACTTCGCGGCTAGAAGAGGACATTAGCCTTCATATGGCCCACCTGCTCATAATGGTAACAGAGTCTGACTCCGAAAGTCAGAGTCTGCTGCCTGCAATCCCTGGCCAGCTAGCCCTGCTTGCGACATCGGTGGCACCCACTCCCTGATCGGCACGTCCCTGAATGAGTCTTCCTGCACTTTCCACAAGTGCGGCCTGACTGTCCCCCAATCTTGGTATCAACGGTCTTGGACCGCTTCGGCGCCAGCTATGACTGTGCTCGGGCCTGCTATTGCTCCCTCAGCTGCAGCTCAATCTCTAGCTCATGTCGCCTCGCGACCTCCTGTAACTCCAGAAGTGAATCATGCCGTTGGGTAGACACAAACTGTCGGACGTCAGTATTGAGCATGCTTAGATAGCGTGACATCTTAGCCTGCTCAGAAGTGAACTCTGGGTAGAACATCGACCTCTCTGTGAACATGCGGGTGATCTCCGTCACTGATTCCCCCTCCTGTCTCAAACTCAAAAACTCCTTAGCCAATCGTTCCCGCTCAACCCTTGGAACGTAACGAGCGCAGAACATATCCCTGAACTGCTCCCAAGTAACAACAGCTCTCTGATCGTCAATGTACGACCCAGTCGTTAATCTCCACCATTCCTTGGCCCCGAACCTTAGCAGGTTCAGAGCACACCTGACCTGCTGGTTGGTAGGACACAAGCAAGGTTTTGAAAAGTTCAAATTACACCCTTATGGAGTGAGATTACACCCTTATGGAGTGACATTTAATTTTGAAAATGTTAAATTCTAAAACCCTAGTATTTTGAAAAGTTCAAATTACACCCTTATGGTTTTATTAATTAATTAAAGTGTATAATTAAAAGAGATTTAATAAACCCATAAAGTTTTGGTTTACATTTAATTAAATTAAAAGTATAATTTATTAAATTAGACCACCTAGTATTTTAAAAGTGTAAAATACACCCTATACTATATATAACATTAAAAGTCTAGTATTATATATGTATAAGTAAACAGTCAGTCTTACAGTTAGTAGGCCTCATTCATGAAGCTGGTCTATAAGGGGTGTTTAAGGAAATTGCCTATAAAATGGCGATTGAATGGGTATCCACTCTTACCCACCGCACTCTTGACTAGTGGAGGGTCGTTAGCTGAACGGGTAGGATAGGACAGAAACCTTCCATTATAAGTATAATGAAGTACAAAAGTAACTAAATGCTTTTACAAAATTCCCAATCTTAGTTACTTTAGGCAAAAGTGAATTGATGCAATTCCATGAAATTACACTTTGTGCCCTTGCGAAGACGTTAGTGGAGCGTGTGTGGTTAACCGGCACACTAAATGGTTCTAAGAAAAGGTAGCAAAGGGTGACTCATTGTTTGTCATAGTTAGGTGGAGCGTGTGTGGTTAACCGGCACATCGAATAGGTGACTCTAACATTGAGGGCACCATGCAAGTTTGCATGGTTATTCACACCCTTTTTTATGATCCTCGGCATCCCAGTCACAAATCGAGGGGCATATCGAGATTTAAACATGCCATTGAAAAGTTCATTGAATCTCAAAAGATCTAGGAATTTTCAATAGATTTAAAACTTAAATTTCTTTTTCGTTTTTCATGGTGGAAATTGGTAAATCGTCATTTACCTACCTTCAAATATTCTGCAACTAGATTACGGCATCCCTCTTCTAGGCTGTAGAGTATTGTGTTGAATCCTAGCCTCGATATTTCATTTGGGTGTCACATCGAGGATCCTAATCAACTTAACTTGAATTTTCTACCGTTTTGTAGATGTCAAAGTATGACAACTATGGTCCTCCCAAAACCTGTGGAACAAGCTTTCTACATGAAGATGATATTCCACGATTCGATCGGGGAACAAGAGATCATGCTTCACTTCCTCCACCTCCTCCAATTATTCTCCCTAACCCACAAGTTCGAAGGCTTGAAAAGTTCAAGCTCACTCAATCCCTTTTGGCAAGTAAACATGGAAAACCTGTGTGTGTACACGTCTCAGAGATAAAGTCACACATTGATAGGTTAAGGATGTTGGGTGTCGAGATTTCAGGTAAGTTGGCTGTTGACTGGGTTCTTCAGTCGCTTCCTGAATCATATAGTGGGTTCCTTAGAGAGTACTATATGATGGATCATGACGTGACCCTCATTGATTTGACCTATTTGCTTATAGCTGCTGAATCAACAATGATTTGGCGAGCTGGTTGAGCAAATTTGTCTGGTGAATCAAACTCCCAAACTTCAATAGACATTGAAAATGGTGGCATTGGAGATCCAGAAAAAGTAAATTCTGAGATAGTTCCTTGTACCATTCCACAGGAGTCCATTTGCTTCTATTGCCAAGAGAAGGGGCATTGGAGACGAAGTTGCCCTATTTACCTAAGAGATCTAAGAGATGGGAGAGTCAAAACGTATGGCTCTACTTTAGGTAAATCCATTAACTAACTCTTTTAAGTTCCTATTCTAGATTCTTAATACATGATGTGATAAGATTACATTTTAATGTTTTGTAGGATCGAAGAAAAAGAGAGGAAGCTTAAGGGAAGAAGTTAGCGGAATCTAATCATGAAGAAATGGATTTCGATCGTATTACTTGAAGATTATATTCTTAAGCTACTACTTGGAGTTAGAATAGATTGCTTAGGAGTATGTAACAACATAGTTTTTCAATTGAATTGCATTGTAAGGACAAATTTTTCCGCAATAAAATAAATTTTGATTTTATATTATTTATTTATCCTTGCAGTGGCGTGTATGAAAAATTGATGTTTGAAGGTTTCTATTATTAGCAATAATGGATTTGATTCTTAATTATGTTATTTGTGGAAAGGTCAAGAATTTATAAAATAGGGAAAGTCTCTCATCGCCCAAGTTTCAATTGGACAGAAACTTGGAATCATACAACTTGGCTGCATGATCAATGAGAAATTTCATATTTGGAAATTAGACTAATTCGTTGACAAAGTGTCAAGTGAAGGACTAGGAGATCGAGTACACAAGGTTGTGTGTTGATCAAGTCCACCACAAGAGTGACAAAGATATTTATCATGATTTACTAATGGTTTAGTAAATATGATTATACTTATAAGATTAAGTGTAATTCCGAGTTGATTGAAAGAGTTTAAATCAATAGCAGAACGAATAAGAAGAATCAAGTAGGCAGAAAGATAAAAGTTTCTCTATTATAAAAAGAAGGGAGAGTACTTTTTATTATGTTTTATGATAGGTCTTAATGATTAAGAACCATATCTCAATTGATCCTCTAAGTGAGTCTTAGTGCAATTGTATGTCTGAGAAGAGGAATCAAGAATTGAAGAAATGGTTAAATCAAGAAGTCAATCATACTTTGTTCCAATATCAAGTCTTAGATTTAAGATTGTGACATTGAGTGACAAGTCTTAAGAAGGTTTATAACATTCATCAAATATGGAATTTGAAAAAGGTTTTCTTATTCTTGCACATTTTAAATTGGAAAGTTGTGATGTCTTGGATAAGACAAAGACCAACTAGGACCAATTTTGTGAAGTGTTTTGTCTTGATAAAAGCTACACTAACTCTTGAATATTTGTTTGTCAAGAAATGTTTATTGACAAAAGAATCTTATATGTCAAGGAGTCAGTGGGAGTCTCAATGGTCTTGAAAGGTTTCAAGAACAAATCAAGAATAAACCTTATCAATCATCACTAGCACACGACTTGAGGTTTACAACCTCCTGTGTTGACATTATTTTGTTTATGTGCCATTCCAATTGGGCTAATTATGCATGTGAGTTCTATGAGTTCTTATTTGAACGCATAAAAGGCAAGTACCTTGATCAATGAAAAGTACATTGATAGGAAAGGGTGAGCTGCTTAACTACTTGGAAGACATGGTGGGCACTCGTGTTACCATAAGGCAAGAAATCAAGATTGAGAAAGTTCAGTCCACATGAGTTTGGATTTGTCGCAAACTTTGGTTTTGACAAATTCGCATGGATAGGAACACATACACCATTAAAATCTAAGTGTCATAAGATTCCCTCCTTCATGAAAATGACTGTGAGGAAATGCTTTCATTAAGAGAGATTTTAAGAAGATAGTGATTGTGAAAATTGTATTCTCGAATTCGATTCTGGTTACGGTATCCCTTTCCATAATTCGAATTGTGATATTTGACAATTAGTCTGAATTGTTTAGACACACATATGAGCTGTCTAAAGCAAAGGTGTATAAGTTTAAGAAGCTTTGATAAAGGATTATCAAAGCATTAGGTATTAGAAATATGAACTTTAGAAATTCAATAAGTATTGTTTTCTGGATGTTCAGTTGTTTTATAAAAATTGTCAAAGCTAGTGGGAGCATAAGTGTTATGCTTATATGATAATAATCATCATGATAGTGGGAGCATAAATGTTGTGCTTGTATGATTATTAAGGCAAGTATTGCAATTTAGCAATATTAATTATAGAAAACAAGAGTTATACTTTGCAAAGTCGTAAGGGTTGAAAAGTTGTTTTGCTATAATTAAGGGAGAGAATATTGTACTTCGTTTCAAAATCTAAAGCTTAGATTGAGAAATTTTAATAAATTTAGTCAAAGGATACATAATGTGTTCTTAAATTTCTATTATGATTACGGTATCCCTCTTCATAATTCGAGTTGTAAGAACAAGACACATAAAATATTATGGCAGAAGATTGATAAAGTATCATATCTTTATGTAAGACATTATGCATCATGTCCCATACGCTTCGGGTATAGGATTGATTGCCAGTGCTATTATATTTGACCATTCTAAAATTTTCCAAATGTCTAGCGCATTTAGAGGGAAAAAGGACTAGAATCGGTTTTGACTAAAATAATTAAACAACTATCAAAGGACAATCCAAAGCTCGCTGAGGATTAGTCGCTTATGAGTAGTTGGAAGTATGGTATTGGATGACATTATTATGAATAGATAAGATTCTATTAAGAATGAATTGTCATATGGCAAATATGGAAATGTTTCCATATTGGGAATTGGATATTGAGAATCTATGTCTAGATTAGAAACTTTTATGCAAGAAGGATGTTCAAAGGAATGTACTTTGAGTGAGAGACATCATATCTATAGAATTGTTTCTGATAGAGATTGGCCAAGTCTTGATGATTTTGAGTGATGACTTTACGAAAGAATCATTGCATAAAATGTTAGAATCTAGCATAAGTAATAAGAATTTGATATTCTTATACTTATGATAAAGATTGTGTGACAACCCCAAAACCTAATTCCGTTAAAAATCCCATTTTCACTAACGGAACGTGTCACTATACGTTATTTTATGTAATATTTGGAATCATCAATATCCGAATATCTAAATTTATGCATGGCTTAATATTATCATAAGGAATATAACTCGTATGTGTTAACCCCGTTTAACCCAATAGAGTTGTTTTACCTTTTCAACCACTTCACCCAGGTAAAAAGTTTTAACCCAGTTAACTTTAAACATCGGGTAGCCGTATATCGGGTGCGATTCCCAAGACATATGCAATGGGTGTGCACAACATTTGAACACTCATTTACTACACACCCACTCTCTCTCTCTACTTTCTCTCTCTAAGACTCGAAAACGACCCCAATTCCGCTAATTTCCGACTTCCAAACGTAAGTACTCATTCTCTATCTTATTCTAGACATGTTTCATTGAATTTGAGGGCCAAAAATCATAGGAATCAAGGTTCAAAGAGGAGTTTACGGCCTAAGAAGCTCCTTAGGTCGTAAACCCCCAAAATCAAGCCAAAGACCAAGTTTTTCCTTCTTGTATGTTAGTATACTAATTAAGGCATATATCTAGAAGGGTTTGGACACTAAAACACAAGGATTTGACATGTAAAAAGGAGTTTACGGCCCAAGCATGTGCTTAGGCCGTAAACACCTCAAACACCCCAAAAATCTATGTTTTAAGCCCCAAAAACACTTCTAGGATGTTTGGTAAATTAGACTTGACTCCAAGGAACACTTAGATGCATCAAGCAACATCATTTGAGCACAAAAAGAGGAGTTTACGGCCAAGGCTAAGCTTGGGCCGTAAACACCCAAATTTTTGTGTCAAACAAGTCCCTAAACTACCCTAGTGCATGAAAGGAATTTATCTAAGGCCTATGGAAGTGTGTTGTACAATTAAACTTCACATTTGGATACCAAATGAAGAGTTTACGGCCAAGGATGTTCTTGGGCCGTAAACTCCCCAAAAATGTATGCCAAATTGTTCCAAACTCACTATAGGGCCTTCTAGGATTTTTCTAAGCCATTTGGGACCATGTTGTACAAGTAAAACCTTCATCTTGAAGGGTCTATAGGAGTTTACGGCCCAAGAACAAGTCTTGGCCGTAAACTCCCTAAAAATGACACAAATTAGGATGTTTAATCCTTCCCTCTTGGTCCAAAACACACACCACTAAATCAAGGAAGTAAGATAAGGCCTTAAACACACATTTTGGAGTGTCACAAGAGTTTACGGCCAAGCCTAGGGGGCTTACGGCCGTAAACTCCCAAATAATGGCTTTTAGGCCATAAACTCTAAGGAAGTGAACCCAAGGACCCTCCCGTAATTCATCCATGGCCTCATACCACTCCCGGGGACCCTTCCTAGGCCTTAAAACCCCGAAAACGACACTAGAATGTCCAAATTCTATAATGAAAAGAAAAAGATGATTAACTTCTTGTAAAATACATATTTCATATGACATTAGGGTCCTAAAAGGTGCTCAAGTGGTTATTTGGTACCAAACGCTCAATCGACACTATCACCCGATTTACCCGATTCACCCGATTTCCGCAATTTCAGGTGAGTTCATACCCCTTTAATGAACCTTTCAAGTGTTTTACATGTTTTAGGGGGGAGATACAAGTTGCTTATAAATGTTTATACAAAGTTTTACAGAACGATTTCCGAGTTTCAAGGATTAATCACATGTGATTCACTACTCTTAGTTCAAATCACATGTGATTTGTCCCTATGCCTTAAAAACGGGTTTCACCCTTTTCAAACTATTTTTAAACAGCAAGTCAGATAATAAATGATCTTTTGGAAAAATACTTTTATTAAACCAATTTACTTATAAAATGTAACCACACTGATATATTTATATAAATAAGACTTGGAGGACTTAGGACCGGTATCTCGCCTTATTTCCTGTTCTTGTTTGATTGTGGGCTTAGGGTAGTAGTTATCCGTCCGACTGTCGTTGATTTCTTACTTATATAATCTGTATATCAGTGTGGGATACGAATATTACTGTTTGCACTTAATGCTAAAGTCACTAACGTGCTAAGAAACATCCCCACTAAGATAACCATAATAGGTATGGTTAGGGTCGCTACCGCTACCACTCGCTAAAGTTATTACTAACTACACTATAATACTCACTATTACTAGACGATACACTAGTAAGAGAACGCACTATGATCAACACTAAGAGATTACTACACTATAACAACAGAGAAAACACTAAACAAACAATAATACACTAACCCACTACGAGATACTCTATTCGCTATCCACTACGCCCGGAGTTTTTCAGCAGGGAGACGACTCTACATGTATAGATCTATACGGGGCAGACGCTATTACATCCCGACTGTTAACTCAGTCCGCGCCGTACAGGCCCAGGGATGCCACTACATCACTACACTATGCATGACCAAGAAGGTCATGGGATCCTCTATTATCCTCACTATTAGTAATATACAAGGAATACACTACTACTACTCTAAAATACTACACTAAATGTTAAACCACATCCCGAAGTAAGTAAGTATCTATCACTAAAGGAAGCTTGCACCTCTATCATTGATCACGGGCTTAACTTATTCTATCACATTTGTTATTTGGAAACTTTGGGATTTTCTAAGTTTCTACTACTTATGAACATAAGCGATACATCTTTAACACTAATGCTTTGTATACAAAAACTCACACTAAACTCTTATGAACTCACCAGCTTTATGCTGATAATCGTTTTCAAAATAACTTGTATCTTCAGGTCAAAGATAGACAGGTACAGACGCAACATTTTTGGAGAAGGTGGAGCACACAAGACCCATCTCTTATTTTTGAATTACTTTTGAGTGATTGTTAAACATTACAAAACACGCATGTAATTAAATTCACTACGTAATATTATGGTTGTATGATTCTTGTTTCTACTATTATGCAATTGTGATGATACTGTTCACTACGTCATCCACCCCGAAACGTATTCCGCCGTTATCGGTTTTGGGGTGTGACAATTGGGAGTTGTGAAATGAGTATGATTGGAGATGTGCTCATTTGATCTATTTCACAAAGTAAGGACCATAGGTAAACATTGTGTGCATGCTGAGAGCATGGGCAAGTGTAGTAATAATTCAAGTAAGAAGTTGATTACCTGAAACAACAAATAATGAGTAATCAATATGGTGATTAAATAAAATTTTTTATTTATACCCAGAGTTTAGGGCCATATGGGATTAGTATTATTCTTGTGTTTCACTTTGCATGTTTTGACTTCCTGAATAATTAAATTGGTTCAGAACAATCAAATTATTCGAATGGACCACAGTCGTTCATATGTTGGAAGTAGGTATGAATGAAGACTTTCGTGAATTGGGGTGTGGATTGTCTAAAGTGTATTAGACATAAGAAAATGTTTGCTGCAATGTTCATGAGTGCTTATGAATATGATTTGAGCATTGGATTAAACCCACGCTCACTTGGATCACTTCATGGATTTTATCACGAGTGATTGGTGAGACGATAATATCTTATATTCTTGAAACCGAGATGTGTGAGTTGTATCTTGCGAGTCGGTTACACATTGATAATATGTAAACGCACCAATAACTTGGTGTCATAAAACATATTGTTGTGTGTGATTCAGTGAGTGAGTGCAAGCAAGCATTGAATCAAAGTTTATTCGTTCCATTTATCCAAAGTGGGTTGAAAGCGATATCTATGGGCTCCTCGATGATTTAGTGATGACACATAAGCACTTGGCCAAGATGGGACTAATTTGATGTGTTCAATTGTAGTCTGTTGTCAGTCATCATAAATAGGAAATCAGGAAAACAGTATAGAGAGAATGATTTCGATCCATGTCTTAGTCTATACGATATCTAGAATGGAGGAATATATGATCCCTTATCTAAAGGACGTGTATCTGAAAAGGTTAGAATTGACAGCGGTTTTTGAAAGCTATGATTGCAGATCAGGATCTAAAGTCATACGCAGAATAGTTATTAGACTTATCCAAGTGGGAGACAATTGGATTAGTGTTTAAGTCCATAACTATTTTGGTATGTACTTGACCCGATGGTGCATGGTCCTTTTGGGTTGCCTTCATCAAAGCAACTTGATAGGATGAATTATGGAGAGAGATGATTAATTATGATTTATTAATATATTATGAGAATAATATATTAAAGGAGAAATCATATTTTTTAATTAATATTAGTCAATAATTAATAAGAATTAATTTTGTGGCTAAAAGAGATTAATTAAATAAAGGGGACTAGAACTGTCAATTATGTGATAGTTGAATATTGGGCTAATGGACCCCATAGAGGATGGAGTGGACGAATTCTATGGGGAAACCCATTAGAAATCGTCCAAGGCCTCTAAGGAGGGAGTCCACGGGTTGCTTAGGGCCTAAGCAGTCAAATTAGGGTTTCCTTGTTAGATAACCCTAATAGCCTCACTATTTAAGGACCCCTAGGGCACCAAAAACGTGGCCAACTAATCCGTTAGGGTTTCTACACATTTTTGGGTGCCTCCTCTCTTATCATTCTTCATCCTCTTGATCTTGGTGTTTGTGAGCCATTAAAGGAGTGACACTTGTGACTCTAAGCTTTCTGAAGCCATTACAAAGGAGGATTTGAGATTGTTATTGCTACATAACAATCAAGGTAAGATCTAAACCCTAATATTATGTTAATATGATTAATTGTATGCTAGATCTAGGGTTTATAGCTTTGGATATTCAATTGCATGTTCATTAGACAAACTAGATCCAAAAGCTATTAGGGTTTGCATGTACACCATATGAACAATGTTTTTCTCATAACCCACCAGATACAGTCGATGTGGCTGCAGCGACAGCCATTTCCGCAAGGGCTACGTTTATGTCATCAAAGTACTCCATCATAGCAGACTTGATAGTCCCTAACAACTCCGGAATTAGACCCTAGACAATCTCGACCATGTCCTCAAGGATGATCTCCCTAACTCGATCCTCTGTCAACACTAGCCCCTCCTGGACGATAATCTCAGGCGCTGTTGGGGCGTCCTGATCACCCTGTCCCGATCCTAATCCAGATCCAATCACAAAGCTCCTCGTAACCACCATACTGAAAATATGACAGGAAGATATCAGACAATCTGCAAAATAACTGGGAACCAATTCCGACTAAACCCTAGG
This sequence comes from Lactuca sativa, assembly GCF_002870075.4. Taxonomy (NCBI): domain Eukaryota; kingdom Viridiplantae; phylum Streptophyta; class Magnoliopsida; order Asterales; family Asteraceae; genus Lactuca; species Lactuca sativa. The sequence continues at coordinate 3,236,856 of NC_056629.2, forward strand.
GGTTGTGACTTCCTTCCTACGCGTATGGGTCCTGTGCTTTCAATAGTACGATCTCATACTACCTTCCACACCTACCTATATTTGTCTCAAGTATCATCACAACACCTTAACAATGTACATGCATATGGTGGTTACTCAACCTCACTCCCAAAGGAAAGCTAACTGTCTCACATCGCCTACCGGCCTCGCACAACTAGCCTATCCATGATACTTCCACCAACCCTGCAGCACTAGTGTATGCTAACCATACATAACGTTGGACCCTATAGACTTTTGAATATATGATCCTACCCTAAGACCTAATCAATAAGAACAGATCATAAGGCCAAATCAAATATTCTTGGGCTATAAGATCTTAATTATGTATAGTCGTGATACATACACAAGTAACTACAGTAATGATTTCAATCTCATATAAGGAAAAACCTAGGCTAACAGGTATCATGTAATCAAGCAATTCTATCAAGCAATTCTTGAAGATCCCTAGCCTAGTACTAGCATGTTGTTCTAACATATCACATAATCAAATAACTGTATTAAATATCTTTCCTAGATTTGAGAACCATTTAAAAATCATTTAAAAATCTTTACTTATTTTGAAAACCATTTAAAAATCTTTCCTAGATTTGAGACTAGATTCACACGAATGTTCTTCCAGTTCACTCAAAACACTTAAAATCATTTAACATAACATAGTTCATTTTTTCAAATATTAAATATCAGAGTTTCCCAGTATCAAATCATGAAATCATAACAGCAGGAGGAGCGGTACAATCATGCCTTCACCTTTCCACGATCATCAGAAGTACCTGAAACAACAAACTGAAACTGTAAACCCGAAATCTTAGCGAGCTACCCCCAAAATACCCACACCCACGATAATATACATATAATCGTAGAAAGCATACTATGGGTCCAATCAACCATCGGGTTGGAATACCCTAGGCCCACAACGAACAGGTTAGAATGCCCACATACTAGGAGTCCAATCATCCTCGGGATGGAATACTCACAGCCCACAACCAACCGGTTGGAATGCCCAGGTCTATTGGCCTCCGCACAAAGCAGATAAGCCTCAACCGCCAAATAAACATGTGCACATATAACAAATAATCATATAGCAGTCTATAAACAACAACTTATCTAACGAATCATACCACATAACATATAATACCATCCTATCTACCAGGATACCGATCTAACATATCATACCACATACTACATAATACCATCCTATCTATCAGGATGACAATCTAACGAGTCATATATGCATACAACATATCAATAAATACCCAGATATCAATCCGGAGGGACCGACCAAATTTCATAGACCCTGTCAGTATAGTGAGGAGAACTCACCTCGCTAGTGATGCTGAAATACTACAAATCTCTTACTGCTGTCTCACCGGAAATCCCAAACTATTACAAAATAAACACCAAATTAATACCCAAAATAACCTTCTTGAATAAATGTCCAGACCATTCATTAAGTCTACTCTATTTATTGGGCCAAGGCCCAAACACTAAATCCTTGACTTGAAAGTCCATATAAAAGCCTATTAACAACCCAATTTTCCAAATTGGGCCCAACCTCCTAATTGGGCCTAACCCCAAGATCCACTATCACTACCTAGCCCAAAATGTTTTATTTACAAAGTCTAGCAAGGCCTAATTCCCTTTAGCCCATCAACCGCGCAAAACCTGAAGCCCATTGGTCAAAAGCCCAACAGAGGACGTACGCGGGGCGTACTCATTTAATCGTTGACCACCATCGGGGTGGTTGACCCAGTACGTTGGGCGTACGGGATCTACGCTGGGCATAACGGACAATTTTCCAAAACTTTACTTAAGCACTTAATGGCGTAAGCACTTAAGCTCAAGCTTCAGATCCAGAGACCTATCATGCCTAGGGTCCAGAAAGTCGTGAACTTTATCAATTTGGACGTCCATAAAGTTCTAAATGCTCGGCCTTAATCCATTAAGACCTTATTTTCCATGCGTGGAACACATTCAACTAATGAAACCTCATTTTTATCATTCAAGGTCCCTTCCAGAGCCTAGGACAGTCCTTTTTGTCCAAAACACAACATGCACCACCTTGTGGTTTTTGGGACAAGAAATGGGTCTTTTAAAGAAAAATGGATAGATCTAATCATATAATCATAACATTTGGAACTTTATACCTTCTGGAGCATCTTGAGCACGAGCTAACTTCAGATCTACAAGCTTGATCTCTTCTTTCAACTCTTTGATACAATGGTTTCCTCTTAAAGCATTCAAGAACACACAAATGAGCTTAATCACACAAAATGGAGGCTAGGGTTTGGGAAAGATGGGTTCTATCTATGGAGGCTGAGGTAAGAGGGGTATTGGTGCTCATTATGTTGCTTAAATATGCCCCAAACCCTAACATTTGGGTTTCATCAAAACATTGGTACAACCTGCATACACAAGTATATGTCCAGCGTACTAAGGCGGTCTTCTTACGCTTAGCGTACTCTTATGTACGCGCATCATACTCCCTTTTGTCCCAAGTTTACAAACTTGGTCCTTAAACTTGTCTTGACTCTTCACTTCCAACCCCAAGGACTAGAAACGACAAGGAAAAGATAGAAGAGGGTTTGGGAATACATGCCAAATCTCAGGATGTTACAGTCATACCGTAGACTCTATATGCATGTTGTGTTTTTTTATATGATATGGTTATGATTGTATGGCGTTGGTATTTTGGGGGTAACTCACTAAGCCTTCGAGCTTACATTTATCGATTATTGTTTCAGGTACTTCTGACGATCGCGGGAAGGCGAAGGTGTGATCGTGCTCCTCCTTATGTTTTTATCATTTGATTATGGGATACTCTGACATTAAACCATTTTGAAAACATGTTTGTAATAAGTATCGGTTTTTGAATGACTTAAAAAGTTTTAAATTGGCCTAAGTTTTAAGGATGTTACAATACCTATCTAAGTAAAGGTCTGATCCTTATCACTAAGATTACGGATCAAATATCTATTATATATATATATATATATATATATATATATATATATATATATATATATATATATATATATATATGTGTATAACTGCCTAATATACAAAAGATCACTAAGATCATTTTTTCACACTAACGTTGATAAGGTCTTATGTTGGTGTTGGCACTGGAACTGACGTTGGCGGTCAGTGTGTAGTGTTTAACTCATCAAATCATAAGTTGTGATCTTACAGGATTGATAATTCTCTGGTTTTCAGGTATACCATATTGATCAAAGCAGATATAAAGTGATTGATCAAAGGAAAAATTGTATAGTAAACTTGGAATCTCATTGCGACCATGTAGGAAATGACAATTTTTAGGTATAACTTATTCTCATGTAATGGCGGTATTCAAGGAACTCAGATATCAACACTGCAATACATGGGTGTCATCGTAATTCACAATGGAAACATATTGATCAGCATATAGAGAGGTTGTGTTTCTTGTGCCAGTTCCAGCTGAATACGAACAACCGGATGACATGAGGGTTGTAATACCACCATTGACGGAGATATTGTAAGCCGGACGACCACAAAAGCATAACCGTATCCCATCCCAAGGCGAAGGTCCGATTCATAAAAAATAAAATCGTTGTCTAAGGATCAGTCAAATAAGCAGAAACTGTGATGTTCACTTTCTTCCAGATTCAACAAAAAATGAAATTTCTAGTAGGACCAATTTAAGTGTCAGAAGTAATCTTAAGTCTAAGAGTAAATCTAATGCTAAAACTAGTCAAAATAGTAGTAAACAATATAATATCGTTGACCTTAAAAACCCGTGATGATTTTTGTATGAAGTTAGAGTATTTTACATTGTTCGGAAACATAAAGTTGTTTTTGCTAGATCGTTATAAGGAAATTGTTTAAAACACACACAAGAAAAAACCATAACTCAAACATCAAGTTAATTTGCAGCATCTATCCATGAGACACTCTCAATCCACCACAAAGCAGCACGCTCCTGTTGAGTAGGTTGTAACAATTTGTTGGGGGGATATTGCATAAAACAATATATAAAGGTTAATCTTAAGTTATTTTATCATAGGAACTTAAAAATTATAAGGTGAACTAAGCTACATACATCATTAACATCAAGAATACATTCACACTCAATAACGTGCAGACACCTCATCCTAGGGTATGCAACTGCCCAAGGGATAATACCTAGTATAGGGGAACCAACTATACCACTGTTGGGAAATGCCTCCATGATCCAAATCTACAAAACTAAGATGTCAAAAAACTAACCAACTTGACAAAGTTATAATACTTGTTGCGTAAAAACATTTTAAACATAATGGACATACCTTAAATGAATAGACAAATCCCTACATAGTATATGTGTGTTTACTACCAATTCTTGGCGCATTGGGGTTCAAATGCTCCTTAATCTTATCAAAGACACTACATAGATGTTTATAAGTGAAATACCATATCACTTTACCTCATGGGTACCTATGTCAACAATTACATGTAATAAGAATATGTATGATTTGATATAATGTGTGTAAAAACTGTATACCTGTTAAACTTGTTTAAATTAGACATCAGTGCCATACGTTCAATAGTAACCGGTTGTTGAGGGTATTTCCCCAAAAATCCTTGCTCTGGCATAAACAACAACGACTCTTACCGCGGCTGCATCACTTAATTGATGAAGTAAGTTATTGAACACATGGATAAGGTCAACTACTCTTACCGAACGTGAAAGAGGCACATATGGGAATAGTAGTTGTATGAACTCTCCAAAATCATAATTGGGGTAGAAATACTCCATGAACCGCAAGCCAATGCCCAAGAAGAATGTCTTCCTATCAAAGCAAATCCAATATTCACTAACCAGAAATAGAAGCTCTTGTAGGTCAACTGGATCAAAAGTAGTAAATTATGTGCATATAAGATCGTTATAGAATAAAGGGTGACATTCTACGCCCATCTGCATGTTCACATAATCACCAAAATATGATTGCCTAAACAATACCCCAAAAATGGTTGGTTATTTAAATGAGCCATGATTTTGCGCCCAAGTTGAAGTTTGCAGGTTGTAGTAAAAACTGCATCTTATGTTTTGCTGTGATACAATCAAAAGAATGATTAATTATGCATTTTTGTATGTATGCTCCGAAGTACATTACTGAGTAAACATTTCTGGAACATAATTCTAGAACAAAATTCTGGAAACATAACTCCGAAGCAACAATCTGGAACGCAATTCCAGGCCTAAATTCCAAAACAAATTTCTGGAATGTTCATCGTATTGAGGAGGGGTTCTTATTATCCCGAACATGTTTTCAGATTTCGAACTTGTTCCACTCTAGTGAAAATGAATTTTTTTATGGTGAGAAATTTTGATGTAGCATACATATAATCCTATAATTATATTTAAACCAGTAAAATTCAAAGGAAAACTAATAATACCTATCTAAATGCAAAAATTATACATGTTTTAACGTATAATATAAAATAAAGGCATATAATTATAAACATAATGAAAAATTACATATAAGAAATTCATCTCATCACCGTTATCAGAAGACATTTTCAGTTTTTGTGGTATCAATGTTGGTAATCCGAAATAAAGAGTTAGAAATGAAATCCGAAATGGATTAAATGATATTTATAGGGGGCACGTTTTCGGTTCAGATCCATTAACCATAAATGTGCCGAATATAAAATCGGGCCCGGAATGTACAATTCCGAACCGAGTGGTCATTTTGCAAAAAAAATAAAATAAATGTAATGTACCAAAATTCAAGGCTAAAAATTTCATTTGAATTAAGTTATTATAAAACAAAAAGTATAAGAAAACATCCATAATAACATATCATGTCAAAACCAGTACGTCAATAATCAAAGCATGTCATCATAAAACAATATCAGAGTGTAATCCCAAAGATGTGCGGAAAACATAGTGTGATGCACTGCGATTGCCGACTCCTTTCCTTTGAAAATGAAGTACCTAAAACAAAAGTTGAAAGTCATAAGCATGAAGCTTACTGAGTTGCCCAGATACCACATACCATACATAACAACTGATCCACACATGCCATACATAACCATGAGCCATACATATATCATAACCAAATAAGGTGCTATGTGCCCACACATAGTCTTGCCATTATGCCACGGGCCACCACGTGGTCTTTCTTGTCAAGCTGGGGGCCACCCCCTGGGTCTTACAAACAAGTGCCAAGAGCCACCTCCTGGTCTTCCATGCAAGCATCACAAAGACAACTAGCATACATACTACTCTACTTAGCTAATCAACATACAGTGTGCCAAGAGCGACATCCAGGTCTTTCATACATAATAGCATACAGGGTGCTAGGAGCCACCTCCTGGTCTTTCATACATGATGCCTAGGGCTAACCCCCGGGACTTCCTACCATACATAATAACATACAGTGTGCCAAGAGCCACCTCTTGGTCTTTCATACATATTGCCTAAGGCTAACCCCCAGGTCTTCCTACCATACATGAACTAAATGGGCTGGCATTGGTGCCTTAGACCCATACAAACAGTGAGGAGACTCACCTCGCACTGTTGGAGTCCTGCGGATAGAGTTGTGGATGCTGGCTGACAAATTCCCAAATCTGTTAAAATCAAAATAACACCCAATTAATAATTTGGTTCCAACACATATCCATATGTACATACTTGGGGTAAATACTACTTTACCCCAAGCTTAGCTTTATTGAAGCCCAAGGCCCAACCTATAGGCCTAAAAGTAAATGATGATTCAAAGCCCAACATATGGCCCAGTTTTCCAAATTGGGCCCAAACCTTTACATGATCTTATTCTAAGGCCCAACCATTCATTCTAGTCCAAACATTTGGCATTCAAATGGCCCAATATCTCATGATCATCAAGGCCTAATTTATGGCCCATCTATGGCCCAATTTTCCAAATTGGGCCCAACCCCTCACATGGGCCTTACCCCAAAGCCCATCCAATTATTCTAGTCTATATAATTGTTCTTGAGTGACCCATTATTGGCCTAACCACCAAAGCCCAATAGAAAGGCCTAACTTAAGGCCCAAGTGAAATTAGGGTTTTCACATAAAATGATGATTAGGGTTAAGTGTTTCTCAGTTAACCCATTAAGGACTTAACCCATTAAGTCCATCTATAACATCCGGATTTACGGGTATGTTATTTTAGTTATTTATTTTGAGTAAATTGGAAGGACTCGATGAGTTGGTGCCTCAACTCGTCGAGTAGGGTTGTGACCTGGAGACAAGTTAAATGAATGGACTCGATGAGTCAGGCATCTGACTCGCCGAGTCAACATTGCTGAGTAAAACCCTAATTTCCCGGGTTTGAGACCTATTTAAAGGACCTTATGATCTTTATTTGCGGCCACCCTTTCAGTGAGAGAACCCAAATCAAGTCTTGAGTTCTGTGACCAAGAGAGTAAGCGATCTAAGCTTCTTGGTGGGTGTTTTGCAAGGAAGAGGAAGGTTCCAAGCTAAAGGAGGACCAAGGGAGATTGTAGATCCGCGATTTACAATCAAGGAGCATCATTGGAGGTATCAATTCAAATTCCTTCTTCCCTAATTGAGTAAATCTTTTCCTTATCAATTTAGGGCATGTATTACCTTCTTGGTGGGGTTTGTGAGTGCATAAAACCCTCTTTCTGAGCTTGTGATTTAGATCTAGACCTTGTTAGGTCCAAAGATTCTAAAAGTGATTAGCCTTGGAGGTGCAACCATGGAACCTTGAAGCTTGGAAGCCATTAATGGGGTTTTTATGGTTATTATGCAAAATAAACCATACATGGACACCAAGTTCGGACCTTTACATGACTTTTGGGTGCTAGAAGGCCAGATCAATAAGTTAGAGATCCAGATTTGACCTCAGGAGGTCATATGAGAAATGCATTGGAAATAACTCTCCGAGTCCATGAGATGACTCGACGAGTCGGATCGGGTTGCCTCGCGATTCGTGACTCAGAGGTGATCTGTCGAGTTGGGAGGATAACTTGTTGAGTCAAGTGAGGACTTAAGAGGATTCATAGGATACACATTGAATCGCCGAGTCTCACGAGTGCACTCGGCGAGTCTGGTCAAAATTGGACCGTCGACTGAAGTTGACTGAAGTTGACCTTAGGGTATGGTCAAACTGTTTAAGAGAGGACAAGAGGGGGTAGAATGGTCTTCTACCCACTTTCCAGGGATGAGGAAGTAAGTAGTGTATTGATTAGAAATATTATATTTGTGATAGACGGAGGCTAGATCGAGGAGTTCGAGCACCAGATTTTACTTGTTATTTTACGATCTGAGTCTTCTCACTATACTCTACCTAGAGTGATAGTTATGTGTGACCAAGAGGGTCTTATGTGCTTACTTGAGTTATGTGATATTATACATTGTGTTATGTGAATTGTATTATGTTCTGAGTTCACAGAGTAGGACCAAGAAGGTCCATCAGAGTTGTAGGACTGGAGGTCCCCACTGAGACACATTGACCAAGAGGATCTTATTCAGTTACAGCCTCGAGCGGCTGCAGTGTTATGTGTATATGTGTTTCAGGTACCTCAGAGGATCGCGAGAAGGCACCGGCCTGATTGTACACACACTTTAGATATGGAGCTATGTTATGGATCCTGGAATTGAATAATTGTTTTGAAAAATTGTTGATTAATTTTCGAGAAATTAATGATATGACATTTGTTTTTATGAAATTAAAAATGAAAATTTGGTTGAGAATTTTTGGTCATTACGCCATCACTCTACTAGATAATCATATGGTGTGATTGGGTGTAATTCACAATTCCATTCCAATGGCCTAAGATGCAGGTCCCGATAAGTCCACGGCCCATATATCCAAAATTAGGGTTTTCTGAACCCTAATTAGGGTTTCCAACCCATTCATAGCCCAATAGGCCCAAAACTAAGTCCTTAGGTCAATTAGGGCTTCATTAGTCCCACTAGGGTCTCATAAGGCCCAGTAGGGTTACATTATTCAGGCACCACCCACTACCACCTCGGGTAGTGGTGGTCAATAGGGGCTCACGACGCCTCACGGCGGTGGTCACCACCTCACGGTGGTGGTTAAGGTTCTAGTCCAATCGAGTCCAAGCATCCCAAAAGTAATCCAAACACATGCAAAGCACACTGCCACCCAACACGGAGGCCGGTGGTGGCAGGAGACGGCAGCCACAACCTCATGGTGGTGGTTTTGAGTTTTTTTCATTATTCCTCTAACGATTACAATTTTACAATGCAAATCTAAATTAACACACCCACACACTAAGCTAAACACACACACATACACAACCACCTTGTGGCGGCCGGCGGTGGTAGATGGTGGCAGCCTAGTGGTTTCTTCCGTCCAAACTGTCCATACAACAAGTCATCATAAAACATATACACACCCACACCAATAAACGCACACAACCACCCACGCATGGTGGCTAATGGTGGCAGAAAAACAGAAATGGTTGCAGCCACCATGGTTGGTTGCCATGGTGGCCTTCTTGTTCGTTTTCCGGCCATACTTCACCATCACGCACCTAGAAAATAGCACCCACATATGCGAAAATACATACAACACAACACACATACACTGTTGGATCAGGTCCTTTGGAAACACACACACACACACACTACTCACGTATTATGTATGTGAGACTAACGTTGCAAGAAAAATGGAAAAGCTTCAATAAACAATTACAGAGAGTATACGAAGTAAGATACACAAAAAAGCTACATTTATTTATTAAAACTAATGGCTATAAATAGCCTCTTTAGTGAGAATCTGTGAACCAAAAGACTAGCCACAAGAATAGGTCCTATTTGACTACTTCTACCAAATAATTGACTACTTCTACCTAATATTGTGACAACCCAAACTTATTGTCGTTACATAATCCCGTTTTCACCAACGGAATTTGTCGTTATGTATTAATTTCCGAAATATTTGAACTCGTCAATAAATAAATATCTATTTATTTATATTTTCTTGACATTATCATTTTAGTATAAGTAAATATAACTTGTAAGTGTTAACCCCGTTTAACCAAATAAAGTTATATTACCTTTCAACCAATTCACCCGGGTAAAAAGTTTTAACCCCGTTAAACTTTAGCATCGGGTAGCCATGTACTGGGTGCAATACCCGAGACATATAAAAAAGAAGTGTACTCCACTTGAACACTCTTTACCACCCTCTCACTCTCTCTCACTACTTTCTCTCTCTAGACTCGATCCCGACCCCGAAAACCACGAATTCCGGCTTCCTAACATAAGAGTTTCTTCCCTATCTTGTTCAAAACATATTCCATTGTATTTAGAACACAAAAATCACAAGAATTAGTAGAAAACATGGAGTTTACGGCCTAGGAAGCCCCTTAGGCCGTAAACACCCAAAACTTGGCCAAATGTCCCATTTTTCCTTCCTTTAAGCTTGTATACTAATTAAGGAAATTGCCTAGATGAGTTTAGACATCAAAACATAAGTTTTTAGAGTCTAAAAGAGGGTTTACGGCCCAAGCTTGTGCTTAGTCCGTAAACACCCATTTTCCATGTTTTATTGCCCCAAAAACTCATCTAAGGCATGATAGAATTTAGATATGATCTTAGGAAATGTTTAAGGCCATAAAACAACACATTTTAGAGCCTAAAAGGGAGTTTACGGCCCAAGCCTATGCTAAGGCCGTAAACACCCAATTCCCATGTCAAAATGTCCCAAAAACCCACCTAAGGCATTCTAGATTTTAGCTAAGATTTAAGGGAGTGCTTAGGACCATTTAACAATTCATTTTGTGGAACAAAATGGAGTTTACGGCCCAAGCCTAATCTAGGACCGTAAACTCCCCTAAATTCACCCAAATGAAGGTTTTAACCCTCCAAATTGGTCCTAGGCATTTACTAGAAAAATAGGGAATCGAATTAAGGCCTTAACATGCATTTTTGGAGGAGAACAAGAGTTTACGGCCAAGCCTAGGGGCTTAGGGCCGTAAACTCCCAAGGAGTGGCCTTTGGGCCGTAAACTCCAAGGGAGTAAACTCTTGGACTCCCCCGTAAACCCTTCTTGGCCTTGTATAATTCCCGGGAACCCCTTCTAAGCCCTAAGACCCCGAATCAATGCTAGAATATCTAAATATTTTAAAGAAAAGAACAAAATGATTAATTTCTTGTAAAATACATATTTCATATGATATTAGGGTCTTGAAAGGTGCACAAGTCCTTATTTGGTACAAAACGCTCAACCAACACTTTCACCCGATTTACCTGATTTACCCGATTTACTCGGTTTCAGGTGAGTTCATACCCCTTTAATGAACCTTTCAAATGTTTTTATATGTTTTAGGGGGGATACAAGTCAATTATACATGTTTTTGGAAATTAATCACATGTGATTCACTATCCGTAGTTCAAATCACATGTGATTTACCACTATGCTTTATAAAAGGATTTTCGCATTCAAAACTATTTTGGATAAATAAACAAATTTCTAAATGTTTCCTTTTGAAAAGAATTTTTATTAAATAAATTTTTCTTACAAAATGTGACCACACTAATATATTTATATAAGTAAGACTTGAAGGACTTAGGACCGATAACTCGCCTTATTTCCTGTTCTTGTTTGATTGTGGGCTTAGGGTAGTTGTTATCCGTCCGACTGTCGTTGATTTCTTAGTTATATATCATGTATATTAGTGTTGGATACGAGGATTTCATTTCTCCCGATGCTTAAACCACTAAATTGACAAGAACCATACACACTAAGTTAACTATAATAGGTATAGTTAAGGCCACTACTACTCGCTATAGCTACTACTCTACACACTATAATACACACTATTACGAGACTATACACTAATAAGAGAACACACTATGAGCTATACAAAAGACTACTACACTATAATACAAGAGAAAGTACTAACCCGAAGATAACACACTAACTCACTATGAGATACTCTATTCGCTACACACTACGCCCATAGTTTTCCGACAGGAGAGCGACGCTACATGTATAGATCTATACGGGGCAGACACTATTACATCTCGACTGTTAATTTCAGTCCGAGTCGTGCAGGCCCAGGGATGTCGCTACTTCACTACACTATGCATGACCGGGAAGGTCATGGGGTCCTCTATCATACACACCATTGGTAACATACAAGGAATACACTATAACCACACTAAAACACTAAACTAAAGGCTAAGTTAATATCCCGAAGTAAACAAGTATCTATCACTAAAGGAAGTTTGCACCACTATTATTGACTTCAAGCATAACCTACCATATTGCATTACTTATTGGAAATTCACTATTATACTTTTACAATAAATGGTTTTTCAATGATGAAAATTACATGTTTCTTAAAGGTTTTCACTTACAATGTATTTCTGGAAAATATAGGATTTTCTAGGTTTTTCTACTACTTATGAATGTAAATTGCAGTTTTTCATACTATCGGTTCTAATGCTTTTTATACAAAAACTCACATTAAACTCTTATGAACTCACCAGCTTTATGCTGATACTCGTTTTCAAAATAACTTGTATCCTCAGGTCAAAGATAGACAGGTACAGGTGCAACATTTTGGAGAAGGTGGAGCATACGAGATCCATCTCTTATTTTTGTATTACTTTTGGTGTTTGCTAAACATTACAAAATACACTTGTAATTAAACTCACTATGTAATGCAATGGTTGTATGTTTCTTGTTTTTACTATTATGCATTTGTGATGATACTGTACATGACGTCCTCCACCCCGAAACATATTCCGCCGTCATCGGTTTTGGGGTGTGACAAATATCACGTGGTGTAATATGACACAGCACATACCACCAATTAAATAAACTACAAAATAAACCTAATAAAAAATGCATTTGATCTTCAAGTTCCTTCCATGCATAATCCATTAAGGCCTTTGAAGCAAAGCTTATTCAATTTAAATCCAAAAACTAAACAAGTCTAAAATAAACCTGATTAATCCCAACAATCACCCCCTTAATCATGTATATTATTTGATTACAGCAATGTCGGCTCATCATCCTCATACCGGTTCAAGTTGAGTTCTTCCTTTTTCTCCCACATTGGACACTCTGATATGTAATGCCCGATCTCATTACACTTGTAACACTTCATGTGGCTCTTGTCCCGTTGTACTCGACCATCTCCTCGACCTTTCTCGGACCCCCCGACGTCCACCTCGGCCACGCCCATAGTCTTCCCGATTCGAGTTTCCACAACCACAATACTCACACCTATGCTCTTTTTCTTTTGTTTTTTCATCAAAATTTGCAAGCAAAACCTGATTTTGCTCGGGTTGGATCTCCTCAGCTTTGATCCTTTCTTCATAAGCTTTAAGTCGGCCCACAACATCATCATAACCGATGGTCTTCAAGTCTACAACCTGTTCTATAGAAGCCACCATATGAATGAAACATTTTGGCAACCCATTAAGAAATATCTTAACCAATTTTGTTTCTTCCATAACCGACCCAAGTGAGGCGGCTCGAGAAGCATATGCGGAAAGCTTATTAGCAAAGTTTTCTATCACCTCTTGGTCCTTCATTTTTAGATTTTCAAACTCTCCCATTAGAGTTTGAACTCTCGCCTCCCGAATTCGATCCACACCTAAACGACGGGTTTTGAGAACATCCCACATCTCCTTTGCGGTTCCGAGATTCCCTATTAACAAAGTTTTCTCCTCCATTATGGCTTTAAACAAAAGTGCAGTTGCTATGTTGTTCTTCTTGGCATCCCCATTAACTCCCGGATCAATTGCCTCCCACACCCTATGAACATTGAAGATAGACTGCATCCTCATAGCTCATATTGTGTAATTTTTTGATGATAATACCGGACATTGAAGAGTCACGGTGTTGCTCTCCTTGACAACAACCGTTGTTTGATCCTTTGGTGGAGCCATTCTTGCGATTTCTGCACTACCAAAGTTTGATAATCAACTAAAAACACTGCTTGAAAGTGCTACCTGCAAACACCTTTTGTTGCCTTTCAACGACTGTTTTTTAAACCTTCGATAAACACTTTCTGTTGCTCTTGATCCTCCTTCTTTGTTCTTTGATCAAACTGGGTTAACAAGCCCGCTGATTTTGGCTGGAATCACGACTCGTCTCCGCTACCCTTTAGATCCCTAGCACAAAAAACCTACTGATATGAAATCAGCCCCTCTTCAATCGATCTCCGCTCTGATACCAAATGTTGGATCAGGTCCTTTAGAAACACACACACAACACACACTACTCACGTATTATGTATGTGAGACTAACGTTGCATGCAAAATGGAAAAGCTTCAATAAACAATTACAGAGAGTATACGAAGTGAGATACATAAAAAAGCTACATTTACTTATTAAACTAATGGGTATAAATAGTCTCTTCAGTGACAACCTGGGAACCAGAAGACTAGCCAAAAGAATAGGTCCTATTTGACTACTTTTACCTAATATCACGTGATGCAATATGACACAACACATACCACCAATTAAATAAACTACAAAATAAACCTAATAAAAAAATGCATTTGATCTTCAAGTTCCTGCCATGCAGAATCCATTAAGGCCCTTGAAGCAAAGCTTATTCTATTTAAATCCAAAAACTAAACAAGTCTAAAATAAACCTGATTAATCCCAACAATCACCCCCTTAATCATGTATATTATTTGATTAGAGCAATGTCGGCTCATCATCCTCATACCAGTTCAAGTTGAGTTCTTCCTTTTTCTTCCACATTGGACACTCTGATATGTAATGCCCGATCTCATTACACTTGTAACACTTCACGTGGCTCTTGTCCCGTTGTACTCGACCATCTCCTCGACCTTTCTCGGACCCCCGACCTCCACCTCGGCCACGCCCATAGTCTTCCCGATTCGAGTTTCCACAACCACAATGCTCACACCTATGCTCTTTTTCTTTTGTTTTTTCATCAGAATTTGCAAGCAAAACCTGATTTTGCTCGGGTTGGATCTCCTCAACTTTGATCCTTTCTTCATAAGCTTTAAGTCGGCCCACAACATCATCATAACCGATGGTCTTCAAGTCTACAACCTATTCTATAGAAGCTACCATATGAATGAAACGTTTTGGTAACCCATTAAGAAATTTCTTAACCAATTTTGTTTCTTCCATAACCGACCCAAGTGAGGCGGCTCGAGAAGCATATGCGGACAGCTTATTAGCAAAGTTTTCTATCACCTCTTGGTCCTTCATTTTTAGATTTTCAAACTCTCCCATTAGAGTTTGAACTCTCGCCTCCCGAATTCGATCCGCACCTAAACGACGGGTTTTGAGAACATCCCACATCTCCTTTGCGGTTCCGAGATTCCCTATTAACAAAGTTTTCTCCTCCGTTATGTCTTTAAACAAAAGTGCAATTGCTATGTTGTTCTTCTTGGCATCCCCATTAACTCCCGGATCAATTGCCTCCCACACCCTATGAACATTGAAGATAGACTGCATCCTCATAGCTCATATTGTGTAATTTTTTGATGATAATACCGGACATTGAAGAGTCACGGTGTTGCTCTCCTTGACAACAACCGCTGTTTGATCCTTTGGTGGAGCCATTCTTGCGATTTCTGCACTACCAAAGTTTGATAATCAACTAAAAACACTGCTTGAAAGTGCTACCTGCAAACACCTTTTGTTGCCTTTCAACGTCTGTTTTTTAAACCTTTGATAAACACTTTCTATTGCTCTTGATCCTCCTGCTTTGTTCTTTGATCAAACTGGGTTAACAAGCCCGCTGATTTTGGCTGGAATCACGACTCGTCTCCGCTACCCTTTAGATCCCTAGCACAGAAAAACCTACTGATATGAAATCATCCCCTCTTCAATCGATCTCCGCTCTAATACCAAATGTTGGATCAGGTCCTTTAGAAACACACACACAACACACACTACTCACGTATTATGTATGTGAGACTAACGTTGCAAGCAAAATGGAAAAGCTTCAATAAACAATTATAGAGAGTATACGAAGTGAGATACACAAAAAAGCTACATTTACTTATTAAACTAATGGGTATAAATAGCCTCTTCAGTGACAACCTGTGAACCAAAAGACTAGCCAAAAGAATAGGTCCTATTTGACTACTTTTACCTAATATCACGTGGTGCAATATGACACAACACATACCACCAATTAAATAAACTACTAAATAAACCTAATAAAAAATGCATTTGATCTTCAAGTTCCTGCCATGCAGAGTCCATTAAGGCCCTTGAAGAAAAGCTTGTTCAATTTAAATCCAAAAACTAAAATAGTCTAAAATAAACCTGATTAATCCCAACATACAGGAACACTCAACAGCGGCGGCGAGCAGCGACAACTGGCAGTTGTCATTGTTTCGCACATGAAGGAAAAGGGAAGGAGTCACATAATGTACTTCTTTTTTTGTGAAACGAAAGCAACAAAAACATCCCGCAACACCCAACTCTAATTCCCTTACCCAAATTCTCTTCTCGCCTGAAGTGACAACAACGATAGTAGCGAGTCGATGGCTGCTCGATTTCGCAACAACCGGCCACCACAAAGGAGACAGTGGTGCGATATCCCCTGGTTCATTTTTCTGACCGTAGCGCTCTAGTAGAGGGGAATGTATCGTTTGTCAGTCGAGATGATGGCGGTCGAGCTTGATGGTGGCGGCTGGAGCATGAGGTGGCAGCTACCCAGATTAGGGTTACGGTTTTCTGGTGCACCAATATATATATATGGAGGCTGCATGAGGGGGGTGATGGGTGTAACCCGTATTTCACCAAACTTTTGTCCCTTTTAACAATATCGGCCCCTCCCCACCAGATTTTTTCCAAGTTAAACCCAAATCTTACCTTTTAGACCCCGACTCCCACAATTCCTCTCATATTAGGTCCAACAGTTACCAAACAGCCCCTAAGCCTCCAAAATATCTTCAAACTATGTCCTAATAATTTACCAAGTAGCCCCTTCCTTCATAATTATTTACGAAACCCATCCGCAACATACACTTTTAACCCCTAAACTTTCAATTATAACTTCTTAACCCCGAAAACTAACTCCTTGCTACACTATTCCGCTTTTAGGGATATTATTCATTTATTAATTCGTCTATTTATTTATTTAATAAATGGGGTGTTACAACAAAAAGGGTTATTATCAAGGTTGTAAAAATTGTTTGACATTAGCTAGTCGGTGGACTGGGATTAAGGGATTAATCGGCTAGGCGGAGATTAATCGGGGGATTAATCGGTGACCATTAATTGCTAATTAGTTGAATTTTAAAAAATTAAATATGACTACTATCATATAAAAGTTCATAAATACCACTAATATCATAACAAAATAGGTTAATATGATTAATAAAAGACTAATCATACTTTAAATAGTTTCTATTAAGATATAACTTCTTCAAAGTGTTAAAATTTCATTGAGTTCTACGAGTTCACTCATTGTGTATGCATGGATTAATCACTAGGCGCCCTCTAATCGGTCAGTAGCGCCTAGGGATTAATCAGAGATTAATCATGACCTAGTCAGGATTTTTACAACACTGGTTATTATTATTAAAATTGTTATGAATTATTATTTAGTGAATAACTGATGGATTCTCCATACTCCCCCAATTACTTTCCATAATTAGTGAACATAATAGCAAACATTATTATGAGTTTTATGAGTGTAATTATGCACCACTATAATGAGCATTCATATAATACATCACCTTTCATCTTCTTTCTCTAGCATAAATAGTGAATATTATGTATTGTAAAGTTTGATGATTTCATCACAAATATTGGAATAAAAGTTCTCTTTATTCTTATGTCTTTATTTACCTATAATGTATCTTGTTATTTGATCATATTTTATAACACGTTATCAACACAACTCTACCATAGAGCTCTAACTCCTTATTGTTCTTGTCATTTTCAGATATGTATTTTTTATAAGTTTACATGTACAATGCTTACAACTTATTTTATGGAATTTCTTGACTAAAAATTCCTTAACATAAAAGTATTTATTTTGATTAGTATTTTCACTATGGAAAACTATGTTATGCTAGAGAAAACTTTCTCTACTTCCCATGCCACCAACATGCTCCTGCTGCAGCAATATCGTGAGAAGGGTTTAAAAAAAAGAATATGAATTAATCTCATGTCTTCTTGTGGCTAAACAAAACAACGAGTTATTGATGAAAAATCACCGATCAATCCTGACCGGTTCTAGTGCATTCCCTGAAGTGAATGCAACATCATATAATCATAATAGTCGTGGGTCTAACCGAGGTCGTGGAGGTTATCATAATTATCATAAAAATAACAAGATTACAAGTAACCACTAGAAGTTGGAAAATAGCAAAATTCCACATCCTAATGATAAAAGTGGTCAAGGAAAAAAAAAGTTGAAAATGTTTGTCATTGATGTGGAATGACGGATCGTTGGTCTTGTACATGCCGCTTACCAAAAATTTTGTTGATCTTTATCAAGCTTCTCTAAAATATAAATAAAAGTATCTAAACAAATTTTATTCAAAATGATATTCATGAAGATCAACCATAAATGACACATTTGGACGTTGCCGGTTTTCTTGTCTACCCAGAAGGGACAAGTAGTGATATGGATGATGATTGAATAATAATGTTTTGTTCTGTTTCATGGCACTTATTATGTTTTTATGTCATATTCGTTTCATGAGAAATGATGTCGTCACAATCTTCCCAAATTAATAAAATATGACTTTATTTCTCTAAGTCGAATGTTTCTTATGTTTTATTTATTTCTTTTACGAGAAATTTTAATAATGAAAAATATTTTGCTTATTTATCAATTGGAGAAGCAAATTTAAATACAATAATAGGTAATGTAAAAATGATTGAAGGCTCCGAAAGAGCGAATATAATATTACGTAATGCAAAAATTATCGAAGGCTCCGGAAGAGCGAATATAATATTACCACAAGGTACAATAATTACTATTGGTGATGCATTATTTTCATCAAACTCACCAACAAATTTATTAAGTTTTAAGGATATTCGGTCCAACGGATATCATGTTGAAACAACTGATGTTGTTGATATAGATTATATCAATATTATAAAAATTATCTAGGGTAAAAAAAGTGTTTTTTGAAAAATTACTCGTATTATCCTCCGGATTGTACTATACAAATACTAGAATGATCGAATCTCATGTTATTAAAAATAGAAGGTATGATAACAACTTCAAAGTTTGGCATGACCGGTTGGACCACCCCGGATCAATTATGATGCGCAAAATAATTGAAATTTCAAGTGGTCATTCTTTGAAAAACCAAAAGATTTTTCAAGCTAATGAATTGTATTGTGTTGCATGCTCTCTTGGAAAATTAATTTCCCATCCATCATTGAAAGTACTATTTTCTTAGAAAGAATTAAAGGGTATATATGTGGACCAATTTATCCACCATGTGGACCATTTAGATATTTTATGGTTTTAATTGACATGTCAACTAGATGGTCACATGTGTGATTGTTCTCTAGTCGTAATTTGGATTTTTCAAGATTACTTGCACAAATAGTCCGCCTAACGACACATTGTCCCGATTACCTAATTAAGAAAATTCAACTTGAAAGGTTGGAGAATTTAAATCACAAGATTCTAATGACTATTGCATGTCGATTGGGATAACTATTGAATATCTTGTTGCATATATTCATACACAAAATGGTTTAGCCGAGTCGTTAATCAAATGCCTTCAATTAATTGCAAAACCATTACTTATGCATTCTAAACTTCTTACATCGACATGGGGATATGAAATTTTAGATGCAACATCACTTATACGCATCATGCCAACTAGTTATCATAAGTTCTCCCCTATTCAACTGGTTTGCTGTCAGAAACCAGATATTTCCCATCTAAGGATGTTTGGATGTACAATTTATGTACCCAAATCTCCACCTCACTTCACAAAAATGGGTCCTCGAGAAGAATGAGAATATATGTTGGATATGAATCTCCATCTATAGTAAAATATTTAAAATCATCAAATGGAGATTTATTTACAGCTATATTTGATGATAATTATTTTGATGAATCATATTTTCCAACATTAGGGGGAGAAATAAAGAAGCTGGAAAATAAAAGCTCTTGAAAGGAATTATCACTTTCAGTTTTAGATCCTCGTTCAAGTCAATGTGAACTTGAAATAAAAAATATAATTCATTTACAAAATGTAGCAAATTAATTCCCAGAAACATTTACTGGCCCTAAGTGAGTAACAAAGTCTAATGTACCAGCTATACATACTCCAGTTAGAATTGATATCCCAAAAGAAAAAAATTACAACTGCAAATGAATCTTAGGCATGCCTGAAGCGTGGAAGATCATCTGGTTCCAAAGATAAAAATCCTCGAAAATGAAATGGATCGAATACAATTAATGGTCCAAAAGAGAAAACAAAATCTTTTGAAAAGATTAATGAAGCTATAGAAGAGCCCAATGACATAACAAAAGAATATAAGTTACCTGAAAAAAATGAAAATGATGAGATCTCAATAAACTATGTCATGACAGGAATAAGATGGAACCAACATAAGACAGACGTCGACGATAATTTTTCATATCATGTTCCGTGCGCGATTATAAAGAAAATAACGATCTTGAACCTAAATCTATTGAGATATGTATGAATTGAAAATATTGGCCAAAATGGAAAGATGAAATAAATAGAGAGCTTAATTCTCTTACTCAACGAAAAGTTTTTGGACCTTTAGTCCGTACACCAAACAAAGTAAGAACAATGGGACACGAAATGGGTATTTGTGCGAAAAGAAATGAGAAAAATGAAGTTGTGAGATATAAAGAAAGACTTGTTGGACAAGATCTTACCCAAAGACCTGGAATTGATTATGAAGAAACGTACTCTCTTGTGGTTGATGTAATTACATTCTGTTATCTAATAGGTTTGACAACATATGCAAAACTGGAGATGCATCTGATGGATGTAGTTACCGCCTATTTATATGGCTTACATCAGAATGATATTTATATGTAAATCCCAGAACGGTTTAAGGTGCCATAAGCACAAACTTCTAACTTTCAAGAAGTATATCCGGTAAAATTAAATAAATCTTTGTATGGATTGAAACAATCTAGCTATATGTTGTCCAATTGTTTAAGTACATTTTGTTGAAAAGGGGCTACAAAAATAATCCATAAGCCCATGTGTATTCATAAAAGATCCGAATAAGAATTAGTCATCATTGATGTCAGTAGCGAATCTAAAACTAAAATCAAAGTGGTTCCTTATATTAATGAAACGGAAAAAGTATGAAAATATAGGTCTTTTGGAAAAAAAATAAGGTAGTTCCTTATGTATTTTTATATATAATTATTGTATTAAAAAAGCAAAAAAAGGTAGGTCCTAGGACCTACCTTAGCATAAGGTAGCTACGCCCCTGATTGATGTTATTGTAGATGATTTGAACATAATTGGAACTCCTAGAGAATTAGAAAAAGTCACTTCTTGTTTGAAAGAAAATTTTGAAATGAATGATCTTGGTAAGTTTAAATTCTATTTGGGTCTTCAAATTAAGCACATAAAATTGGAGTTTTTGTACATTACTTTCTAGAAAAGGTGTTTAAAAGGTTTTATATGAATAACTCACATCCATGAGTAACTCGATAGTGGTAAGACACTTAGATGCCAAAGGGACCAATTTTAGCATCATAAAAAAAAATGAAAATCTTCTTGTTCCCGAAGAACCATATCTTAGTACTATTGGTGCACTAATATATATTATTATTAATACAAGACCTGATATATCTTTTATCGTAAACTTATTAACAATACATAGTTATTGTCCAACAAGAAGACACTGGAGTTGAGTCAAACATATTCTTTGGTATCTTCGAGGTACAATGGATATGAATTTATACTAATCAAATTCATCAAATGCAAAGTTAATTGGTTATGCAGATGTTGGATATTTACCTGATCCATATAAAGCTCGAACTCAAAAAGGTTATTTATTCAGTTATGGAGGTAAGAAAATTTCTTGACATTATGTTAACCAAACTTTAGTTGCTGCTTATTCTAACCATGTACAGATTATAGCAATTCATAAGGCAAGTCATGAATGTATTTGGTTAAGAAAGTTAACTCGCCACATTCGCAAGAATTGTGGTCTAACTTCTATCAGGGATGTTCCAACCATACTATATGAAGATAATACAACTTGTATAACTCTATTCAAGGAAGGATTTATCAAAGGAGACAGAATCAAGCATATATCACCAAAGTTTTTTTCACTCGTGATCTTTAAAAGGAGTGTGGCATCAACATCTAGAAAATTCAATCCAGTAACAACTTTCCTGATTGGTTTACTAAAGCAATTCCTACATCAAAATTTCAAAAGATGGTACGAAAAATTGCTATGCGGCGCTTCAAGAAAATCAAGTGATGTGTTAATCAGGGGGAGTTGGAAACATATTGTACTCTTTTCCTTAGCTATGTTTTTCCCACTAGGTTTTCTTAGAAAGGTTTTTAACGAGACAATTGTTTCCAATATCTATTATTAATCATGTACTCTTTTTCCTAAATAAAGGGTTTTTCCCATGTGGTTTTACCAATTAAGGTTTTAACGAGGCATGATACAATCATCATTCAAGGGGGAGTGTTATGAATTATTATTTATTGAATGACTATTGGATTCTCCATATTCCATGATTAGTGAACATAATAGCAAACATTATTATGAGTTTTATGATTGTAATTATGCACCACTATAATGAGCATTCATATCATACATCACCTTTCATCTTCTTTCTCTAGCATAAATAGTGAATATTATTTATTGTAAAGTTTGATGATTTCATCACAAATATTGGAATAAAATTTCTCTTTATTCTTATGTCTTTATTTATCTATAATGTAACGTGTTATTTGATCATATTTTTTAACAAAAATAATATTAAAAAGTGGTTAGTTTACTCAATTTCCCGATATTAAATTCTTTCAATACAAAACTTTTCAACTTTTCACTAGTTAACACGTACAATTTAAATATTTCTTTAAAAGTAAATATACAATTTGTCCATGTGATTTGCCCAATTTAAGAATTTCATCCATGTATTTTGTTATTCATTCGGAACATTCCTAGTTAGGACTCACCAATCTTACCCCGCCCCCACCCTTCATTGTTCAAATACCCGACTACAACCATTGGTCACCGATACCAGAGTATATCACAACCATATCTGCATAATTACTATTACCTTTGCAATTGAAAAAACACTTCAAACCCATAAATTAAATCTAACATCCATTCAAACTTAAAATTAAATCCAAAAATCCAAACAGTAAATCAAAAATCAAAAATTCGAACCACAAATCAAAACTAGAAAATCAACATATTCAAACTAGATTCTAATCCATTTAAACCAAAAATCAAACAAAAAAATCAGAACCAGTAAATCAAACTCAAAATTGGCTTTCGGCATATACGAGATGAGAATGATATATATATATATATATATATATATATATATATATATATATATAGAGAGAGAGAGAGAGAGAGAATGTGTACATATGATGACGGTAGTATGTATTATGCATATGTATTTTAGGCTTTATATCTTAAGGTAGATGAGAGAATAGGGAGAGTTTATGTTCATCAATAGTGTTTATGAGGGTTTTGATTGGGGGGGGGGGGGGTGCTCAGATCTGACTAAGCTCGTTTGGCAGTTGTTGACTTTCAGATCAAGATATAAGGAATAGGAGGTCAACAGTTGCCTGGTTATGCTTGCTGGAAATGTTACGATTATGCTTAGTGGGGGCATGTGCGAACATGATATGTGGCGGTTGTTGAGTTCTTGATGATTTAAAGTTAAGATATTAAATATAAAAAAAATAAATAATCGTGTATGTGGGGATGGGGTGGTTGGGATAGGGGTTTAGAGTGGAGCCCCCTTTATTTTTAATTAAAAAAAGAAATAGGAGTCTCTTAACAACATGGAATTGTGTCAACAACAACCTTAATAGGGCTTGCCAAGTGTCAAATAGATTGACTTAACTTAGTTAATTTTTATCCATCTCGCCTTTCTCTCCAAGAAACACACTATCTTGAAGGTTTATAAGCTTCTTGGTGTTTATCCAAAAGGAAAAAAGAGGGCAAACATTGATTGGGTTGGTGCAAATTGATCTTACCCGGACCCTGTTAAAAATAAAAGTTCATCGACTCCCAACGACTGATTTGGCGTTCAAAGTGTGAACCCCACATCCGCTGCTCAGCTATGTGGACATATAGAATTGAACCATCCTTAACCTTCACTAAAACATTTGAATGCTTAAGGTTAGAAAAGTTTTATAAGCCACAAAACATTATTCCTCTCACATATATGGTATAAAGGTAATTTACCAACCTATAAATTAACCTCTTAAATTTCCAACAATTTATACTAAACGCTTGCATAACAAAATCATAACAATCGTTTAGACAAGATAATCATGACTCATTTGTAGATTTATTTGTTTCCGATGATTTTTAAAACTACAATTTTTGACAAATTAGTCATAATAATATCAATTACAAACTCAGTCCAACATATGTCAAAACTTAATAAAAAAAATCATCATGTCTTGTCCTAATAATATCAATTAGAACTCTCCTTAGTGATTTCTCATATCACTCCTCTTTAATCTTAAAACCATCCGTCGCCAACTTTGGCCCCTCACCATTCCCTCTCTTCATCTTGTGGTTATTGAGAGATGATTTCAACATGATCTTCTATAATGTCTGGGAATCCTTTCGAGGCTTGGTGCACCAGGCGAATTTTTTACTACCAAACTAAAATATGTTAAAAACTCCAGATGTAATTGGAGACAATTGGAATCATCCAAGGAGCGGGCTACACTTATAACTTAAAAAAAATGTGGAGAGTTTGGAAATGATTGCAGAATCTCCAATTTTATCTGAGTTGGAACAAATTACCAGATGTGAAAACAAACTTAAAATTATTGAGCCCGAACGATTTGCTAAACTAGACTTACAATATAGGGTAAAAATCAAATGGATTTCGAATGGAGATGAAAATTTTGGGTTCTTCCATGGCACCCTCAAACACAAGAATCGGAAAAATAAAATCCATGGGCTCAACATAAACAATGACTGGACCTCTGATCCTAAAGCAATAAAGTAGGAAGTACATAAATTTTTGCGTCCAAAATCTTGGAATAGTGACCTTGCAGGCCAAAACTCATCAATCCCAACCTTAAGCAACTTTCTTTGATCCAAGTTAATTACTTGGTATCCGAATTCACAATTCAAGAAATAAAGGCGGTTGTTTGGAGCTGTGGTGGAGAAAAAGTGCTTGGACTTGACGGATTTACATTCAAACTCATAAAAGAGAAATGGGGCATTATGAAAGGCGATATCATAAAATTTTCAACTACTTTGAAGTATCTGACACTCTTGCACTATGTTGTAATTCATTGTTCATCACCTTCGTTCCGAAAGTACTTGATCTGTTGTCGCTTGGCGACTATCGTCCTCTTTGCCTCATTAGATGTATGTAAAAAACGGTGACCAAGTTGCTTGCAACTAGATTAAATCATGTGATTGGATTGGTTGTGGATAAGGTCCAATTAGCCTATAGTCATGAAATAAACATTCTCGATTGACCATTGGTAATGAATGAAATCTTCTTGTGGGTTAAGCAATGCAAGAAAAATATATTTTTATTCAAAGTTGATTTTGAAAAAGCGTTTGAATCGGTTAATTGGGGTTACTTGGACTCTGTTATGGAACAAATGCAATTTGGGAGCAAGTGGAGACGTTAGATCATGGGTTGTCTTTCCTCTTCGAGATCATCAGTTCTCGTAAATGGCACACCGACGGAGTAATTTCATATATTGAAAGGGGTGAAACAGCGAGATCCACTATCACCATGTCTATTCATTATTGCATTAAGGAATTAAATATTCTATGTTCACTATGCGATCTTCACTTGGAAATGAGATTATTCAAGCATAGAACTCTATGTCATATTCTTAAATGCTTTCATAGGTCGTCCAGATTAAAAGTGAACTTCCTTAAATCTCGTATCTTTGGAGTCGAGTCTCGAACGCATAATTACATGAAACAACTCGTGTTCTTGATTTTTTGAAAGGCAACATTTTGTTCAAATACTTAGGCATTCTAGTCGAGGGAAAACATGGCACTTAAAAAAACTGGAAGCCGATCCTAAACAGACTCTGTTCCAAACTATTGATGTGGAAAGCAAAATCGCTATCATTTGGTGGGAATCTCACCCTCGTCAAATCGGTTTTCGGTTCCTTACCAACCTACTATATGCTATTTTTTAAATCCCCACAAGGAACCATTGATGAATTTGAAAAGATCAGACAGAGTTTTTTATGGGGCGGTGATGGTGATCTAAAAAAGAAGATTCATTGGGTGGATTGGTCAAGAGTCATCGCACCAAAATCAGTCGGTGGCTTAGGGGTTGGCACTATACTCACACAAAACACAACTCTATTAAAAAAGTGATCGTGGGGATTGATGAACGACAGAGGAAGTTTATGGAAAGAAGTCATTGAAAGTATTCATATTCTACATAAAAAATCGGCATCCTACATGGCAAGGAAATCTTCTAGTGGAGTATGGTGCAATATATCCAAGGCTGTAAATTCCATTTCTAAGCTAAATATAGATAGTAAGGAGATTTTAACTTTATTCCTAGCTATGGAGTTAAAATATTTTTTCGGAAAGATGCTTGGTGTGGTAATGTGCCATTTCAAACAAAATTCCCCCATTTGTATTCACTAGAGTCGGTTAAGTGTTGCCTACTGGAAGATCGCCTCTCAAATAATGGCTTTTCTTGGATGTGGAGATATGAACCAATGGACCTAACAAAATTACATGAACTTCTCCAAATTTATAAAGAGATTGGTTTAATGAACACAGAGGGCACCTCCATGTATGGCTTTAGCTTTAACTTGAACTCCAAAGGGGACTACACTATTAACGCCATGAGGAGGTTAATTGAATTAAAATTCATTTTTATTCAACGAGCAATCTATTTGTTGGTCCAAGATAATTCCTCTAAAAGTTAGATGCTTTGTCTGGAGAGCTTCAATGGGTAGGATCCCGGTGGCGGACACTCTAACAAGAAAAGGAGTTAACATAACAAATACTACATGTTCGCTATGCAACAAAGCGACTGAAACAATTGATCATATTTTTATTACATGCGAATATTCTCAGGTGGTACAGGATTGAATATTCAAATGGTGTGAGATTACAAATAGGAGATTCACATCCGTAAGGGAACTCATTGACTTCGCGGTTGCTTGGGGAACTACCTAAAAAAAGAAATCTATTCTAACTACGGTGATCTATTGCCTCGTTTGGAACATATGGTTGACAAGAAATGAAAAAACTTTCAAGAAGATTGGTGCACCTCCTACAAAAACTGCTAATATCATCATCTCCTTTTCATATGTATGACTTAAATATAAAAGTAATCTTGGTTGTTGTGCATGGATAGACCGGAATTAGGGCTGTAAACGAACCAAACGAACACGAACAAGGGTCTGTTCATGTTCGTTCGTTTAAGTTAGCCGAACAACAAATGAACACGAACGGATAAACGAACGAGATTTTATTGTTCATGTTCATTCGTTTAACAAATTACATTGTTCATGTTCGTTCGTTTATGTTCGTGAACATGCTAAACGAACAAAGATAAAAAAAAAAAATACAATTGGACATATATGAACAAAAACGAACATATAATATAACAATATAATAAAAAGAAATTGAATATAAATAAATATAAATAACCTTAAATGAACGAACATAAACGAATGTTCACGAACATAAATAAACGAACAGGACCATTGTTCATGTTCGTTCATTTAACTAAACGAACAATAATTTTTGTTCATATTTGAACCATTTATTAAATAAACAAACATAAACGAACTTTCCACCAAACAGTTCACGAACGATTCACTGAACGTTCAGTTCATTTACAGCCCTAACCGGAATATCTTGTCATTTAATCACTTCTCCTGTTAGTTTCTTTTCTTATCTTTGTTCAACTTTCTTTATGCATCTTATTTCTTCCTTGTATTGTTACTTCGCATAGTTTAGCTTCTTGCTTACGGATATCTTTTAATGTTATTTGCCGTTAAAAAAACAACAAAAATAAAATTTCACAAACTTACTCGAATATGCGTAAGAACATAATCTTGCAAGACTAGTGTTCAAATATTTATTTTAACGTTTTCTAAACGACTAAAAGTCAAATTTGTCTGGTTCTTTGAATTATAATTGAAAAGACCTTTAAAATGCTTTATAAGGAAATGATCAACATAACAATTTGATTCTAAAATTATGGAGTTGAAATTGACGTGAAAAAGCCTTGATCGACTCATCTTTTTGACTACTCGAAAGTTGTAGTGTCTTATGATAGTTTGTTTTCAGTGAACAAAACAAAAATAACATTACTATTCAAAGATGGGAAAATACATGTTATAGATATTTTTTGGGTTGAATTTCAGAAAATAGATACAAAAAATTGAATTTCCGGATCTCGACATAGATTCCATAGATGTGAGCTCTGAGGGCTTTATAAAATCTATTGTAGCTCTGCGTAATTACAAAATAATAATTAAATCAGGAGTATTAACGCCAAAAAAAAAAAAAAAAAAAAAAAAAAAAAAAAAAACTCGATGAACATTTCCGTGGTGGTGGCTCCGCCGGACTGTTCATCGATTATTTTTTTTGAATTTTTTTCATAAATACCCAGATTAAGATCGGATGACTATAATGACATATCTTATTAAGATCAGAGTATTATTTCCTCTTTTGGTCCCACTAAGTGAACATATCTTATTATTTTTTTTCCTTATAATAATTATAAAACTGATTAATATAATTCGAAGGTTTATCGTTTATTGATATCGGAAGATTATAATAAAATTATTCCATCTTTTGGTATGATTAATCAGAGGTATTAACGCAACAAAAAAAAAAAAAAAAAAAAAAAAAAAAAAAAAAAAAAAAAAAAAACATTTGATGAACAGTTTCACAGAGCTGCTAACGAGGTCTGCGGAGGCACCTCAGAGCTCACCTCCTCAGAATCCATGCCTATACTCGGAGATCCGATTCTTTTGTGTATATTTTATGGAATTCAACCCAAAAAAATGGCTATAGCCAGTATTTTTCCTTAAAAGATTCAAATCAAATTGATTCATTGATCAAGTTATTTAAAAGAAATGTTTAAATGAAGATGGAAAATTGGAAAACAAACGCACGATAAATTGATTTTCCATTTTGTTTTCTTATAATTTGTCACTTTTTTATGCTAACATCTTTATATACAAATAGTTTTACGGAAATCATATAACTTCGATTGCATATGATGAAATTTAATTCTTTAAAAGACTATATATATATATATATATATATATATATATATATATATATATATATATATATATATATATATATATATATATATATATATATATATATATAGGGTTAGGTTATTTTGTTTTCACTATCTATTATATGCATGTATGACTGTTTCTGAAACAATCATTTTAGTTATTTTAAGAAAGTAATTAATGCATATTACATGTTGAAGATATAATAGATATTAATTACATCTTCAACATTTAATATGCATTAATTGCTTTCTTAAAATAACTAAAATGATTGGTCCAGAATCAGTCATACATGCACACAATAGATAGTGAAAACATTTTAACCTAACTCTCTCTCTCTCTCTCTCTCTCTCTCTCTCTCTATATATATATATATATATATATATATATATATATATATATATATATAGAGAGAGAGAGAGAGAGAGAGAGAGAGAGAATTCAATTGAGAAAAAAAAATGTTAAGAATGAAGGAATCATTCTCGGCCACCCATTTATTTTGCCGCAAAACACTTATACGTACCGTCGGAAATGGATAACGGATAAACATGTGTTCTCCAACTAAACATATTTCCTTAAACTATGCTAATCATTACCTTAATATACACAAAAACATAGTTTTTTTGTTTTTTTGTTTTTATTATTTTTAGAAAACCATTTTTATCGAAAAATTATTTTAAATATATCTAAATTCATAATTTTTTATTTTCTATAAATAGACATCCATATTGATATAGTTTTAAGATAAAATAAAAAATTTATTTTATGTAGAGTTTCAGCTCTCGTTATTCATATATGAATAAAAATCTATCAGATTTTTATTACAGTACATTCGTTATTCACTTATGAAAAAACGTACTTATTTTTTTTATAGTTTAAGTATCGTTCATATATGAATATGACATGTAATAAAGTTTTTTATTTAAAATATATTTTTTATATCATCTTCCGTCATATATTATATTTATATATGAATAAAACGTATATTAATTGTCGTTATATTTTATATTCATATATGAATAAAAAATTTATCAGGTTTTTGCTACAACTAATTTTGTTATTTATATATGAATAAGTAGTATAAATGATACTTAAATTGTAAAAAAATTAATTATATATTTGTATTCATAAGTGAATAACAAATGTACTGTATCATAAATATGATACATTTTTATTCATTTATGAATAACGATAGCTGAAAGTTTAAAAATATATATATATATATATTTTATCTTAAAAGTATATTAATATGGATGTCTATTTATAGAGAATAAAAAATCATGAATTTTGATATATTTAAAATCATTTTTCGATGAAAATAAATTCATAAAAATTTTTAAAAATAAAAATAAAAAAAACAACGTTTTTTGTATATATTAAGGCAATGATTAACGTATTTTAAGGAAACATGTTTTGTTGGAAACACATGTGTATTCCTTATCCATTTCCATTGGTACAACGGAGGTTTTGCAGCAAAAATAAATAAGTGGCCGAAAATGATTCCTCCTTTCTCAATCTTTTTTATTTCCTCAATTGAACTTTTATATATATATATATA
The DNA here is from genome assembly GCF_002870075.4 of Lactuca sativa. Taxonomy (NCBI): domain Eukaryota; kingdom Viridiplantae; phylum Streptophyta; class Magnoliopsida; order Asterales; family Asteraceae; genus Lactuca; species Lactuca sativa. The sequence goes on from NC_056629.2 coordinate 3,267,851, forward strand.
TATATATATATATATATATATATATATATATATATATATATATATATATATATATATATATATATATATATATATATAATTTACAGTTTTTAATATATAATTTGGGTCCATTTTCAACTTGAAGAAATCATAAAGGAAATCTTTCATTGCATATGCCGCTGCATCTCTTGGCCGGTCGCTAAGGCTATATGGAGTGGGTGTTTTTTTTTTTTTTTTTTTTTCTTCTCGCATGAGGTTAAGTGAGACCCCAAATAACACGTAAGAATCTAACAAAGACCACCACCATCTTGTTTAATTGTGAGTTCTTGTAATCACAGTCGACACTCCCCTCGATCTCTTTCCTTCCTCCCTCTCTCTCTCTCTCTCTCTCTCTCTCTCTCTCTCTCTCTCTCTCTCTCTAAATCTCTCTCCTCTTTCCCTTTCTTCACTTCTTCCCCACCATTTCTTAAAGTTTGATGGCTAAGGAATATGGTCACAAAATGTTCAATAAAAAAGTGGTGTTATTTATGCACTACATTACCTCCATTACATGTGCAGTTCACTAGTTTTTGGAAATGATTATCATTTTTTTTTTTGACATTATATTAAATAAAAAACACAATTATTAAACATACAAAAATATTTTATAAATAAAAAAAACGTTAACTTAAATAAAAATAATATTTTTAAAATTCAACATACATATTACTAATAAAAAACATTAATAAAACAATGATATTAAAAAAATACAACTCGTCGGCATCGTTTTCCTTATCGTCCGCGTCCTCATCCTCCTCGGTGTGGTCTTCGAATTGTTGTTGTCATATGTTCTTAGTCAAATCTTGACTTAGATTGTGATGTGTTTCACTGTTTTGTATATCCAAAAGTCTTGTAAAGTATGTTGGGTTACCGACATGTATTACTGCAAGTGGATTGATTATATTGTTCGAAGTATATGTACAAATACCCCTACCCTCTTCTTCTATTATCATGTTATGTAAAATAACACACGCTTTCATCACCTTCATAATTTTTTCTCTTCTCATGCTCGTGTTGGATGTTTGATTATATGTCACTTTTCTTCGAAGACTCCAAATGCCCGCTCCACTTCCTTCCTTATAGATTCTTGTGCTAACATGAACATTTTTTTTCATCAGTCGGATATGTGTACAACTTGACAAATGTAGCATACTCTGGGTATATGTGACATACCCAATTTCACAGCCAGAAAAAAACTGATTTGTTTATGCTTTATTTAAAAATCAGAATATATTTTGAAGAATACTATTGCGGAATTTGTTCCTAAAAATATGATAAAGATATTATCAAAGCATTTTTAAAGAAAGGTATTTTAATTATATTAAAAACATTGAGATTTCATCGTCAATATAGTACATAAGCATAAACATAAATAGTACAAACCTTATAAACATCTATTATTCTAATTACTTATAATCCATAGATCTCTCATCTAATCATCCCACCTGTGCTCTTATGCCACTACCTGTAATACAAGAAACTGATTGGGTCTGGCTTGGGGGCCTGGTGAGCACATAAGGTTTTCAACCCATAATAAGTAAATTCTTTATTTTCATGAAATCATTCAACCCGATTATCTGTTCCCGTTATCCTCACTTTGTGTCCCTAAAACATCTAATTTAAGGGACCTTGCCTAAGGATTATCTTTAGGATTGACAATAATGCTTAGGGGATTCCTCAGAAATATATGTCAGTAAGGCAATCATGAGGGGGGTGGAGTACACCTGGTGAACACGTAGTTCAAAAACACCTATAGGTTGTGAGTCTGTCAGCGTTCCATTGGACTGCCTAGAATAATCTGTGGTCGTCATCTATACTCCGCTAGATGACTAGATCAACTTTAAAGCTAAGGCCTCTCATCATTTATTTCATCTTTCATTTTTCATCATCTTTCATCTATCCATTTTTACCCCACATATTTATAGGTATAAAATACATATACAGTTTAAATCAAGTAAAACATGTATAAATTGTGAGTTCAACATAGATATCAAGAACACAGATAATTTGTGCATATAACATGTAATTTATATTAAATACTGCACATCTATGTGTAAGATGAAAGTAACTATGCAGTCACTTGTTAAAGTGATGACTCGAAATTCGGGCAGCGTTTCGCTTCTAACAATTGTATTTTCCTTTGACGAAACCTAGTATTATTATCACTAAATTTTAGTGTAATATTTATTGTGACTAATTATTAGTCTAGATTTATCATTAATTCAATGTCTACTTCACGATCTATCAAGTAATGATCAACTAGGTAGGACAGTTGGGAGGTAGGACCATTTCGGCATATAGCTTTTCTGAAATCCAACAACTAAGCCAACATGACTGTTCTGGACACCTTTTCTGTAAGTAGATCAATCAGTATCATGAATTTGAATCAATAATAAGTTACATGGAGGTTTAGCGAGGAACCGAGCTCTGCACGGGCAGAACTTCTGAGCCGAAAGCTCTTCTTCTCGGGGCCTTCTAGCGCACCAGGGCTTCACTATTAACACATAGGAGGTGCTAGGGAAAGGAATAAAGGCTTTGGGGGTGTTGGGGAGAGAAATGGTTGAGAAGGTGCGGAGAAAATAGTGAAAAACGAGCTCTATTTATAGGCTCCAACAACTTCGTACGTGCATACGTAAAGGCTACGTTGGGCGTACTAAGTACTCTGGTCTTACTCTGAGCTACGCTGGGTGTACTCAGTCCAGGTGTCGCAATCTCGTTTCAAGTCGTGGGGAAGAAGTTGTGGCCTAGATATTGCCACGTGTCACTCGCTGATTTAGTTCAAAATTAATTATCTTCTAAAATACGTAATTTTCAAATATGAGCTTCGTTTTTTACGTTTTTTATATCCACGTGTAGGTAGCGACGTGATCTACAACTTTCCTTTAGATTTCGTCGGCTAATTTTGAATTTATTTTTAAAGTTATATTTTAACAAGCTTAGACAGTTTAAGTCCGTTAAAAATTCATAACTTTGTCATCCGACTTCCATTTTTGATTGTGTTTATATCGTTGAGCTCTTATTAACGAGATCTTCAATTGTCATTTAGGTTGTGTCAGCTAATAACCGATTGATCTAAAATTCGATTTTCGGACTGTATACTGCTACGCTAAATTTTAGAAAAATCATAACTTCCTCTACTGAAGTCAGATTCGGATGTTCTCTATATGCATGCTCTTAGTTTAATGTATACTACGACATTCTTTTAAATCTCTAAGGCTAATAAATAGTATACCAAAAATTCAATTTTTACGATACGCGGCACCGTACCGGTTTAGTCGCGAAACTTCGACGGGTCATAACTTCTTCGTCATAACTCGGATTTCAGCGTTCTTTATATCTCTAGAATCCTTGTTACGACTACTTCAACTTTCTTCAAATATATTGGGTGAATTTTTCATTCTATTTATCACACATATTTTTATTATTATTTTATTATATCCTTATAAGCACATATGTTACACATAAATCACATAGATCACATAATACTCAAATAATTCTTCTTCATTACTTTAAAGTAGGTTAAAATTTGTTGACCCTAACTACTACATCATCGTAATAATGCTTAGCCAGAAATGCGGACGTTTCAATTATCTCCTCCTTATGATGATTCCGTCCCACAATCATGCATTAGCAAACAGATGTGGATAGCGACTCATTATGTCACTATCTTTTTCCCAGGTGAGGTTCGGCCCATTCGAATGTTTCCATCGTACTAGCACTATTTTGACCATCATGCGTCACAATTTCTTCATCTTATAGTCAACAATCACTTCAGGTTCTTCGATTAGCTTTTTATCTTCGTCAATTCTTAACTCCGAAAGTGGAATTATATCGGGAACTTCTCCTGTGAACTTCCTCAAATAACACACATGGAAAGTTTTATGAATACCATCTAGTTCTTCTAGAAATTCCAGCTTGTAAGCTTGGTTTCCAATCCTCTGAAGAACCTAGAATGGTTCAATAAATCTTGGACTCAACTTTCCTCTCTTTCAAAATCTTATAAGTCCCTTCCACGGTGAGACTTTGAGCAACACCGAATCTCCAACTTCGAATGTCATTGGTCATCGTTTCTCGTCAACATAGCTCTCTTGGAGATCTTGAGCTGGTAAATTCTTTCTGTAATCACTTTTAGCTTTTCAGCAGTCTGATGGACTATTTCGGGACCCTTAAACTGCTTTTCTTCGGCCTCAAGCCAACAAGACGACGTACATTACTTTTGTCCGTACAAAACTTTATAAAGTGCCATCTTAATGCTCAAATGGTAACTATTGTTGTAGGAAAACTCTACTAGGGGTAAATGCTCATCTCAACTACCTTGAAATTCTATGATACATGCTCTTAACATATCTTCCAGTGTTTAAATCGTCCTTTCGCTCTGACTATCACTGTGCAGATGGTAGGCTGTACTTAAACACAACTTCGTACCCATTTCCACTTAAAGACTCTTCCAAAATCTTGGTGTGAAATGACTGTCACGATTCGATACAATCGTTAAGGGAACACCGTGAAGTCTTACTATCTCCTTTTTGTAGGCGTTTGCAAGCTTATCCAGAGACCATCTCTCATTAGCTGCAATGAAATGTGCACTCTTTGTGAACTGATCCACGACTACCCAAATCAAGTCATGACCGTTCTTCTTCATGGGTAGTTTAGTCACAAAATCCATGGTGATGTTTTCCCATTTAACCATGGGTACATGAAAAGGTTCTAAACTCCCACACGGTTTCTGATGTTGCGCTTTAACTCTTGCACATGTTACACAATCTGCCACATGCTTTGCAACATCGAGCTGCATCGTTGGCCACTAGTAGTAAGGTTTCAGATCCCTATACATCTTAGTGCTGTCGGGATGAACCGAGTACATGGTCTTCTGAGCTTCTTCCATTGGAAGATCTATTATTTCTCCCATCTTAGGCACCCAAATCCTATTTTGGAATACCTATGTTCCTTGACTATTTGTACTGAATACCAACGTTTTGGCTAAACATCCTTCCTTTCGTCCATTTACCTCCAAAGTTTCTTCCTGGGCTTTCTTGATGCTTTCCACAATTGTTGAGACAACTTCTATTCTTAACGCTCTTGGTCTTTTTCTTTCCAAGTTTACTTTTGGACTTAGAGCATCAACTACAACATTTGCTTTACCAGGTTGGTAAAGTATCTCACAGTCGTAATCCTTGAGTAACTCTAGCCAGCGTCGTTGTCTCATATTCAATTCCGTTTGATCAAAGAGATATTGGAGACTTTTATGATCATTGAAAAGTTTGCACTTTGTGCCATAAAGATAATGCCTCCATATCTTTAATGCGAATACTACCACTGACAACTCCATGTCATGAGTGGGGTAGTTCTTTTTGTGCTCTTTCAGTTGTCGAGATTCATATGCTATCACTTTATCTCTCTGTGTCAGAACGTAACCTAACCCAACTCCAGATGTATTGCTATAGACTACGAAGTCTTCAACTCTGTCAGGTAAAGAAAGAATCGGTGCTTCACACAACTTCTTCTTTAATTTCTTGAATATTTCTTCATGCTTCTCAATCCATGTATATGTAGCTCCTTTATGAGTAAAAGTTGTTAATGGATCAACTATCAAAGAAAAACCTTGGATAAACATCCGGTAATATCCAGCTAATCCCAGAAAGCTTCGAATCTCGGTGGGACTTTTTGGTCGTTCCCATTATTCCTTCTTGGTTAACCACATGAACCAAGAATTGGACTTCTCAAATCCAAAAACCACATTTGGAGAAATTTTCATACAACTTCTCCTTATTCAAAACTTCTAATACTTCTCGTAAGTGTTTTCCATGATCTTGCTGGCTCTTTGAGTAAATCAAAATGTCATCTATGAACACTATTATGGATTTATCAAGGAATGGTTTACAAACCCTGTTCATCTAATACATAATTGTTTATGGAGATTGTTGGGTAGCGTAGGACTTTATTTTTGTGTTGCGTCATTGGGCTCGGTTTATAGTCCAGTTTTGCACTTCGGTTTGGGCCTGTCCAACCGTGAGCTTGTAGGGTTTACTATATAATAATATGCTTGCATGCATATTAGGTTAACGATCTAGAATACGATTTACAGAATTACCATAGCTTTGCAGATTTCTTTATCGTTCTTGTAAACCTTTAATCCTCTACAGTTGTAGTTCTTCATCGAGCTCTTTTGAGGATTGTTTATAATCATTCGACATTGTTCGATCCATTCTTGAGTTGTTTGTTGTTTTTGTGTTCTTGCTGTTTTCTCTTTATTTTACCTGTTTAAGATCTAATCGATCTTCAAGTTAGTTTTTCTTAACTTATCAGAGGATTAGTTAATCTGAATGACATAACCAAGAACTCATAGTGTCCATATCTCGTTCAGAATGCGGTCTTCTCAATATCTTGCTCTCTCACCTTTAGCTGATGATATCTTGACCTAAGATCAATCTTTGAGAAATAGCTCGAACCTTGCAGTTGGTTGGAAAGGTCTTCAATCCTTGGCAATGGATACTTGTTCTTCACTGTTGCCTTGTTTAGCTCTCTATAGTCTATGTACATCCTCATGCTTCCATCCTTCTTCTTCATGAATAACACCAGATCTCCCCAGGGTGAAGAAATAGGTTTAATGAAATCGTTGTCCAACAACTCTTGAAGTTACATCATAAGCTCTTTCATCTGTGTCGGTGCTAATCAGTATGGTGTTTTTGCTATTGGCGTCAATCATGACAACAAGTCTATTCGAAACTCTACTTGTCTATTAGGGGTAAATCTAGGAAGATATTTGGGAAAGACTTCTAGATAATCACACACCACTGGTATTCTTTGCATCTCTTTCTTCTCCTTCTTTGTATCGATCACAAATGCCAAGTATGATGCACATCTTTTAGACAAACACCTTGTAGCTTTCATCAGGGAAATAATTCTTGAATTTACTCTACGTTTGTCCCTATACACCATACACGACTCCTTTGCAGTTGGGTTTAATCTCACCATCTTATTTCTATATAGTATATCGGCATCGTTCTCACTAAGCCAATCCATTCTTAGTATGATGTCGAAATCGTTCAACTCAATGGGCAAAAACTCCTCATGAAATTTATTCCCGTTTAAGTCGATGATGATGTTCTTAATGTAATAACTAACAAGTATGAATTTGCCACTAGCAACTTCTATAACTAGATCATTATCAAGTTTATTTACTGGCAATGCTGGTTTTCCACCAAATTTATGCGATATAAAGGAGTAATTGGCTCCAAAATCAAGCAATATATTGGTTGGTAATCCATTTACATGGAAGGTACCTAAAGCGACATCTCCTTCATCCCTTGCTGCTTCCTAGGTCATCTTGAATTCTCTTGCCCTTGGCCTTGGTGGAACATTAAGCCTTGCTGACTCTTTCTTCTTTGGGAAGTCCCTAGAAATATGCCCTTCTTCATTACATCCGTAACACACCCTCTTGTTGGATATACTCTAATGGTTGTCTTCAAGGTAGTTGCCATTTTGACTGTTGGGCCAAAGTCTGTTGGCAATCCGTTAGCAAACTTCTCTATCTTGGAAAGTTTAGTAGGCACCAAGTAGTGGAATAACTTCATCCTCTCGATGAATGTGGTGGCATAGTCATCAACACTCATCTTCCCTTTCTTCAGGTTCTGAAACTCACTGTTTAGGTCTATCATATCTACTTCTGAGCAATACTGCATTTTCAATTTCTCAATGAATGATTCCCGAGACATCCTTAGGGCTTTTGCTCATGACATTGTATTTGGCAACAACTTCCACTAACTTAAAACTCCAGTATTTAGTTTTCTGACTGCAAAGACGGTATTCTGCTTGTTGTTGTAGTTGCAGCTTTCAAATATCATTTCCATCTTGGAGACCTAATCCATAATCTCCATTGTCTTTGGGCTTTCAGAAATACTTTGTGGTTTGACACCCAAGAAGTTCTTATACATACTCCCATCCCTTTCAATCCCTCTATCCGGTTCGTTCCTCCTGACCACTCGGGGTTCAACTTGACTCACAATACGGCTATAATTTCCCTCCTCCAATAGTTCTTCGTTTAGTTCTGGCTGCACAACAGGCACAGTAGGTTCATACCTATTACGTTGAAGTTGAAGCCTTGTCTCTTCCATATGACGATCCAACATCATTTTTATCATTGCTTCTACTCATGCTATTGTGATTGGCTCGGGTGCAGCTGCTACCTCTGGTGCACACTCAATCACTTGTGGCTTAAGCTGCTGGGTTCCATTAGCGTTTCCTAATCCCCTACGATTTCTTTCCATGTCGATCTATACACCAAAGCAAGCGAATTTAGATTTTTGTTTATGATAGACGTTTAAATCCTCCTTGTCACTCCAAAAAGTTACAAGTCAGTTCTAATATCGTAGTTGAACGTTTAGAAATTTGAACACATAAAGTTTCTAGATCCGGTCGACAATAGATCATAGATCCGATCAAATAATAGCATATAATACATCTTTATAGCTATAACATAAATCATTTAGCACATAAAAGAAATTTAGACATCTTTCCTAAAATAAGCTAGTGCTTGTGTCTATATATTTTCTAAATATATCAGACACTCCTCTCACAATCATCGCATAACATTCTAAGTTTAAGTCTAGAAATCCTACAAATTCCTAGTTCACTTAAACTAATTCTCTGATACCGATTGTGACATCCCCAATTTCATGACCAAAAAAGGCTGATTTATTTATGTTTTATTTAAAAATTAGAGTATCTTTTTGAAGAATAATATTGCGGAATTTGTTCCCAAAAATATGATAAAGATATTATCAAAGCATTTCCAAATAAAGGTATTTTAATTATATTAAAAATGTCGGGATGTCATCATCAATACAGTACATAAGCATAAACAAAAATAGTACATCCCTTACAAACATCTATTATTCTAATGGCCTATAATCCAAAGATCTCTCACATGATCATCATACCTGTGATCTTGTTCCATTACCCGTAATACAAGAAATTGAGTCGGTCAAGCTTGGGGGCCTGGTGAGTACATAGGGTTTTCAACCCACAATAATTAAATTCTTTATTTTCTTGAAATCATTCAACCCGATTACCCGTTCCTTTTATCCTCACTTTCTGTCCCTAAAGCATCTAATTTAAGGGGCCTAGCCTAAGTATTATCTTCGGGATTGACAATAATGCTTAGGGGATTCCTTAACAATATAAGTCAGTAAGGAAACCATGAGGGGGATGGAGTACACCTGGTGAACACATAGTTTAAAAACACCTACAGGTTGCGAGCCTGTCAACGTTCCATTGGACTCCGTTAGATGACTAGATCAACTTTAAAGTTAAGGCCTCTTATCATTTATTTCATATTTCATTTTTCATCATCTTTCATCTACTCATTTTTATCCAACGTATTTATAGGTATAAAATACATATACAGTTTAAATCAAGTAAAACATTTATAAATTGTTCATTTAACATAGATATCAAGAGCACATGTAACATGCACATATAACACATAATTTATATTAAATACTTCATATCTATGTGTAAGATGAAAGTAACTATGCACTTACTTTTTAAAGTGATGACTCAAAATTCGGGCAGCGCTTCGCTTCTAACTGATGGGTTTTGGCCATAAGAACATCCTATGTGCTCACACAAACCCTAATGCCTTGATCTAGGTTTCTCTATTGTACATGCATTTCATCCAAGACTATAAACCCTAGATCTAGCATATGATAACCAATATAACATATAAATTAGGGTTTAAAACATACCTTGATTGTTATGTAGCAATAACAATCTCAAATCCTTCTTTAGAAAGCTTAGAGTCACAAATGTCACTCCTCTAATGGTTCACAAACACCAAGAGCAAGAGGATGAAGAGGAGAAGAGAAGGAGGCTGCCCAAAACATGTGGAAACCCTAGAAGGAAGCTTGTACACGTTTTTGGGGCATAAGGGTTCCTTAAATAGTGAGTCTATTAGGGTTATCTAACAAGGAAACCCTAATTTAGATGCTTAAGCCCTAAGCAACCCATGGGCTCCTTTCTTAAAGGCCTTGGACGCTTTCTAATGGGTTTCCCCATAAAATTCGTCCACCCCTTTAATTATGGAGTCCATTAGCTCAATATTCAACTATCATACAATTGACAGTTCAAGTCCCTTAAGTTTAATTAATATCTTTTATCCACAAACTTAATTCTTATTAATTCTTGACCAATATTAATTAAACAATATGATTTCTCCTTTAATATATTACTCTCATAATATATTAATAAATCATATTTAATCCTTTTTTGTTTGTCAGTTTCGGGAATATCCCCATTCATAGGTCCGAGATCTCTCCATTATTCATCCTATCAAGTTGCTTTGGTGAAGGCAACCCAAAAGGATTATGCACCATCGGGTCAAGTACATACCAAAATAGTTATGGACTTAGACACTAATCCAACAGTCTCCCACTTGGATAAGTCTAATAATTATTCTGCGTATGACTTCAGATCCTGATCTGCAATCGTAGCTTTCTAAAGCCGCTGTCAACTCTGATCTTATCAGATACGCATGTCCTATACATAAGGGATTATATATTCCTCCATTCTAGATATCGTATAGACTGAGACATGGATCTAAATCATTCTCTCTGTCTATGTGTTGTTTCCCGAATTCAGATTTATGACGACTGACAATAGACTACCATTTGAACACATCAAATTAGTCCCGGCTTGGCCAAGCACTTAGGTGCCATCACTAAATCATCGAGGGGCCCATAGATATCGCTTTTATCCTACTTTGAATAAAAGGAACGGATAAACCTTGACTCAATGCTCGCTTGCACTCACTCACCAAATCACACACAACGATATGTTTTATAACACCAAGTTACTGGTGCGTTTACATATTATCAATGTGTAACCGACTCGCAAGATACAACTCACACATCTCGGTTTCAAGAATATAAGATGTTATCGTCTCACTAATCACTTATGATAAAAATCCATGAAGTGATCCAAGTGAGCGTGGGTTTAATCCAATGCTCAAATCATATTCATAAGCACTCATGAACGTTGCAGCAAACATTTGCTTATGTCTAATGTTATTTAGACAATCTACACACCAATTCACGATAGTCTTCATTCATATCTACTTCCAACATATGAACGACTGTGGCCCGTTTGAATAATTTGACTGTTCTAAACCAATTAAATTATTCAGGAAGTCAAAACATGCAAAGTGAAACACATGAATAATACTAATCCCATATGGCCTTAAACCTTTGAGTATAAATAAAACACCTTTTATTTATCACCATATAGATTACTCATTATTTGTTGTTTCGGGTAATCAACTTCTTACTTGAATTATTTACAACACATGTCCCATGCTCTTAGCATGCACACAATGTTTACCTATGGTTCTTACTTTGTGAAATAGATCAAATGAACACATTTCCAATCATACTCATTTCACAACTCCTAATCCTTTTCACAAATGAAAGAATATCAAATTCTTGCCACTTATGGAATATGCTAGATTCTAACATTTTATGCAATGATCCTTTCGTAATACCATAGCACAAAAGTCAGAGTGACTATTGCCAATGGAATTACAAAGTCCTCTATCGGAGATTGTTACAAGACAATTCCTTAGATATGATGTCTCTCACTCAAAGTACATTCCTTTGAACATCCTTTTGCATAAAAGTTTCTAATCTAGACATTGATTCTTAATATCCAATTCCCAATATGGAAACGTTTCCATATTTTCCATATGACAACTCATTCTAAATAGAATCTTTTCTATTCATAATAATGTCAATATGGTCCATCCAATATTATACTTCCAACTACTCACAAGCGACCGATCCTCGGCGAACTTTGGATTGTCCTTTGATAGTTGTTTAATTATCTTAGTCAAAGCCGATTCTTGTCCTTTTCCCTCTAAATGCACTAGACATTTGAAAAATTTTAGAATGGTCAAATATTATAGCATTTGCAATCGATCCTATACCCGAAGCGTATGGGACACGATGCATAATGTCTTACATAAAGATCTGATACTTTATTAATCTTCTGCCATAATATTTTATGTGCTATGTTCTCTCAATTCGAAATATGAAGAGGAATGTCGTAATCATAATTGAAATTTAAGAACACACTATGTATCCTTGACTAAGTTTATTAACATTCCACAACCTAAGCCTTTAGATTTGAAACGAAGCATAATATTCTCTCCCTTAATTATAGCAAAACAACTATTCAACCCTTATAACTTTGCAAAGTATGACTCTTGTTTTCTATAATTAATATTGCTAACTTGCAATACTTGCCTTAATAATCATGCAATCATAACATTTATGCTCCCACTATCACGATGATTATTACAAACATAACACTTGTGCTCCCACTAGCTTTGACATGTATTCAGAAACAACTTAGCTTTTAGAAAAACAATACCTATTGAATTTCTTAAGTTCATGTTTTTAATACCTAATGCTTTGATAATCCTTTATCTAAGCTTTTACACCTTTCCTTTAGATAGCTCATATGTGTGTCTAAACAATTAAGACTAATTGCCAAATCTCGCAATTCGAATCATGGAAAGGGATACCGTAACCATAATCGAATTCAAGAATCCAATTATCACAATCACTATCTTCTTGAAATCTCTTTTAGTGAAAGTATTTCCTCACAGTCAATTTCATGAAGGAGGGAATCTTATGACACTTAGATTTTAATGGTGTATGTGTTCCTATCCATGTGAATTTGTCAAAACCAAAGTTTACGACAAATTCAAACTCATATAGACCGAATTTTCTTAATCTTGATTTCTTGCCTTATGGTAACACAGCTGCCCACCATGTCTTCCAAGTAGTTAAGCAGTTCACCCTTTCCTATCAATGTACTTTTCATTGATCAAGGTCTTTGCCTTTTATGCATTCAAATGAGAACTCATAGGGCTCACATGCATAATTAACTCAATTGGAACGGCACAGAAACAAGGTAATGTCAACACGATTGGTTGTAAACCTCTACTCGTGTGCTAGTGATGATCGATAAGGTTTATTCTTGATTAGACCATTAAGACTCCCACTGACTCCTTGACATATAAGATTCTCTTGTCAATAAACATTTCTTGAAAATCAAATATTCAAGAGTTAGTGTAGCCTTTATCAAGACAAAACATTTCATAAAATTGGTCCTTGTTGGTCTTTGTCTACTCCAAGACATCACAACTTACCAATTTCAAATGTGTAAGAATAAGAAAACCTTTTTCCAAATTCTACATTTGATGAATGTTATAAACCTTCTTAAGACTTATCACTCAATATTACAATCTTAACTTTAAGACTTGTTTTGGAATGAAGTATGATTGACTTCTTGATTTAACCATTTCTTCAATTCTTGATTCCTCTTCTTATACATACACTTGTACTAAGACTCACTTAGAGGATCAATTGAGATATGGTTCTTAATCATTAAGACATATCATAAAGCATAAAAGGTACTCTCCCTTCTTCTTAGAATAGAGAAACTTTTATCTTTCTGCCTACTTGATTCTTTTATTCGTTCTGCTATTGATTTAAACCTTTTCCAATCAATTCAGAATTAAACTTAATCTTATAAGTATAATCGCATTTACTAAACTTTTAGTAAATCATGATGAATATCTTTATTATTCTTGTGGTGGACTTGATCAACACACAACTTTGTGTACTTGATTTCCTAGTCCTTCACTTGACATTTTGTCAGTGAATCAGTCTAATTTCCAAATATGAAATTTCTCATTCAGCGTGCAACCAAGTTGCATGATTCCAAGTTTCTGTCCAATTTAAACTTGGGCGATGAGAAACTCTCCCTATTTGGTAAATTCTTGACATTTCCACTCTTAACATAATTAAGAATCTTATCCATTCGTTGTAGAAATATGCAAACATCAATTTTTCATAACGATTTCATTGCAAGGAAATAAATAAATAAATCAAAATTTTATTTTATTCATAAAAGCAGCGAAAAACATTTGTCCTTACAATGCAAAATCAACTGAAAAACTATGTAGAAAAATTCCTAACAACTCTATCATAACTTTCTAAGCTCAAAATCTAATCTTCAAATCCATGCGATCGAGATCCATTTCTTCGTAATTAGATTTATCTTGCTTTTCCATCAAGCTTCCTCTCTTTTCACTGATCCTGCAAAACATTCCAATGCAATCTTATCACACCATGTATTATAAATCAACGAATAGGAACTTAACGGAGTTAGATAGTGGATTTTACCTGAAGCACAACCATACTCTTTGACTTTCCCATCTTCTGGACTCTTCAGGCTCTTAGGGCAGACTTGTATCCAACGCCCTTTCTCTTGGCAACAAACGTAGGTCGGTTCTCCTAGAACGTCCTCGGAAGCATGGTTGGTTGACTTTCCCAACAAATATGCTCCATTGCTTCGCCAAATCATTTCTGATTCAGCAGCAATGAGCATGTAAGTTAGGTCAATGAGGTTATTGTCATGATCCATCATATAATACTTTCTTTTGAACTCATTATATGATTCAGGGAGTGACTGCAAAACCCAGTTCACAGCCAACTTATCAGGGAATGACGCACCCAACATTATCAACCTATCGATGTTTGATTTCATTCCTAGAACGTGGGCACACACGGGTCTACCATCTTCATGTTTCATTTCCAATAGAGCTTTAGTGACATTGAACCTTTCAATTCTTCGATCTTGTGGGTTAGGGAGAATAATTGGAGGAGGTGGAGGAAGTGAAGTATGATTTCTTGTTCCTCGATTGAATCTTGGAATATCATCTTCATGTGGAATGCTTGTTCCACGAGATTTGGGAAGATCATAGTTATCGTACTTTGACATCTACAAAACGAGAGAAAACAAATTCAAGTTAGTTGATTGATTGAGTCCTTAATAAATCACCCAAATGAGATATTAAGGCTAGGACCGAACACAATATTCTACAACTCGGGAGAGGGATGTCGTAACCCTAATTGCAGAACATTTGAAGGTAAGTGAATGACGATTCACTAATTTTCCACCATTAAAACGAAAAAGAAATTTAAGTTTTAAATCTATGAAAACTCCTAGATACTATGAGATTCATTGAACATTTCAATGGCATGTTTAAATCTCTATATGCCCCTCTAGTTTGTGACTGGGATGCCGAGGATCACAAAGCAGGTGTGAATAACCATGCAAACTTACATGGTGCCCTCACATGTTACAGTCACCTATTCGATGTGCCGGTAAACCACACACGCTCCACCGAACTATGACAAACATTGAGTCACCCTTTGCTACCTTTGCTTAGAACCATTTAGTGTGCCGATTAACCACACACGCTCCACTAACGTCTTTGCAAGGCCACAAAGTGTAATTTCATGGAATTGCATCAATTCACTTTTGCCTAAGTAACTAAGATTGGGAATTTGTAAAACATTTAGTTACTTTTGTACTTCATTATACTTATAATGGAAAGTTCTGTCCTATCCTACCCGTTCGGCTAACGACCCTCCATTAGTCAAGAGTGCGATGGGTAAGAGTGGATACCCATTCAATCGCCATTTTATAGGCAATTTCCTTAAACACCCCTTATAGACTAGCTTCGTGAATGAGGCCTACTAACAGTAAGAATGACTTTTACTCATACATATATATAATGTTAGACTTTGTAATGTTATATATAGTATAGGGTGTATTTTACACTTTTAAAATACTAGGTGGTCAAATTTAACAATTATACTTATAATTCAATTAATTTGTAAACCAAAACTTTTATGGATTTATTAAACATCTTTTAATTATACACTTTAATTAATTAATAAAACCATAAGGGTGTGATTTGAACTTTTCAAAACAATACTAGGGTTTTAGAATTTAACATTCCTAAATTAAACTTTTAATCAACTTTTAAATTCCAAAACTTGAGGGCAAGTTTTGAAACATTTCAAAACATTAGGGTTTAGAATTTAAATATTTCAAAATCAAACTTTTTAATCAAAAATTTAAATTCCAAAACTTGAGGGCAAGTTTTGAAACTTTTCAAAACATTAGGGTTTTAACTATTTAAATTTCAAAACAAAACTATTAAGTTCAAATTTAAACTATAAAACCTAGAGGGAAAAAATTGAAACTTTTCACAAGATAATTCAAATCTAAATTACAAATAATCAAATATTATCTAATAAAACAATTGATTATCTAAATTTTGACAATTATCTTCTATTTAGGTAAGGATAATCACCAAATATCGATAAAATTCGGATTTTATAACAAAAACATGTTTATGGTAATTATCCAAACCCAAAACAGGAAGAAAATCGCGAAAATTAGCTGTCAGACGTTTCGACTCGTCGAGTCTGGACTTGGACTCGTCGAGTACACTTGACTCAGCGAGTGCACCAAGTGACTCGGCGAGTCAAACACTCAGAACCCAAAAATTTTGATTTTCAGTGCTGATTTCGATCAAATATGCATCAATACAATAGAAACCAATCTAGACTCTGATACCACTGATGGGTTTTGGCCATAAGAACATCCTATGTGCTCATACAAACCCTAATGCTTGGATCTAGGTTTCTCTATTGTACATGCATTTCATCCAAGACTATAAACCCTAGATCTAGCATATGATAACCAATATAACATATAAATTAGGGTTTAAAACATACCTTGATTGTTATGTAGCAATAACAATCTCAAATCCTTCTTTAGAAAGCTTAGAGTCAAAAATGTCACTCCTCTAATGGTTCACAAACACCAAGAGCAAGAGGATGAAGAGGAGAAGAGAAGGAGGCTACCCAAAACGTGTGGAAACCCTAGAAGGAAGCTTGTTCTCATTTTTGGGGCATAAGGGTTCCTTAAAAAGTGAGTCTATTAGGGTTATCTAACAAAGAAACCCTAATTTGGATGCTTAAGCCCTAAGCAACCCATGGGCTCCTTTCTTAAAGGCCTTGGATGATTTCTAATGGGTTTCCCCATAAAATTTGTCCACCCCTTTAATTATGGAGTCCATTAGCTCAATATTCAACTATCATACAATTGACAGTTCAAGTCCCTTAAGTTTAATTAATCTCTTTTAGCCACAAACTTAATTCTTATTAATTCTTGACTAATATTAATTAAACAATATGATTTCTCCTTTAATATATTATTCTCATAATATATTAATAAATCATATTTAATCCTTTCTCTCCATTATTCATCCTATCAAGTTGCTTTGGTGAAGGCAACCCAAAAGGACCACGCACCATCGGGTTAAGTACATACCAAAATAGTTATGGACTTAGACACTAATCCAACACTAACACCTATTTTTCCTTTGACGAAACCTAATATGATTATCACTAACTTTTATTCTAATACTTATTGCGACTAATTATTAGTCTAGATTTATCATTAATTCAAAGTCTACTTCACTATCTATCAGGTAAAAATCAACCAGGTAGGACAGTTGGGAGGCAGGACCATTTCGGCGTATAGCCTTTCTGAGATCCAACAACCAAGCCAACGTGACCATTCTAGACACCTCTCCCGTAAATAGATCAACCAACATAATGACTTTGAATAACTGATAAATCTTGTTTATAAGTTCATAATAATGATAATGAACCTAAACATAAGTTATCTTAAAGTAAGGTAAACATAACTCACTTATATGAGGTTTAGCGAGGAACCGGGCTCTGCACTGGCAGAACTTCTGAGCCAAAAGCACTTCTTCTCGGGGCCTTCTGGCGCACCATGACTTCACTAATAACACGTAGGAGGTTCTAGGGAAAGGAATAGAGGCTTTGGGGTGTTTGGTAGAGAAATTGTTGAAAAGGTGTGGAGAAAAAAGTGAAAAACGAGCTCTATTTATAGGGTCCAACAACTTTGTACATGGGGCGTACGTGTAGGGTACACTGGGCGTACTCCGAGCTACGCTAGGCATATTTTGTCCAGGTGTTCCAAACTCTTTTCAAGCCGCGGGGAAGAAGTTGTGGCCCAGATATTGCTACGTGTCACTCGCTGATTTAATTAAAAACTAATTACCTTCTAAAATCCGTAATTTTCACATATGAGCTCTGTTTTTGATGTTCTTTATATCCACACGTAGGTAGCGACATGATGTACAACTTTCCTTTAGACTTCGTCGGCTAATTTTGAATTTATTTTTAAAGTTATATTTTAACAGGCATAGACAGTTTAAGTTCGTTAAAAATCCATAACTTTGTCATCTGAATTCCGTTTTCGACTGTGTTTATATCGTTAAGCTCTTATTAACGAGATCTCCAATTCTCATTTAGGTTGTGTCGGCTATTATCCGATTGATCTAAAATTCGATATCCGGGTTGTATACTTTTACACTAAATCTTAGAAAAATAATAATTTCCTCTAATGAAATCATATTCGGATGTTCTATATATGCACGCTCTCGATTTAACGTATACTACGATGTTATTTTAGATCTCTAAGGCTAAAAATAGTATATAAAAATTTCAATTTTTACGATACGCAGCGTCGTTCCAGTTTAATCGCGAAACTTCGATGGGTCATAACTTCTTCGTTATAAGTCGGATTTCAGCGTTCTTTATTTCTCTAGAATCTTTGTTACGACTACTTCAACTTTCTTCAAAGATATTAGGTCAATTTTTCATTCTATTTTTGACGCATATTTTTATTATTATTTTATTATATCGTTATAAGCACATATGTTACACATAAATCACATAATACTCAAATAATTTTTCTTCATTACATTAAAATAGGTTACAATTTGTTGACCCTAACTATTACATCATCATAATAATGTTTAGCCAGAAATGCAAGCGTTACAATATATCACATTGGCAAGGTAATATCCATAATTATATATTTATAACGTATGACATGTTTGATGCTTTAATTACCCTATAGAATGTCATTAAATAATGGAGATGCTCCAAGCAGATTCACATCATTGTTTGACCATGCCATACCAAAAAATGCTTGCCAAAACCAGAGGCCCTGTGAAACAACTGCTTCTAGTATAAAAGTAGGCACACCATGATCACCTCGCGTGAATTGCTTTTGCCATGCATTGAGACAACTTTCCCACATCCAATGTGTACAATCAATGCTACTTAACATTCCTGAAAATCCATGTTTTGCCTGATGTGCGGCATACAACTGTTGGACAACACTTATAGTCGGATTTCGCAAGTATATATCATCGTAAAGCTCTATAACATACTCACAAAAAAGATATGTGCATTCTCGACCGGTCCACGTACACATTTTCAAATATTCATCTGAATCGTCTGCAGCTATGCCGTACGCCAATTTTCTAAGACTTGATGTGCATTTTTGAAATATAGTAAAACCACGTTTACCTCTAGCATCCCATCTCAATTGAAAAAACTCATAATTGTTTTCCAAATCTTTAGCTATACGTAGGAATAAATTTCTGCTAATATGAAAACGATTTTCAAATTTTGATAGGTTAGATAAACTATGTGTGGTAAAGTAATCACGTACCAAAAGCCCGTTCGCCGCGACACGATCATGGTTGATCGACTTTCTACGTTTCTTCTCGATATTTGAACTTTCGCCTCTCTGACTTACAATGTCGTGCGTCGCAGATAACGTGTGTTGTAACATCCCGATTAAAATAGAATAAATAAATAATAAACCCGGAACCCCGAGATGTAATTTTATTATTATTTTATAGCCAAAATCAATAATAATTAGTGGGGTGTTGATTTCGGGAAGCCAAATGATGATATTTGAATCTCCGGGGGTTAAAGTATAATTTTGGGGTTTATTTTGCAAAGGATTTTACAACTCAGGGGGTATTTGGTATTATTTGGGCTTAATATAAAAGAATTGTGGAAGCAGGGGGTTAAAGAGTAAATATCGGACTTAAATTGAAAAGATCTTGGATGATGGGGGCTGATTTGTAAATTCTAGCCTTATTATGGAAAGATATAGGGAAGGAGGGGCCAAAGGTGTGCATTGAAGAAAAATTGGTTATGATCGGGTATTAAACCCATCACCATGCGTCGACCACAAACCCTAACCCTAAACCTTATGTGCAGCCGCCATCTTCTTCCCCATCACACAACCGCCACCTCCCTTCTACAAATTGTTGCTCCGATCGGCTAAGGCCACTAGCGGACCTTGCTGCCGGACGACGTAATTGGCCGAGAGAGAGAACCATCGAAGATTGTTTTGGAGCTGTGAGCACTGATGTGTGTGCTATGAGTGGCTGAAGTCGCCGTCGCCGCTGCTGTCGTTCGCGAATCGCATCGTCGTCGTCGTTTCTCCGGTGCAACGTTCCAGCTCCGCCCGCCGCCGCTCATAGGACTCTTATTCCTAACTCCGGTCAACATCTGCCACCCCAGGGGTGGTTGTCGCGCGTGTGTTTCAGCCGTGTGTCGCAACGATGGGTGTGCTCTCGGTATTGCATCTCGTGTTAGTGACTGTAGTTGTGGTTTGCAGTGAGATTTCATGTGTGTGTGTGGTTTCTGTCGAATGGGAGCCGTGAAGAACCACCATGGCAGCCGACCATGGTGGCTGCCGCCTCAAATACAACCATGGTGGGTGTATATGTTGCTGTATGATGTTATTCTCGTGTGTATGTGTGTGTTCATTATAGTGAAGCAGTGTTGGGTGTTTATTTGGCCGGGAAAGTCGCCGCCACCACTGTGAGGTGGTGGCTGCCACCATGAACAGCCGCCTACCGCGATTAGGTGGCTATGTTGGTGTGTGAGTGTGTGTGTTAAATGGATGGTGTTGTAAATTGTAATTTGAAAACGGAATAATAAAATAAATTGAAAACCACCACCTTAGGGTGGTGGCGGCAGCCACCGGCCGCCGTGTCGGTGGCGGTGTGCCTTATTGGATAGTGACTAGTTTGGGCCTTGTAAACCCTAATAGGCCCAATGAAGTTTAATGGACCTAAAAGCCCAAGCATCTGACAAATGGGTTTAATGAAACTCTAGTGGGCTTAATGGGGCCCAATAAAGCCCTAATTGACCTAATAAAATCTTAATGGGCCCAATGAGGCCCAAGGTGACCTAAAAGCCCAACCGGTTGACTAATGGGTTAGTATTGGGTAGGAAAACCTAATTTGGGTTTGGAAAATCCTAATGGCTTAAAACTTAAATTTTGAGGATTAATCGGGACACACACGAGATTATTTAATAACTTCAAATATTAAATAATAATTATTGGCAAATTAACCTAAGGTAATGTTGGACTTAATGGATTAAGTCCTTAGTGAATTAAGTCCTTAATGGGTTAAGTAAGAAACACTTAACCCTAATAATCATTTCATGTGAAAGCCCTAATATCTCTCGGGCCTTGAGTTGGGCCTTCCTTTTGGGCTTTGGCAATTGGATTATTAATGGACCATCCAAGAATGATCAGATGGACTAGAATATATTGATGGGCTTTAGGGTAAGGCCCATATAAGGGGTAAGGCCCAATTTGGAAAATTGGGCCATAGTTTGGGCCTTCATGAGTATGTGATATTGGGCCATGGGAATTGGACTGGAATAGTTGGATGAGCCTTAAGGAAAGACCATATAGAGGTTTGGGCCCAATTTGGAAAATTAGGCCATATGTTGGGCTTTGGCCCATTACTTGACTGTTAGACTTTTGGTGTGTGTGTGTGTGTCGGATCTTGGGTTCGGAACCCAATTATTAATTGGGTATTGTTTGATGTTGACAGTTAGAGAATCTGTCAACCAGCAGTGGGAGTTTTATTCGCGGGACTTCAGCAGTGTTAGGTGAGTTCTCGTCACTATACTGATAGGGTCTACGACATTAGGTCGTTCCCTTTTGATTTTATCCTGAATTTAGTATGCTATGTTGTTATGATCTGTTAGATTTGTACCCTGGTAGTTAGGGTGTTACTATGCTTTTATGATTTGTTAGATCTATACCCTGGTAGTTAGGGTGTTGCTATGTTGTTATGATCTGTTAGATCGGTACCCTGGTAGTTAGCGTGTTGGTATGCATTTATGATCTATTAGATATGTACCCTGGTAGTTAGGGTGTTATTATGCTGTGATGATCGGTTAGATCTATACCCTGGTAGTTAGGGTGTTGTTATGCTATCATGATCTATTAGATCGATATCATGGTAGATAGGACGATGTTATGCTTAGCAGTCGGTATGATTTGTGTTATTGTTCAATTATGTGCTGTATGTATGTCGACATATGTGGTTGGGTTGGGTTGAGGCGGTCCTGCTTTGTGATGCAGGCCAACATACCCAACGAGCGGTCCGGATAGGTTGTAGGCCCTACGAGGCGGTCCAGTCATGCCAAAGGCTTGGAGAGTAGTCTAGATAGACTGAAGGCCTGTGAGGTGGTCCAGTCAGGTTGACGATTCATTGTGCATGTTGTTCTGTATTTGTTGATATGATATGATTATGGTTATTTGAGGTTGGTATTTTGGGGGTAACTCACTAAGCTCTCGGGCTTACAGTTCCAGTTTATTGTTTCAGGTACATCAGATGATCGTAGGAAGGCAAAAGCGTGATCGTACAACTCTTCATATTTTATGGTTTTATGAATTGATTCTGGGGATACTCTGATGTCTAAACTATTTTGAAAACAAACTATAATAACTTGATGGTATTAAAATGTATTAAAAAGTTTTAATTTGGCTTGAATTTTATGGGTGTTACAAGTTGGTATCAGAGCCTTGGTTTGAGTGAATTGGAGGAACACTTGTGTTAATCCAGTATGAAATCAAGGAAAGGATTTTAAAATGAAATTTTAAATGGTTTTCAAAATAAGTAAAGGAGGATGCAGGGTGTACGATCAGCTAGAGCCAGTATGTTGACCCCAAAATACCATACAGTTATTTGATTATGTGATATGTTAGAACAGCATGATAGTACTAGGCTAGGGATCTTCAGGAATTGCATGATAGAATTACCTGATTACATGATGCCTGCTAGCCTTGGGTTTCCTTATATGAGATTGACATCATTACTGTAGTTACTTGTGTATGCATCACGACTGTATATAATTAAGATCTCATAGCCTGAGAATGTTTGATTTGGCCTTATGTTCTATTATTATTGATTAGGGCTTTGGGTAGGATCGAATATTCAAAAGTCTATGGGGTCCAGCGTTATGTATGGCTAACATACACTAGTGCTGCAGGGTTGGTGGAAGTTTCATGGATGGGTGGGTTGTGTAAGGCCGGGAGGCCAGTTATGAGATATTTAGCATTCCTTTAGGAGTGAGGATTGAGCGCTCGCTATGTTTATGTATATTGTTAGGGCGTTGTGATGATACTTGAGATAAATATGGGTAGGTGTAGAAGGTAGTATGGGCCCGTACTACTGAAAGCATAGGACCTATACCCGTAGCAAGGAAGTCACAACCCCTAGGGTTTGGTGGGGAGTTGGCTCTTTATCATTATATGAGTTATCAGAGACCTTTCTTGAGTCTTACCAGAATGGTGGTTACAAAACGTCTCGAGACCGGATCCAGGTTAGGATCCCGTATTAGCAGAGGATCGTGTTAGTGAGATCATCCAGGAGGAGGTGATCGAGTTTGTCTAGGGACAGATATCGGAGATGTTTGGGTCTATCAAGACTATCATGGTTGAGTATTTCGACGAGCGCTATGCAGCCACTGCCGAGACGGTTGCCGCGGAAGCTTCCACAGCTGTAACGAAGACAAGGGGAGGAGCTGGTTGAGCTTTCTAGTACCGGGACTCATTACCGAGACATATTCTGATGAGCAGAGGGCTGCAGTTACTTAAGACCAGGGAGATATTCTATACTCGTTACATTATGTGGGTAGAGCGGGAGAGTCTAGCACATGAGTTTCTAGATTTGAGGCTTCAGGGGTTTTGCTTGAGGCCGGAATGTGAGTCGCGAGGACTCTGGAAAGGAGTGATGTTTATGTTCAACTGGGATTTCGCAGCTGAAAGTAGAATGGTTAATTGGTGGTTTGGAATGTCGTTTTATAGGGCAATGATTGTGCCCTTTCAGTTTTCGAGCTCGAAGGAGTGAGCAGACTTGGGACCCCAGGATCAGGTTGTGTTCCAGCTCGGGTCAGTTAGTCGCAGGGGTTAGCGACAATATTTCAGCGCTGGTGACCGTAGGTGGGTCGATGTGGCATGAGTATCTTGTGAGGTGTATGCCATTACCATTCCGAACCATAGGATCTAAGATCCGATTCATCTTGGATCTCTTGCATCTGACGATACGAATTGATTGTGCGATCTATTGCACTTCTAGGGATTGGAGACTATGTCTAGGGAGTATTTTGTGGCCAGTTTAGGACAGAGGTTGTTTTAGTTATTACAGTTCAACTGTGCATAATCGAGCTGGTGAGTGAGTCGGGGTGCGAGACCCTGAATGATATGATTCTAGAGCCGAGAGCGGGAGATTTGTTGGAGCACCTTGGGAAGAAGGGTAGTATATGGGAGGTCTGCGGACAGAGTCCCACATGATGTTTATTCAGCATTGTCAGGATTCAGTGGTTTTAGTAAGCGTTATTGATTGGCGGAGGAAAGCACCAAGGGAAGTAGCTCGTTGTTGAGACATTAGTTAGAGTATCTATCTTTGGACTTTAAGAATTGGGAGTGGGATCATTCGAGCATTGGGGACTGTTGGTGTCCCTGGGATTCAGAAAGTGTTCAACTAGTTATTAGAAGTGTGTGATCACTGGGGATTGGCTGGTAATGGAGCACTAATTGGTAAGACTTGGTTGTATTTGGATTGATCGTTGGTAGTGAGAAAGATTGGAAATTCTCCATTTTTCATGTATTGTGAAGACTTAGTCGAATCTAAGTGGGGGAGAATTGTCCCGTGATATAGAGGCATGATTTGTTTTGGAAATAGGATAAGTTCCGCATCATTATCATGAAGGAAGACAATCTATGTGGCTGTTTGGTTTGTGGGTTGTATGAATTTGGAGTTCGGTAAAACTCCCGAGCATGTGTATCACGTCTTCTTGGTGCATGATAGCAGAAGTCGGGAAACCAGGTTGGAGTTCTATTCATGAATTGAGTTTGGTTTGAGTATTCAGTCGAGGGTGTGCTCGACTTTGAGGGTTTTGGATGGATAGATTGAGGGTTTTGTTAGCTGCCAGGGCTCGGCAGTACTTTCAGCATGGGTGTGCGGGTTATTAGCGTATGTGGTAGACATGCGGGTCAGGGAACAGGCCAAGAATTTCCGAGAGGGTGGACGATCGACATAAGGCCTAAGGGTAGGCCGGGGTTAGAGTCCACGAAATGGATTAGGAGTTCGGATCCCTAAGTGAGTGAGAACAGTATGCATGGGGAAGATCACCAGGGGGGTGGTCCAAGGAGATGCTCAACAGTTTAGAGTGGCCCGGATGACTGAAGGCCTGCTGAGGTGGTTCAGTCATGCTGAAGACTCTGTATGTGTTTTTAGATTTATGTGTAGTATTGTGTATGTTGCTATGCTATATCAATCAGTAGGTCTGTTCCCAAGTAGTGAACATGTTACTAGAGTAGGCTGAAGACTTTGGTGTATTTTTGGTTTGATCGGAAGTAATTTCTAGAAATCGGATAGAGTATAGAGGATCTTGGTGATCTGATCAATTCGAAGTGTCTCATAGGATTAATCTGTTTGGATCAGGTAATACTCCAGTTGGGGACTGGGAGTAGATCTGAATGGGTATCCGTCGGTTTTAAGAAGGATTGGGATTATAATGTTCTGTCGTTCAGGTTCTAGGAACCAGATTAGACCTGGTTAAGCTAGTGATAAGACTGTAGGAACGCCACTACAGTTATGAGACCAAGGAAGTATTGAATTGCTTAAGGTTGTGTGTAATGTAAGGCTACCATTGGTCATGTAGCAGCTGCTTTTAGTCGTGGATTTGGTAACGACAAGATTCGATGCGTGGATTCGATCGGCTGGATCAGGAGGTTGTTAGAGTCGCAGGGGCATGATAACTAGTGGCAACTAGTTCCAGGGAAGGATTTCATATAGAAGTCGTGTGAGGCAACCATATGGGAGTCCTTTAGCTCCGCGACCGAGCCGAGACCCGGTATGTTAGATGATTAATGAATGAGTTGTAAATGGGGAGGTCTCGATAAATTTTGGAAAGCAGCCATGTGGCGGCATACTGCTTCAGGCAGATCAGTGTTCATATAGTCTCCATGTTTTGGGCAGTATTGACAAATTGGGTCTTCAGGTGTATGAGAGGTATCTAGATGTCAGAACCCTTGCTATCAAAAGTTGAATAGTTAGATGAGGGACAAGCAGATTGGGCTCAAGATTAATGATTCGGTATGAGAGGCCTGTCAGGAAGCCAGGCCATCTAGAGACTTCAGGTTTCGGATCGAGTAAATGTGATCACATTGCAAATGATTTGTTTATTTCAGGTTTTAGAACCCTGCGAGGGTTGGATACAGTTGCCTTGGAAAAGCTAGGATTATGCTCGAGATTATAGTTTAAGTTGTTTGGCATGTAAGGAATGATAAGAAAAGATTTCGAGGACGAAATCAAATTTAAGTAGGGGAGAGTTGTAACATCCCGATTAAAATAGAATAAATAAATAATAAACCCGGAACCCCGAGATGTAATTTTATTATTATTTTATAGCCAAAATCAATAATAATTAGTGGGGTGTTGATTTCGGGAAACCAAATGATGATATTTGAATCTCCGGGGGTTAAAGTATAATTTGGGGGTTATTTTGCAAAGGATTTTACAACTCAGGGGGTATTTGGTATTATTTGGGCTTAATATAAAAGAATTGTGGAAACAGGGGGTTAAAGAGTAAATATCAGACTTAAACTGAAAAGATCTTGGATGATGGGGGCTGATTTGTAAATTCTAGTCTTATTATGAAAAGATATAGGGAATGAGGGGCCAAAGGTGTGCATTGAAGGAAAATTGGTTATGATCGGGTATTAAACCCGTCACCATGCATTGGCCACAAACCCTAACCGTAAACCTGATGTGCAGCCGCCATCTTCTTCCCCATCACGCAGCCGCCACCTCCCTTCCGCAAATTGCTGCTCCGATCGGCCAAGGCCACCGGCGAACCTAGCTGCCGGACGACGTAATTGGCCGAGAGAGAGAACCGTCGAAGATTGTTTTGGAGCTGTGAGCACTGATGTGTGTGCTATGAGTGGCTGAAGTCGCCGTCGCTGCTGCTGTCGTTCGCGAATCGCATCGTCGTCGTCGTTTCTCCGGTGCAACGTTCCAGCTCCGCCCGCCGCCGCTCATAGGACTCTTATTCCTAACTCCGGTCAACATCCGCCACCCCAGGGGTGGTTTTCGCGCGTGTGTTTCAGCCGTGTGTCGCAAGGATGGGTGTGCTCATGGTATTGCATCTCGTGTTAGTGACTGTAGTTGTGGTTTGCAGTGAGATTTCGTGTGTGTGTGGTTTCTGTCGAATGGGAGCCGTGAAGAACCACCATGATAGCCGGCAATGGTGGCTGCCGCCTCAAAGACAGCCATAGTGGGTGTGTATGTTTCTGTATGGCGCTATTCATGTGTATATGCATGTGTTCATTACAGTGAAGCAGTGTTGGGTGTTTATTTGGCCGGAAAATTCGTCGCCCCCACTGTGAGGTGGTGGCTGCCACCATGAACAGCCGCCTGCCTCCATTAGGTGGCTATGTTGGTGTGTGTGTTTATTGGTGTGTGAGTGTGTGTGTGTTAAATGGATGGTGTTGTAAATTGTAATTTGAAAATGGAATAATAAAAGAAATTGAAAACCACCACCTTAGGGTGGTGGTTGCCGCCACCGGCCGCCGTGTCGGTGGCGGTGTGCCTTATTGGATAGTGACTATTTTGGGCCTTGTAAACCCTAATAGGCCCAATGAAGTTTAATGGACCTAAAAGCCCAAGCATGTGACAAATGGGTTTAATGAAACTCTAGTGGGCTTAATGGGGCCCAATAAAGCCCTAATTGACCTAATAAAATCTTAATGGACCCAATGCGGCCCAAGGTGACCTAAAAGCCCAACCGGTTGACTAATGGGTTAGTATTGGGTAGGAAACCCTAATTTGGGTTTGGAAAATCCTAATGGCTTAAAACTTAAATTTTGAGGATTAATCGGGACACACACGAGATTATTTAATAACTTCAAATATTAGATAATAATTATTGGCAAATTAACCTAAGGCAATGTTGGAGTTAATGGATTAAGTCTTTAGTGAATTAAGTCCTTAATGTGTTAAGTAAGAAACACTTATCCCTAATCATCATTTCATGTGAAAGCCCTAATCTCTCTTGGGCCTTGAGTTGGGCCTTCCTTTTGGGCTTTGGCAATTGGATTATTAATGGACCATCCAAGAATGATCAGATGGACTAGAATATATTGATGGGCTTTAGGGTAAGGCCCATATGAGGGGTTAGGCCCAATTTGGAAAATTGCGCCATAGTTTGGGCCTTCATGAGTATGTGATATTGGGCCATAGGAATTGCACTGGAATAGTTGGATGGGCCTTAAGGAAAGACCATGTAGAGGTTTGGGCCCAATTTGAAAATTGGGCCATATGTTGGGCTTTGGCCCATTACTTGACTGTTGGAATTTTGGTGTGTGTGTGTGTCGGATCTTGGGATTGGAACCCAATCATTAATTGGGTATTGTTTGATGTTGACAGTTAGAGAATCTGTCAACCAGCAGTGGGAGTTTTATTCGCGGGACTTCAGCAGTGTTAGGTGAGTTCTCCTCACTATATTGATAGGGTCTACGACATTAGGTCATTCCCTTTTGATTTTATTCTGGATTTAGTATGCTATGTTGTTATGATCTGTTAGATTTGTACCCTAGTAGTTAGGGTGTTACTATGCTGTTATGATCTGTTAGATCTATACCCTGGTAGTTAGGGTGTTGCTATGCTGTTATGATCTGTTAGATCTGTGTTGCTATGCATTTATGATCTGTTAGATCTGTACCCTGGTAGTTAGGGTGTTATTATGCTGTTATGATCGGTTAGATCTATACCCTGGTAGTTAGGGTGGTGTTATGCTATCATGATCTATTAGATCGATATCATGGTAGATAGGACGATGTTATGCTTAGCCGTCGGTATGATTTGTGTTATTGTTCAATTATGTGTTGTATGTATGTCGACATATGTGGTTGGGTTGGGTTGAGGCGGTCTTGCTTTGTGCTGCAGGCCAACATACCCAGCAAGCGGTCCGGATAGGTTGTAGGCCCTACGAGGCGGTCCAGTCATGCCGAAGACTCGGAGAGCAGTCCAGATAGACTGAAGGCCTGTGAGGCAGTCCAGTCAGGTTGGCGATTCATTATGCATGTTGTTCTGTATTTGTTGATATGATATGATTATGGTTATTTGAGGTTGGTATTTTGGGGGTAACTCACTAAGCTCTCGGTCTTACAGTTCCAGTTTATTGTTTCAGGCACAGCAGATGATCGTAGGAAGGCAAAAGCGTGATCGTACAACTCTTCATATTTTATGGTTTTATGAATTGATTATGGGGATACTCTGATGTCTAAACTATTTTGAAAACAAACTATATTAACTTGATGGTTTTAAAATGTATTATAAAGTTTTAATTTAGCTTGAATTTTATGGGTGTTACATGTGCATAATCAATTCGTCATCATCAGAATCTTCATTAGATGAAGAAAAAGAAATGACATCCAAAAAATTATTCATTTTGATATTTGACGTGTGTTATGTGTTTGTATAGGTGAAATTTAAATTAAAAAAAAAAGTTTTTTTTAATTAATGGTAACCGGTCAATCACCAAATGGTCAAAAAATGCGTTAACCAACCAGAAGGCTCATAAAGAAGCGTAACAGGCATCACTCCACACCACGTTTACGAGTGAGGGTGGCGCTGTTCACTCGTGAACATGTGCGCCACCTCACCCTTTACGCGTAAAAATCAAAACCATACCCAATGGCCTAAAAAGCTTGTGGAGTGCATAAATGGTGCCATCTTCTATGCTTAAAGACCTCACCCCACTCCATATAGCCTAAATGTTTCTTTTGCTAACTATTTAATAAAATATCGCCAAAGATTTATTACAAAAAGTCAATAACTATATAAACAATAATATGTTGTCGCTAAACGTAATTATTATTGTTTAAATAATTACAGTAAAAAGAACATTTCGTCTTTCATCCACAAATACGCAATTTTCCCCAATTCATTAATTGGTCAAACATGATACGGTTTGACTTCAAATTTGACACTAATAGTTAACCAAGTACCAAAATCTTTCAATTCATAATGGTCAGTGCCTTCAACTCATTTTAACTGCATTGTTTTGTTTCTTATTTCTTTAGTGAACATGGGTCAATTAATGGGTTCAACTATTTCAGAATTAAAATGGGTCAATATGTCGTTTCCTTTCTTTCTGTTTGGCATCATGGCAATGATACATCTCACATTTGACATGGTGTATCCTCCTAAGATTGTAGGAGAGCTAATGTAGAGACATATTGGTTTTGTCAGGTATGCGATTTCAACACTATATCAAGTTAAATTACCAAATGTTATGCTCATTCTAAGTTAACTGGTTTGCTCATTAATGAATGGTATATATATATATATATATATATATATATATATATATATATATATATATATATATATATATATATATATATATATATATATATATATATATATTCAAAAAAACAATTGCTGTGTAGTGTTGTTTATGATTAATGTTGAAGCATCAATGGCTACATATTTTTTTCTATTGAAAAAGACTTTGATAATGTTCATAACGTGTTCGACAAATTGCCCCAAAGAATTTTCTTTCACTGAAATGTACTTATTTTTTGTAATTTGATTTATACAAACGAAATCCACATCTTTGTCCTAGAGAAAATACCTACTCTGAAGCTATTTATCTCAATGGCCTTCAACGAACTGTACGTACACTTCCTATCTCATTTTTTATCATCAAAATATAAAAATCCATTTTATTCCTCTATGGTTAATAGTTTTTTTGATTCTATCTTTCATTATTTGTTTTCATTTTGGATTGTATCGCTTTCTCTCATTATAAATATTGAATGAAGTTTATCATTCTAGTAAAGTGAGGATCATGTCAAAACTATAAATCTGTAGGTTGGTTTGCTAATATCTTTTATCTATTTCATACGTTTTGAGTCGTAAGTTGCTTTTTTGAATGGATTTGATTTTGAATGCTTCTTCTATATTTCACCTGTTCAATGACTTCAATCCACATAAATTTCAAACCAAAAATAGCACAGAACCAACAAAATAGAAATGATGGAGCAATGATGAACGGTTTTAAAAGAAATTACATTAACTCCCAGATTTTTCCCAGTTCATGTTAATTTCTATACAAATGGGGTTAAGTATTTAAGTTTGATCATTTAATTAAGCTACATCTTTTCATGTTTTATACTATATAAGCTTGTGTTTCAAGATTTTAAAATCCTTATTTTACTGTCATCATATTGTCATTTCTTTCTCATTCAAGAGAGAATTAAAACATATTTGGAAAAGAGACTGCACTAAGTGGCTTGAGAATTTCACGTAACTTTGTATAAAAAACGTGATTCATAATTATCCTTTCATTATATTAAATATTAATACTTAATACTTTGGTTATAAAAAGCTAAAATTATAAGCAGTAATTATTGACATATATTAGGTACATTATGCATTTATGAGGGGTTTGAATTTCAAAAAGGAATTACTGTCTTGGCATGAAGATAATCATGATATGTCTCCATTATAAAATGTTTATGTTTTTTTATCATCTCACGACCTCACTCTAGAGTTGAGTAATTTAAATTTCTGAGCGATAAGTAACTTTGGGACACTAAGGGTGTAGCTTGAGGTATATTTTCAAAAGTTATATATGAGTGTAGTGTATCTGTTGTTGGATTAATGTCTAAGTCAATAACTATAATTGGTAAGACTTGACCCGACCCGGCATGGTCCATTTGGGTTGCATGACATCATGCATTTGGATAGACTAAAATGATAGAAATAACACTTAAGGTTTGTTAATATATTATAAGTTCTAATATATTAATAAGATTATTTAATTAATATTGATCAAGAATTAATCTAGAATTAATTAAGTGATCAAAAGAAGACTAAATAAATATATGGGCTGATTGTGTAAATCATCCATACTTGTATAGTGAGCTAAGACTCCATGGATTATCAAGTTGGGCTAAAACTCATATGATGCTCCATGGATGCTCCATGGTGTATTTGAACCCATGGATCCAAGGAAATGGAAAGCCATGACCATTAGGGTTTACCCTAATTGTGACACTGTATAAAGATCTTATTGTTGACAAAATCGGCACTAGAGAATATGTGTAAGGGCTAGCCGATTTTTATAAACTGTGGATTTCTCTGTAATCTATTCCAAGTGTATTTGGTGTTGTGTGAACCATTTGAGGTGTCACGCTTGGGGCACTAGGCACTCAAGCTTCATGAAGACATTCTACATCAATGAGGTATGTATTTCTAACTTGATATACTCATATGAATCAATGTTGTTATGCTAGTTAGGATGAATACCTTGGAAAGTTCATATTTGCATGTATAATAGAGAAAACATAGATTCAAGGTATTTAAGATTGCATGTACACTTAGGAGTGTTAGAATGCTCAAAACCCAACAATGGTATCAGAGCCAGGTTTGTTTTCAATTATATTTGATGCAAATTGCTGAAAAGTGCTGAAAAAATCGATATTCTGGCTTTTTGGGCACTGGACTCGCTGAGTCCACTGATGAACTCGCCGAGTCCATGAAGAAAATCATCCTACACATCGATTAGGTTGATACACTCGACGAGTAGGAGCCTCAGACAACATATTTTCGAGTTTTTTTGGCTAGAAATGGACTAGGAACATTACCCTAAGCTGATTTTGAACTTATAAACTTGTTTTTTATGTTGTAATGTTCATACTAATCCAATTTCAAAGATAATTGTTAATAGATTCATGTTTTGTATTAGTTTAAGTGTTATGCTAATTACATGAAAAAGTTTGATTCCAATTATCTTGTTCATATGAGTTGCTTAGATTAATAGAAAAGGTTGATTGATTATGTGTCTTTGATCCATTTTAATCTAAGAATTGATCCTAAAATGTGTTTGTGTAACTTGTCCTCAAGTTACATGAAAAGTCACATTAAAGTTTCTTAAAACTCATAAAATTTGGCAAAGATTACAAAATGAAGAGTCTCGTCCTCATTAAATGGTTTTATGATTCCATAACTTGTCCTCAAGTTATGGAGGTTCAAGAGTCACTTCATTAAATAATAAAAATGTGTAACCTTAATTAGTTCCATAAGTTACAAAAGAAGAAGAGTTACATTCTTTAATAGTTTAAAGTCTTCCATAACTTGTTCTCAAGTTATGGAACTTGAAGAG
This sequence comes from Lactuca sativa, assembly GCF_002870075.4. NCBI lineage: Eukaryota > Viridiplantae > Streptophyta > Magnoliopsida > Asterales > Asteraceae > Lactuca > Lactuca sativa. The sequence goes on from NC_056629.2 coordinate 3,301,180, forward strand.
TTTTTAATTAAAACTACTTTAAACATATAAGTTATGGAATTAATTAGTTTTGAATATTTTCAAAACTTGCCCTCAAGTTTTGTAATTTGAAAAGTTTTCTCTTATGAATACTTTAATCCAAGTTAAGCCCTTAGAATTTTAAAAGTTAAAATTCAACCCTTATACTTTATAATATTATAAGTTAATTATATATATATATATATATATATATATATATATATATATATATATACATATATATATATATATATATATATATATATATATATATATATATATATATGTATATATATATATATATATGTATGTATGTATAAGAGCAAGTCAGTCTTACCGTTAGTAGGCTTCATTCACGAAGTCGGTCTATAAGGGGGTATAAGGTTACTGCCTATAAAATGGCAGTTTAAGGGGTGTCCACTCTCACCCACCGCTTCCTTGACTGGTGGAGGGTAGTTAGCCGAACAGGTAGGACAAGGACTATAATTCTCCCTTCATTAAAAGTATTAATGATAAATATTAAGTAACTAAACTCTTATAAATTCTCAATCTTAGTTACTTAGGAAAATGTGAATTTGGTGCTAACCCATGAAATTACACTTTGCACTTTGCTTAAGTCGTTAGTGGAGCGTGTGTGGTTAACCGGCACACTAACCTGGATTTAGCAAAGTAGGCAAAGGGTAACTTAATGTTTATCATAGTATCGGTGGAGCGCCTGTGGTTAACCAGCACATCGATTGAGGGGTAAATATTAAGGGTACCAAGTATATTTTCATGGTTATTCACACCTTTATTGTGATCCTCGGCATCCCAGTCATAAAACCTAAAGGGCATGCTCGAGATTGAAACATGCCATTGAAAAGTTCAATGAATTTCAAAAGATCTAGGAGTTTCAAATCCAATTAGAACCTAATAATACATTTTTTTTATCTTGGTAGAAATTGGTGAATCGTCATTCGTCTACCTTCAAATATTTTATAACTTGGATTACGGCATCCCTCTTCTAAGTTATAAAATATTTTGTTGTGTCCTAATATTAATATTTCATATTGGGTGTCATATTAAGGACTTTAGATCAACTATCTTGAATATCTCCCAAAAGATGTCTAAGTTCAGACATCTATGATCTTCCTAAATTTCTTAGAAATTCACTTCCTCCACCTCCTCCAATTATTCTCCCTAACCCACAAGTTCAAGGTCACTCAAGCCCTATTGGCAAGCAAAGGTCTATGTGTGATCACATCTTGGAGATGTAGTCACATATTGACAATCCAGGAGAGTTGGGTGTCAAAGTCTAGAGGAAGTTGATGATCAATCACTTTCTAAGTCACATAGTGAGTTCCTTTGGGACACCTATGAAATAGACTATGGCAAGACCCTTAATGATCTTATATATTTGCTTGGTGCTGCTAAATCAACAATGATTTGGAACACTGGTAAAGCAAATGTGATTGGAAGATCAACTTCCCAAACATTGTGGACATTGACAATGGTGACATTGGAAATCTAGAAAAAGCATTCTCTTCCCAATGGAAAGGGATCGGCCATATTCAACTTGGTTGACCAAATGGTAAAGAGAAAAGTTAAGTCTGTGATAGTCCCATGTACCATTACCAAAGGGTTCATTTGTTAAAATTGCCAAAGGGGCACTGTTTGCGAAGCTGCCAAATTTACCTAAGGATGTTAAAGTCAATAAGTTTGACTCTACTTCAGGTAAAGTCCATTGTCTAACTCTGTTAACACTACTAGAAAACAACTCTTTAATGACGTGTAAACAATGACACTCGTTGATAGAGGACGCGCATTTGTGCGTGCCCTAAAAATAATGTCAGTTTTGCAAAATTTGAAGGATAGAGGACACGCATTTGTGCGTGCCCTAAAAATAGTGTCCAACAAAAAAAAATTAAAAACACATAGGGCACTTATCATAAAAAAGTGTGTTGTCGCTTTATATTTTTCTTTATGAACACGCGTTTCTCCAATTTTTAATTGCTAAGGGGGGAATGAAATCCGAAAAGTAAAAAACCCCGCCTTGATACTCTCGTCCTTCTCGTATGTTGTAAAATCTTCTTCAATTAAAAGAAACCCTAAAAGCATTGTGTGTAAAAGCTTGATAATTTCATACATGAAGTTCCTAAAATCTTCATGCATCAAAAGAAACCCTAAAACCCCGCCTCATATTTGATGTTCCTGTAAGTGCTTTTGTTGTTTTGATATGTTCTGCAATAATCTAATTCCTCAACGACGTTGAGGAGGGGTTATTTCCGTCGGTCGGTACTCTATCCCATTATTTCCATAATCTACCAAACATTGGACTAAGTCCAGTGCATTATTCAACTGAAGATCCATCTGTGTGGGGTTGGACTGGTAGTAGAGGGGCAAAGATGTTTAGGCCCACGACCAAGAATCAGAAGATCAAAGCGTGTTATCCAACTTAAACCCTGATCAACAATTCTATGGGTTTCCTTCATCAAAAACATCTCAAGTTCTTCAACAGGATCAAAGGGTACGCTCGCATAATGGAACGGAATGGAAAGAGAGACGCAAAAGAGGAATTACGTGGGGTTTACACGGAGATCACTTCTATAGGTAAAATACTGAAATTCGAAAGAATCAGTGATAGCATTGTGCAGTTATCACTCTTTCAACCTTTTTGTATTTTTGGAGCTCTGCAACCATATGGAGGTCAATAACGGAGGCTATCCTCTTTTCTCGACTGTTTTTTCCCTCTAAGTCGTTAAAGACGCACCCTCATAAAAATACATCATATACTTAGTTGATGTCTTGTGCGTATTCTTGTTGCTACTATTCTTGAGGTATAAAAAACACATCATACACTTAGTTTACAAGATTTTTGTTGATTTCGTTATCTTATACTTCTACCTGGGAGCCATAGCCCTCGTAACTCATAAGTGATTCCAAATTTAACCCTAATTACATATTTAAGAGAACTCATTCGCATCTACTTTTTTTCCCAATTTATCCAAATTTAACCCCAAATTAGCCATTTGAAACAGAGGATTCAGCATGTATAAGTTGGTTCATGGGAACTGTATCTTCTATTGATGTTGTTGACCCTTTTCACTAGCCTAATTCTCCATTGTGAGTTCTACAGGTAACACAATAAAGATAACTAAAATGATTTAACTAGGTCTAACTGGAAATGATTTAATTAGGTCTAACTGTGAAACACAATAAAGATAACTAAAATGATTTAATTAGGTCTAACTGGAAATTAAATTGTATGTTTATTATGATCTTGGAATTATTTTAAATTTATATCTAATTAATGTTGATGACTTTTTAACTTTGTATCATGCAAAAAATTCTTTCTTTGGGATATGTGTTGAATCAGGTTGGATAGCTTGTTGTAGAGACACGTGTAAGGAACAAAAGGGAATAACAACATGGCAACCTAGGTGATATCCCCACTAACTTTGTCCCACCACTAACAAAATAATAAAAGACCAAACTAGACTCCATATTACGTGATCCATTTACTGACCAATATGCCCTTCTACCTGCCCCCTGTTCACTCATCACCAAACAATACCCATGTTAACCTCAAAATAACAAACCACCCACAACATTACAAAATGACCAAAATACCCTCCCACCTATAATATAATCAAGTAAACAGCCTCCAATGCTTGGATGCGTATTTCAGTATCGGTTGCAGGTTCCCTCTCAATTGAAAGTGCACTTCCTAATTCAAGTGGCATCTTTGAAGTATCTTGTTCATTATACACCTGATATAAAAAATAAGTAAATATAATTAAATCACAAAAATGAGAAACATTCTTATGAATTCTTTAAAAAGAAAATAAAAATGAAAATATAGACCTTGTTTCCAGCAACTGGTAGAAGTAAAGCTGGCCAAAGAAACTCTGATATCAGAAGCAAATTTTGTATTTGATTGTCAGCTTCAAAACAGCAGGTCTGAATAGTGCCTGATACCTATGAAGGGTAAGATGTGAAATATACTCAATCTTCAAGGGGTAAAACTGGTTATTAATATTCTTTAAGGGTTTTAGTACAGTTTTGAAGTTTGAACTTACCCCTTTCTTTCTCAATATGCTTGTGGAATCAAATTGTCTGATAATTTTTTTCAACAACCCACGTTTGGAGTCTAAAAGAAGTGATCTTCCTTCTTTGTTTTTTGAAATGTTTACTAGTATTGATCCAACATGTCCAAATGGATCATCTGCTTAAATTCAATAAAAAGAAGTAAAATTATAAAATCAGTATGAGAATTTAGATATAATCACATGTGTAATTTCTAAAATGATTGGACCTTTTTTCTCATTGGATGATGTACAAAATGATCTCACAAGTTTCATGACATACAACCCCTGCACCTTATCATCTCCCAACTACACACATGATCCACATAAACTACTAATAAAATCATTCATCTATAAAAAGCAATCAATAAACTAAACAAATTAAAGAAACGTGAAGCAATGATTCAACACCAGAATCAAGCTATGTAAGATTAACAAGAAGCGTGACTAGTAATCCAGTGATATCACAACCTTGTTTGTATAGAATATCCATGGTTACTTTAATTATACCAATTTCAATCATCTTTGATGCCAAATCAGAATTTTGGGAGAGATTTACGAATCACGAGAGCTTGTGTTGCTGCTTCAGAGACCTCTTGAAACATGATTATTGAAGTTAAGCCATGGTATGAAGAATGAAAGTGACAAGATGACAAACATTCATTTTACTATTGTTCTACATCATCTTCCTTCTGTTCTAGCTTTTACAACTCCAATCCCAAACAGGTAATAAGTTTTTTTTTTACTATTGTTGATAATATGAAGAGTGTGTAAGAAAATTAGGGCCGTTACAAGAAATACCAACAAACATTCATTGATTAGTTTTGTTAATTGTTATAGCATTCTACCTTTTTTTTTATTCCCATTACTGTAAGGGTAAAATGGTATTCAGTCTACAAAAGGAATCTCAGTTTATGTATTCAACAGTTTATCCATATAGATGTTGTTATCCATTAGGCCATTTTAACAATACAGTTGTTGATTCAACATTACTGGGAAGGAAAATTTGGAGAAGGCAGATCTTGAAGTGGCTTTGAAGGGTCTATAAGACAGGCTTATGACCAAGAATGTGGTATGCTGAAAAATTTTCATTCTCAATATAAAGTTTCTTGGATAAAGTATGAAGTAGTTAGTTAGAAATGACAAATGTACCCTTTTGGAATAGGATGAAGAGATTGTTGAGAAACTTTGCGAGTCTGTAGCGGTAAGCCTGGTGGGCAAAAAACTTGTTTCTTTTACTAGGGTATCATTAATAGTTCAGGCGAGTCAACTCTGTTTTTTTTTTGTCATTTTATAATTACTTGATTTGTAAAATATGAGTAATATTGAGTGTAGTGCAGGGTGCAGGGCGCAATGTGAAAATTGAAATTGACCTTTCTTTTGAAAAATTTAATGATTATATTAATTATTTATGAAATTCAAAAAGAAAAAAGTCAAAAAAAGGATCCAAGTTGCTGACTTTGTTGTTTTGTGTAGGCTCAATTTGGTGTTAATGCTATGATTGATGATTGGGAAGAGAATTTTGTGCTAACAGGACCAAAGATGATGAATTGGTGCTTTTCATCTTGGAGATTGTTTGTGGAAGGAAACAAATAATGTAAGTTCCATAATTCCAGTAAGTAATAAATTTAAAAAAAAAAAGAATATTCATGTTTGATTATTAGGTTGTGATTACACTTCTTGATGTCTACACTAAAGGCTTGTACAAAACCTTGAGAAAGCTCAAGAGGAGCTCTATGGTTGCTGTAAAAAGACTGTTGGACAAAAACCTAAGCAACATGTTAAAGTGCTGATGCCTGAAGAATATTCATGTTTTATTAATATTTCTTGCATTTAGCTCATTCTTTTATACCTTTCCCTCTTGAAGTTTTTTCGGTTTTTGTTCTTATATAACTCTTGGTGTACTTACTATTTTCAAATGGTAGTTATAAGTCATTAACTATATTATATCATTACCCATTCATCCCCTTTACTATTTTCAAATGGTAGTTATAGGACATTAACTATAATAATAAACTTCTCACACCCAAATTATAATAATAATAATAATAATAATAATAATAATAATAATAATAATAATAATAATAATAATTGTTATTATTATTATTATTATACAGTCAACAATTACTATTTTCTTAAGCATGTTTTTATTTTCTAGATGGAGCTCATGAGATACAAAGTTACTGCCTTGGCCATACAGAGTGAGTGAGTTACTGGAAATGCCATAGTTGACTGCTCAATAGCAGATTTGTCTCCTGCCTAGCCTTTGTTTACAATCAGGAATTTCCACATGGGTACTTAGTCTCTGGAAGTGGCGATTCAATAGTGAGAAACATTACAACCTTAACTTTTTTACAAAATTTGTCATTATGAGTTTTTTTATCACTCTAATAAATCGGACATTCTTTCTTGTGGTGTAGGTTCGCTTATGGGATTTTACATCTGGATTGCTTCTTCATACATGTGAAGTTGGATCAGAGGTATCTTATTCTACTTCTACAAATGATTTATTAAATTACAAATGATATTTTAAACGTATAGTTTTAAATTATACTGACTGCTTATAGGTGGGACATCAACAGACAAATGGAACAGAAAACAATCATTTTGTAGTTACAGATCTTAGTGTGACACCTGATGTTTTTATTCTAAAATACAGGTTGCCAGGAATATTGGTGTTGAGTTGCCAGGAAAACTCTCACATGGACATGGTTAGTTTCTGCAGCACATCAATTGGGTTGTGTAATTTTTGCAGAACTTGTTGATGCATGACTATGGACAATTGACACCAAATGTGGACTCTTTGCATCTCAAGTCAAATTCCATGTCCCATTGTTCTTGTGAGACCAATTAGCTACTGTGTTATCCTTTCTAACTGACTAAACAATCTATTTTCAAAGACTTCTTAAGAGATCAAGATCATCACAAAGTTAAAACGATGGTTTTGTTGTATTAAATGTTAGTTTTCACTCACTCTCTTGAAATCAAGCTCAATTGATATACCTTAAACCAAATCAAGTTTTATGTTGATCAGGAAACCATTGGGATTTGACTACTTATCTAAAACAATGTATCTTGAAGTTCGTATAGTTCGTCTGCAACAAACAGCCAGGACAGACATACGAATGAAAGTGGAAATCCCTCAAGATACAAAGCATGTGGAGCCGCTAGATGAAGCTTGTATATGGCGCCAAACAAGAGGCACCGCCACTAAAACTTTAGGAGCCGAGAACAAAGCTGAATCCACAGAGAAAGTTGAACTACAATTTACAAATCTGCCCTTCTGTTTTCTTGAATATTTTATTAATCCAATATTATCATATCTGTGAAACTTAACATCAGTTGGTCTTCCTCTTGGTGATCCATCAATGAAGTGGCCAACTTGCATCATGTAATAACATTTTAGGCGAAGATGTAGGTATATGTTTTTTTAATGAATAATGTAATCATATGTATGAATATGAAATAAAGTTTGTTATTTAGTATGTGATAATCATGTATAAGGAGAAAACAACTTCTATTGATTTGTTTTATCTTTCCATGGATTGATTATTTGTATGACATTAAATTTCATGCAATGGATTGTATTTTTTATATATGGTATTTTATTTTTTTGTTATGAGACATTAAATGCAAATTTAATTTGAAAATTAGTAAATCTATAAATAATATTTTTTTAAACATTTAAAATTACGATACGCAAAAATGTGTGTCATCTTCATTTATGACATGACCTTTCTTGACAGGGGCTTCCTTGATATGTATTGCGTGTCATAACTGCACATCGTAAATGCGTGTCATAAATGTGCGTCGTAAATAGATGACGCGCAAAAGCGTGTCGTCTCTCGTTATGAGAGGGCCTTTCTTGACACGCATTTGCGCGTCGTCTGAGCATTTTACGACACACATTGCACGTCGTAAAAGGATGTTTTTCTAGTAGTGTAAGCTCCTATTTGGAGATTCTTATTACATAATGTGACTGAGTCACATGGTGATGTTATAAGAATCAAAGAAAAGAGAGAAAACTTAAAGGAAGTATATGTTGCTTCTGATCGCGAAGATGGACTTCGATCGCATCAGAATTTTGAGGTTGATACTTAGGAGTTATGACACATTGCTTAGGAATATATAACAACAAGGTTTTCATATGGATTGTAAGGATAAGTTTTACCGTAAATTTTTTAAAATAAAAGGAAATTTTTGATTTTATTTATTTTAAGTATCCTTACAATGGCATTTGTGAAAAAAAAAATTGTTGTTTATATGATTACATTGCTAGTAATATAGGAAAATGTTTTTGATTCTTTCATTTGTGGTAGTGTCTAAATTTACCAAATAATGAAAGTTTCTCATCACCCAAGTTTCAATTGGACCGAAACTTGGAATCATGCAAGTTGTATAGTATGATGAATGAGAACTTTCAAGCATTGGAAAATTAAGAGTAATTACTTGTTCATATGGATGTGTGAGTCAAGTAAAGGACTAAGGGATCGAGTACACATTCTTGTGTACTGATCAAGCCCACCACAAATAATCGTTAAGACTATTCGTCATGATTTACTACAGTTTAGTAAATATGGTTATACTTACAGGCTTAAGTGTAATTCTGATACATTGGAAAATTTTCGATGTATGGCATAACGAATGAGAAGAATCAAATTAGGCAGAAGGATAAAAGTTTCTCAAATCTGAAAAAATAGGAGAGTACTTTAGTATCATGTTTTAAGACCATCTTAATGATTTTGAGACCTTATCACAATTCATCCTCTAAGTGGATTCTGATAGTTAAGAAGAGGAGTTATGAATTATTGAAGTGGTTAAATCAAGAAGATGATTCATACTTCGTTCCAAAACCAATTCTTAGAGTTATACTCTAAGATTGTAACTTGAGTGACATGTCTTAAATAAGGTTTAAAACATTTGTCAAATGTAAGAGTAAAAGTCTTCTACTCTTGTACATTGGAAATTGGTAAGTTGTGGTGTTTTGGATAAAACAAAGACCAACTAAGGCCAATTGTGTGAAGTGTTTGTCTTGATTAGAATCCACAATATCTCTTGAATATTTTACAAGAGATTCTTATATGTCAAGAGGACAGTGGGAGTCTTAAAGGTCTTGAAAGTCTAAAGAACTAATCAAGAATAAAACATGAAGTTCTTCACTAGCACACAAATTGAGGTTTATAACCTATCGTGTTGATATATTCTGTGCCCATTCCAATTACATATGGCTTTGCATATGAGTTCTTAGAGTTCTCAATTGGTTGCACAATAGCTTGGAAGCAATGGCAGACCCTTGAGCTGCCAAGTGGCAAGAATTTAAGATTGCACAAGTTCAATCCATATGAGTTAGGATTTGTCACTAACCTAGTCTTGTGATTATGGTTTTAACAATTCACATGGATAAGAACACATACAACATTAAATTCAAGTGTCATAAGGTTTCTCTATGATTCTCAAAGTCGTTAGTGGAGCGTGTGTGGTTAACCGGCACACTAACATGGACTTGTGAGAAGTGGCAAAGGTCTAAACAATCGAGACTATGATTACGGAATTCCTTTTCATAGTTCTTAAAATTGTTTAGATACACCTGTGAGCTATCTAAGATAAGGTGTATGATATTGATAAAGTTTTATCAAAGCAATCTAGTATCAGAAATCTAAACTTTGGTAAGAAAGTCAATAAAGTATGATAATTATGAGTACATGTCAAAGCTAGTGGGAGCATAAGTGTTATGCTAATAATTTTCATGTTAGTGGGAGCATGATAATTATGATAAGTACTGCGAGTTAGCAATGTTAATTATAGAAAACAAAAGGTTTCAATTGGGAAAAAAAGTTGTTTTGCTATAATTAAGGGAGAGGAAATTATACTTCATCTCAAATGTAAAAGCTTAGATTGAGGTTTCAATCGTATTTAGTCAAGGATATATATATATGAATTTCATGTTAGAATGGCTCAACATAAGGAAATTCTATATATGGGTCTATTATTTGCGTTCTAAAATTCGATTATGATTACGACATCCCTTTTCATAATCTGAAATTATGAGAACTTGGCAAATAGAAATATTGTAGCAAAAGGACTGGTCTAGTATCATGTCTTTATGTGAGACATCATGAATCGTGTCCCATATGCTTCGGATATAGGATCGATTGCATGTGCTATAATATTCATCCTTTCTAAAATTTTCCAAATGCATGGGGCATTAAGAAGGGAAAAGGTCTAGAATTGGATATGACTAAAAGGATTTAAGCAATTGTCGAGGACAATCTAAGGTTTACCAAAGATTGGTTGCTCAAGGACAGTTGGAAGTATAGTGTTAATTTTTGGAAGGACCATATTGTCATATTCAAAAAAGAGGCAACTCTTGTTCAGAACTGATAGTCAAAAGGGGAATATGGAAATGATCCCATAGGTGGAAGTTGTTCAATAAATCTGTGTAAGAATAGGAAACTTAATGCAAGAAGGATGTTTCCAAGGAGTTGATCTCCTTTGGAATGCTCTGTAATGTTTGTTTACAAGTCTCTGTGACTTGTGCATAACTATTACAAGAGGATCAATACATATAAGTTTAAAATATATAACAGATTTCGGTAAATGATAGGAATTTGGAATTCTTACATTTTCGATAAGGATTTGGGAGTGTGAAAAGAGATTCATTGAAGTTATGTTCAATCGATCTAGTTCACAAAGTAAAGATCATAGACAAACTTAGTATGCATACTTGGTGTATGGCATGACTATTTTTTAGAAGAACATATTGTACATGCTTGGAGCATGGGACAACTAGTGTTTTTAATTCAAGTATAAAGTTGATAAAACCAAAACAATGAATAATGAGTAATCAGTATGGTGATAAATAAAAAGTGTTCTATTTATATTCATAGGTTTTGATACCATACTAGATTCAATTATTCTTGTGTTTCATTTTGCATGTTTTGACTTCCAGAATAACTAGGCCGTTCTTCCTAAATGGCTAAGTTATTCAAACCATCCACAGTCGATAATACGTTGGAAGTAGGTATTAAGGCAAGACTGTCATGAATTGGGTTTGTAGATGTCCAAGGTATGGGACATAGCCAAGAGGTGCTACAACATCCATGAGTGCTCATAATTTCTGAGTATTGGATTCAACCCAAGCTCATTTGAATCACTTCATGGATTTTATCATGAGTGATCATGAGACGATAATATCTTATATTCTTCAAACCTAGAGATATGAGTTGTTACTATGAGTTGGTTATACATTGATTGCACGAAAACGCATTGGTAACTCGATGTTATAAAACGTGGCTTTGTGTATGATTCAACAAGTAGTAGAACAAGCCATATGAGTCGAAGTTTATCCATTCCTTTTACCTTCGGGATAAAGGTGATATATGTGGGCCCCTCGATGATTTGGTGATGACAAATGTAAGTGCTCGGCCGGGCCTGTACTGATTTGATTTGTTCAATTAGTCAGTCATCATAAATCAGAAATTGGGAAACAACAAATGGACAGAGAGAATGATTATAATCCATGTCTCATTCCATATGATATCTAGAATGGAGGAATATATGATCCCTTATCTAATGGACAAGTCATTGACAAAGTTCATAGATAATCGACAAGGTCAGAGTTCGACAGAAGCTTTTGAGAGCTACGATTGCAGTCGATTCTTGAAGTCATACTTGCAATAATAGTTATAGACTTATCCAAGTGGGGGACTATTTGATTAATGTCTAAGTCCATAACTATAATTGGTAAGACTTGACCCGACCTGGCATGGTCCATTTGGGTTGCATGGCATCATGCATTTGGATAGACTAAAATGAGAGAAATAACACTTAGGGTTTGTTAATATATTATAAGTTCTAATATATTAATAGATTATTTAATTAATATTTATCAAGAATTAATCTACAATTAATTAAGTGATCAAAAGAAGACTAATTAAATATATGGGTTGATTGTGTAAATCATCCATACTTGTATAGTGGGCTAAGACTCCATGGACTATCAAGTTGGGCTAAAACCCATAGGATGCTCCATGGTGTATTTGAACCCATGGATCCAAGGAAATGGAAAGCCAAGACAATTAGGGTTTACCCTAATTGTGACACTATATGAAGATCTTATTGTTGACAAAATCGGCACTAGAGAATATGTGAAAGGGCTAGCCGATTTTCATGAAGTGTGGATTTCTCTCTAATCTATTCCAAGTGTATTTGGTGTTGTGTGAACCATTTGAGGTGTCACACTTGGGGCACTAGGCACTCAAGCTTCATGAAGGCATTTTACATCAATGAGGTATGTAATTCTAACTTGATATATTCATATGAATCAATGTTATTATGCTAGCTAGTTAGGATGAATACCTTGGAAAGTTCATATTTTCGTGTATAATAGAGAAAACATAGATCCAAGGTATTTAGGGTTGCATGTACACTTAGGAGTGTTAGAATGCTCAAAACCCAACATCTGTAACTATTAAAGTTATGTCATAGACGCTGGTGATGGTATCTGCTACACACCCACCACTTTAGTTCACCTATCACAGGAGAAATAAGAAGGAACCAAAAGATCATGGGAAGCAACCAGCCATTAGGGAGGATTCCACTAATGATGTCAGCCAATAGAATAGTAGAAGGGTAATTTGGGAATTAATGTTTTATGCTCATTTATATATAGCACATTAATCGACGGGGGTGGGAGGTAGGAAAAGACTAGAATTGTTCTTTGGAGATTGTAGCATCTCGAACATCTATCAGTTTCTTTAATCAATCATTCAGTTATGTGGCTATTCATTCTTGCGTGTGTGTGCACTTGTTGTTGATCTTATAGTTCACAACAAATTGGTATCAGAGCGAGCAATCATCTGGGATCATGGCTGGTGTAAAAGAAGTGGGAGGAACCCAACTCAAGAGGGTTGAATTTTTGGAGGCAGAGTTAGGGCATTTGAGTGACCAAATGGAGAATTAGGGTCACCAGATCCAGCAACAAGCCGACTCCATAGCTTCAATGCAGATGAAGATGGACCAGAAGTTTGAAGAAGTACTGAGGGCTCTCAATAGAGGAAAGAAGACAGCTGAGGAAGAAGTTTTCGACGAACTTGTGTTTTCCACGATGGATACTCTGAAGAATAACAGTGGAGGCTCAAAACTGGCGGTGAGCGGTGGTTCCGGTTCCGGTGGAAGCAGCGACGGTGGGGGTCGGCCACCGGGTGGCGAATACGGGAGATGAACAAATTGGGAGGTTTAGAAAGTTGGATATGCCCCTGTTTGATGGCGAAAATCCAGATGGATGGATCCTGAGGGCTGAACGTTACTTTAATTTTTACAAAATCTCAGAGACTGATAAATTGGAGGCAACGGTGGTAGCCCTAGAGAGTGACGCTTTGCTGTGGTTCCAATGGGAGCACTCCCGTCGACCAATGACACGATGGAAGGAGATGAAATCGCTGCTATTGGGACAATTTTTCCCTACTAACACAGGTACATTACACCAGTAATGGCTCGCCCTAACTCAGACTGGGTCGGTTTTAGAGTACCAGCGATCATTTATTGAATTACTTGCCCCGATAAGCAATATACCCGATGACATCACTTTGGGCCATTTCCTCAACCGGCTAAATGATGAAATCAGGTCTGAGGTCCAAATATTAAGCCCCATGTCCGTTGAACATGCCATGACACCGACTATCAAGGTTGAACAAAAGCTACAATCCCACCTCCAACGAAAATCACAACCTTCCACTGTCAATCAACGAACGAACCCCACCGGAAGCATAGCAGGAACACCTCTGATTACACCCATAAAAAATACTTACTTCACTCCTCGTGCATCCTAGATCCAGAACCCTATTTACACCAAAAGCAACAAGTTACCCACAAAACCTGAAGGAGAGATCAGACAGTTATCAGATAAAGAATGGCAACAGAAAAGAGAGAAGGGATTGTGTTTCAGATGTGAGGAAAAGTGGCATGTGGGGCACCGTTGTAGGCGCAAGGAGATCAGCATGCTCCTAACCCAAGAAGGAGAGGAAAGTGACGAGGAATTGGACGAGCCCCTTGGTGAGCCATCACCGGAGACCAACGAAACCACCTTATCGGGAAAATGCTTGAGCTCGATCATGGGCACTTTGAACCCAAAAACGCTAAAGTTGTAAGGAGAACTAAAGGGGCACGAGGTGGTGGTGATGATCAACCCCGGAGCCATTCACAATTTTGTATCCCTCAAAATTGTTTCAGAATTACAACTTTCGGTCACTTCCACTCCGAGTTTTGGGGTATCCTTGGGAACAAGAGAATCAACGGAGGGAATAGGGAAATGTCAAGGGACGTATTTACAATTGCAAGATGTCAATATCATAGAAGAGTTCCTACCAATGACCCTAGGAAGTGCTGATATCATATTGGGAATTCAATGGCTCGAGAAATTAGGGACAGTGACCACCAACTGGAAGACACAGGTGATGAAGTTTCAATTGAATGTTCACACTGTAACACTAAGGGGGGATCCGACCTTAGAACGAGCTCAAGTCTCGCTGAAAACCATGATTCGTACGTTGCGTTCCATGGGTGGGGGATACTTGATCCAGTTTAATCATCTGGGGCAGAACCTGGACCCCCAATCTTTTCCCCCAGCACCCGGATATCTCAGGAACTTGCTCAGTAGGTACTCCAGGGTGTTCGATTGGAAGCTTGGGATACCTCCCAAAAGGGATCAACAACACATCATCAGGCTCAATGAAGGCACAGATCCTGTATCTGTCAGACCCTATCGTTATTCTCATTCCCAGAAGGCAGAAATTGAAAGGTTGTTGAGCGAAACGTTACAAGACGGTATCATCCAAATTTCACACAGCCCATTTTCCAGTCCCGTGATTTTGGTTAAAAAGAAAGATGGGTCTTGGAGGTTTTGCGTGGACTACCGCAACCTCAACAAGGTCACTGTTAAAGACAAATTTCCGATTCAGGTAATCAACGAGCTATTGGATGAGCTTCACGGATCCACAGTCTTTTCCAAGTTATATCTCAAGTTCGGGTATCACCAAATACGTATGCGGGAAAAAGACATTCCTAAGACGGCTTTTCAAACCCATGAAGGCCACTACGAATTTTTAGTAATGCCCATCGGGCTTACTAACGCTACCGCCACCTTCCAATCATTAATGAATGAGGTGTTCCGACCATATCTTAGAAAGTTCGTGCTGGTTTTTTATGATGATATCCTCGTTTACAGCCCAAATGAAACCCAACACCTCCAACACTTGGAATTGGTTCTGGAAGTCCAATACACTCATCAGTTGTATGCAAACCTAGGAAAATGTGAAATAGGCAAAACTCGGGTGGCGTATTTAAGGCACGTCATATCAGCTGAAGGGGTGGTTGTGGATGAGGAGAAGGTGCAAGACATCGATCAGTGGCCTACCCCAACCACATTGAAGGAACTCAGGGGGTTCCTTAGGTTATCCGGGTACTATAGGAAGTTCGTGGCGGTATACGCCAAGCTCGCTGTCCCTCTCACGGATCAGCTTAAGAAAGACTGTTTTGGTTGGTCAGAAGAAGCGGAGGAGACCTTCCAAACCTTGAAGTCAGCTCTTAAATAGGCCCCGGTTCTTTCCATGCTGAATTTCCAACGACCTTTCGTAGTGGAGGCCGATGCATTAGGGGCAGGCTTGGGGGCCGTGCTTACACAGGATGGGCACCCATCGTGTTTTATAGCCAGGTGTTGGGAACACGAAACCGATCAAAACCTATTTATGAGAAGGAGCTAATGGCCATTGTTTTGGTAGTAAAGAAGTGGAGACACTATTTACTGGGAACTCACTTCATTATTAGAACCGATCAAAAGAGCCTCAAGTTCCTTATGGATCAAAGGGAAATCGGACCGGAATACCAGAAGTGGTTGTACAAGATTTTGGGCTATGATTTTGAAATACAATATAAACTAGGTTGTAACATCCAGATTCCCAGGTATATTATTTTATTCCTTTATTTTTGGAGGTTAGGAGGGGACTCGGCGAGTTGGTGCTTAGACTCGCCGAGTATGGTCGCGGATTCTTATCCGGGTTCATAGTTGGACTCGGCGAGTTCATGAGAGGACTCAGCGAGTCCACACTGTTTAATGAAACCCTAATTTCCTGGGTTTGAGACCTATTTAAAGGCCCTTAGGGCCGTCATTTGTAGCTACCAAACCCCAGAGAGAAACCCTAAGAGATCTAGAGAGTTTGTGAGGAAGGAGAGGCCACTTTTGATCATTTTGTTGGTGTGATTGCAAGAAGGAGGTGACCAAGGCAAGAGGGGGCTGAAGGAGGAGCGATTCTGGTGATTTCAGAGTATAGAGACTTCATCTTGAGGTATTTATTCGGACCTTCTTCAGATTAGGTGTTAATTCTTAGAGTTAGGGTTTTCTAACCCCTTTAGAGGATGGATATGTGGAGCAATTGGTCCCTTCTCGAGTTTATGCTTTGGATCTGGACTCAAAGAGGTCCAGAGACCTTAACCCTTGGAGCTTTATGAGTTATTTTGGGAGCCATGAACTTAGGAGGTTATTTTTGGGGCTAAATCACCAAGTGAGACCGTCTAGATGTTATATGAGTGTCAAGGTCTGAACTTTACGTGATTATCATGCTTGGGAAGGTCAGATCTATGGATTTAAGGAACAGATCTGACCTCAGGAGGTCAATGGAGTTTGTGCATGGCATGAACTCGCCGAGTCCAAAGATCAGACTCGCGCGAGTAGGGTTAGGGTGATAAGTTAAAACTTACTTGAAGATCGAATAGATCTATAAAACAGGTAAAGAAATAAACGAACAAACAGCAAGAACACAAGAATGGATCAAAAGATGTCGAATGATTAATCAACAATCCTCAGAAGAGCTCGATAAAGAACTTCTACTGTAGGGGATTTAGGGATTACAAGAACGATGAAGAAAATCTGTAAAGCTATCGTAATTGCTATCAATCGTTCTAGATTGTTAACCTAATATGCATGCAAGCACATTATTATATACTAAACCCTATCATCTCATGGTTGGACAGGCCCAAACCGGAGTACAAAACTTGGACTATAAACCGAGCCCAATGACGCAATACAAAATAAATCTGCTACCCAACAATCTCCCCCTTTGCATCAAATTGGAGCGAGATCACTTTGCTTTCTTACTTGGGCCAGCAGCAGCAGCAGGAACCTTCTTCTTTATAGTCTCAAACAGACGCGAAATAAGGGCGAGAATTGTCTGTCTGAATCGGATGTACCACTGTATCATATCGTCAAAGTATTTGATATCATCCGCTGTATTTTCTTTGCACCTGTGGATGATCCCCAGCACATGCTCAAGACAAGCAGTGGTATAAAGATGTTTATCAGCTAAGGCAAAGAGACATTTCTGTCCTTCACTCCTAGTGAACATGACCGAATTACGTCTCAGGTCAATTTTTCCCATCTTCATCTGGTTTAGATCACTGGCTGAGCCAACAGGAGAGATCTTCGGTTTCTTCTTGAAGACATTTCAACCTCCTGATCCATCAGGGCGACCTCCATGATATAACATACCAACATCCTTTTGATATGGTCAATGATCGGACCATATTCAGCCTCGTTAGTAAGAAGGATGTTGTGCAGAACGATCCAGTCATGGGGGTTGAGGTTCGGTAGATCTGCTAAAGATATGGCATGTTCGGTTTTTGCAGACCCTCTGAGCACTTTGAACCGAACGTTGATAAATCTCCCTTCAGTATATGGCTTCAGAACCCGAACGTTGATTATCTTCTGAGCGCTCCAGGTTTGGTACTGGGGTTGAGCGGCCTTCAGATAGAACTCGATCAGTTCCCGATCAACCTCCGGATGAGGATGAGGGACTTCAACAACGTTGGCGAAGGCGTGAAAGATGAACGCCTTTCGGGTTAAGGGCATGTCGAACTGAGAGTCGACGGAGTTGTAGCAGTCAAAGGAGATTACCGGTTCAAGCCATAAGATACTCGGAGTATCGATTGCCTCCTTTATCATTCTCTCTCGAGTCCAATCAGGGAAAAGAGTCTTCCTACTCTCGAGGAGATCGTGGGCTTCTTTCTGTTTGCGTTCAGCTTCTTCAGCTTCTCGCGCCACACGAACATTATCATCTTCAACATTGCGTTGACTTTTGCGTTTCAGCAAGTCGGCAATGGTTTCGTTGTCTTCTTCCTCTTCTTCCTCAGCAATTTTCTTGCCTTTATCCTTCACACCCGAACCAGAAGCTTGACCTGTAAGAGGAGGTTCGGTGGTGTGAGTTGCCTTTGAGGAATGAGGTGGTTGCGATCCGGACTCCTTTTCTCCCCCTTGTTTTGGAGTGGACACGAAACTGGGTAGCCCTTCAATTTTACTTAGCAGATCCAGGGCAGGAGCGAGTTTCTCTACAAGGGTACGCCTCACAGAATGGTTCAGGATCGGATCGTGCGCTTCAAGGATGTTGGATATAGCTGAGTGTACATCCGAAACACACGTCTTGATGACCTCCCATTCGGATCGAAGAGCGTCAATTTGTTGCTGAGAGTTGGAAAGTTGAGCACTCTTGACCTTGAGGGCAGTGGTCTTCTGTGCTAGAAGGTCCATCAACGAGTTTTCAGCAGCCAGATCCGCTTGGAGTTTAGAGAGGCACTCGTCGATAGATGTACGAAGGGCAGAGTTATCGTCACTGAGTGATTGGCGAAGTGTGGCAAATGACTTCAACTCTGTGGAGACGAACGTGGCCAACTGTTGAACAATTGGTTCCAACGTTGTCTTGGTAGCAGCGACACTCTCCTGCAAAGATTGTAATAGGGTAGAGGCGTCAGAGAATAGTTTATCGACTTTTTCGGTCACTGCCTCACAAGCTTTCGTTGAGGCATCTATGGCGGTGGTGGCAGAAGCGACTGAATCTTGCTGAGCCCTAGAGAAGGCATCAACAATCTTCTGAAGAGCGGCTTCAGAGAGAGATGATTGTGAGTTGGAGGAAGAAGCGATGAGCAAGTCGATCTTCTCATGGAGCTCCTTAAGGTGCTTTTTTGTAACCGGAGCATCCTCATCATCATCACTTTGCACCTGAAACGGACTGTAATAGACCGAATCAAATGTCATGTTCTCCCCGCCAAGGAAAGGGTTATCTCCGTCAGAGGCATGACCGGGAGATCGTGGTGGTGGTGAAGCCGGTGGTGTAGTGGTATGAGTAGGTTCAGGTTGAGTTTGAGCAGGGGTAGGTTCGGGTGGTGTTTGAGTGGGGGTAGGTTCGGGTGGTTGTTGTGTTTCGGTTGTGTGTATGGGTTCGGTTGCTGGCGGTGGTTCGGTTGCATCGGTATGAACCCCCGTATCAGATACGTTGGTTGTAACCTTTGCAGTAGATGTTGTTGTTGCATGGGTGAAAATGGGTGGTGGTATAGGGATTGAGGTGTTTGGAATGTTGGTAAAGGGATTTATGGTGGGAATGGAAGTAGGAATTGTTTGAGTAGGAGAGGGAAGTGGAGAGGTATGGATTTGCATATCAGGGGTAGGTGATCTGGGTGGTGTGTTGCCCCTTGGAGGTGTGTTGCCTCTTGGAGAGTCGACCGAATCCGAACTCTCACCCTCCGACTCACTGGAAGAGGAAGCAATAATGAGCTTTTGCTTTGGTTGAGTCTTTCGCCTCTTCTGCTGCGGGGACTGAGCAGCTTTAGTAGCTTTCCTCTTTTTAGGAGAAGGGCCTTTAGCCCCTTTGGCCACTTGCTTCCCTTTGTCTGCCTTTTTGCGTCTAGGAACAGGCTTATCGGCATCATGAATTAACTTGAGCATTTCCGGCGTGAGATCCCTCGGACCAGACCTCTTGAACTCCTTGTAGGTCCGGATGATTCTACTGTCAGCTGGAACATCAGCATACATGGTCTCCGGGATAGAACCATTGAAAGGGAACTTCGATGCATCCGAGACGATAATCTTCGTGGTATGGAATGTACCAATCGAAGACATCGATGCGCCGGCAACAGTGGGGACATCGTGCTTATCCATCGCCTACTTAGTAATCACGGTCCAAAACCTGGCATACAACACCTCAGAATGTCGTGAAGAAGAGGATAAACTCTGGATGAGTTGTTGCCAGAGGACCAACCCATAGTCGACTTTGACGCCGTTGTAAACTCCATACAGAATGGACAGGAAGAGTCAACTGGAGCCATCTGAACCGGAGCTCCGTTCTGAAAGACCCTTGAAAAGTACAGTGAACATGCCGTTCCACTGTGGCGGCAAACACGACTTTTTGAACTTTGCGACGGAAGTTAGCACCTCCGTGTACCCCATATTATAGAACATGTTGAAGAGGTGCCCCAATGGAATTGTCTCCGGATTAACCCTTGAAGGGTCAGCTGCAAACCCTAGCAATGAGCCAAATCGTTGCTTGGAAATAGAGGCTTTGTGATCAGAAACCTCGAAGAAAATCCTATCGACCGCTTTATCATAATGTGCAGTCGCATAAATCTGCGATAAAAGCTCCATGGGCACTGATTCCACCCTTGAAAGTGCAGGTGCTATTGGGGAATACTTCAGGCACTCGATGATTGGAGACATGTAGGAGTCATATGCCTGAGGGGTTAAATCGATTACCAAACACTGTTGAGGGCGAATGGGAAGGATGTGGGAAGTAGCGTGAACGGAGGATGAGTCTGCCATTGTTGAAGTTGGGAAGAAGATGATGAACAGTAAGGGTTTCAGGGAATTTTTGCTCTCTTGGGAATTTTGAGGCAGTAAAGAGGTAAATGGGAGAAGATGTCGCTTTTTATAGTGGGTTTAAGGAGAGAGAAATATCTTCCCAAATCTTCTTTCGAAATACGAAAGGTTTTCCCGGAATTTGACTGATGCTTGACAATTAAGGTAAGCGATGATCACGCATGAGAGAGAGTGTCAGATTCCTTGGAACACGCCTCCTATCAAGCGCCGTTTGTGCTAAACCGTTTCAAATTCACACGCGCCTGTCTGTGCCAGAGAGGAACCGTTTCAAATTCGCACACGCGTCTGCGACGTCAGTTAGAGATTGGACGTTTCAAATTCGCATGCGTTCCCTTTTTACCGCCGTTTGAAATCAAATCAATTAAACTCCCGCCTGAGTCAGCAACGCTTCATCTTATCCCTTTAACGGCATCTTTTGAATAATACGCCCACATGGATTAATGTTGACCACATCTTTATAATTAATCACCGATCCATAGAAAAAGGCCTGTAATTATTAGTACCAGAATTTTGGAAAATCAAAGATTTTCGTGCTAAGGGTGTAAAAAGAAAAGAAATAAAGCAAATCTTTTTAGGAATAATTGTGATGTCAATAAAGACACGAAACAAATGATCCCGGGCACGAATCTCTTCCTTCAAAGTCAAGAGAGACCTTAAAGTGTTAGTGTGGTTTCCCGTTGAATAACGATCAAACACTTATTAAGAAGTGTTGAAAGGCTTCTTTAAATTAGGCTCCTTAGGGTGGCTTTAGCTTTGATTCAACAGTCCTAATCTTGAAATAAGATAGAAAGTGAACAAAGTACTTGTGAGACCGGTGTAGTCTGTTGAACAAGTAGGTAGGAAATGATTTTTAAAGTGGCTTGGAAAATATAAAATCTCATAAAAAATAAAACTGGATCCCAAGGGAAGAAATGTTATGGTGTTTAACAATTTCATAGGAATCACACAAAAGAAAAACTTGAGATTTCATGAGGATACGTCCGTCAATTCATTAGTGAAATCTTGAGCAAATTAATTGTTCACCGTCAATTCAGATTTGGTATTGAATTTTGGGTTTCACTCAGCTCGTAGTGGCACGAAACTAAGATCATAAACACAGTTTTTGAGTAACCATAAACCTCAGTGGTAAATTCTGAGAGTCTCAAGGGTTACGTTGATGAGACGAATTTAATGGAGAAATGTAATGGAGATGGTGTAAGAAAGAAAAGTACCTCTGCTGTGAAAAGTAGGACCAAGTAGAAAACTCTTATCTCATGTGAGAAGAGAGTTAGGTAGCTCTTGATTAGAATAAATGTGATAGCCTAATTGGGAAGACAAGGTTTGTGTATACCAAGTCATTAAGGCTGTTATTCAGAATCTGATGAGGCTTTGGGCACATACAGTAGCATGCTTCTAGGGACACTTAACTAATCCATCAAATATTTCCCCATAAACGAACGAACACACATATAAAAATTAAAGACAGAAAGCAAATGAAAATTTTTTTTTTTTGGAGTTTTGATATGTAAAAAAGAGATATATAATAAGAAAAACAAGACTAAGAAAGAAAAAAATAAAAACTTTGGAAAAGAAAAGAAAAACATAAAAAACTTTGAAACCGAGCCCGAGCGTTCGGTTGGTTTCGGTTTTGAAAAATTTTGAAAAACCGAACCCGAGCGTTCGGTTGGTTTCGGTTTTGAAAAATTTTGAAAAACCGAACTCGAGCGTTTGGTTGGTTTCGGTTTTGAAAATTTTTGGAAAACCGAACCCGAACGTTCGGTCTATTTCACTTCTAACGTTTGAGGTTGAGAGGTAGTTTGTGGTGCTGATTCTGATTCCATCATACCTAGCCCTTGTAGAATATTGTTGAATGACGCTTCAGGAAGAGCTTTGGTAAAGACATCAGCCAATTGATCAGTGGTTCTAACAAAGTGTACTTCAACGTTTCCATCTTCCACATGATCTTTGATGAAGTGATACCTCAGTGCTATGTGCTTCGTCTTGGAGTGTTGCATTGGGTTATGACAGATCCTAATTGCACTTTCAGAGTCGCAGTATAATGGGATCTTTTTCATATTGAGTCCATAGTCTCGGAGTTGACTCTGGATCCAAATCACTTGAGAGGTACAGGATGCAGCTGCAATATATTCTGCTTCAGCTGTAGACAAAGACACGCACATTTGTTTCTTTGACTGCCAGCTAACCAACTTCCCGTCAAGGAATTGGCAGCCGCCGGTGGTGCTTTTCCTGTCGAGTCCACAACCTCCAAGGTCTGCATCTGAGTAGGCTTGAACGAAGAAGCCTGAGTTTGAAGGATACCATAGACCTAAAGAGGTAGTTCGCTTAATATATCGTAGAATGTTCTTCACTGCAAGCATGTGAGGTTCGCGTGGGTTTGCCTGAAATCTAGCACAGTAACAAACTGAAAACATTATGTCAGGCCTGCTAGCAGTAAGATACATCAGTGAGCCAATTATCTGACGATAAAGCGTAATATCAACAGCCGGTTTATCCAAGGATGGAGTGAGCTTGGTGCCGAACGCCATTGGAACTTTGACTTTTGAGTCTCCCATCATGCCAAATTTTGCTAAGAGAGTCTTCGTGTAAGCTTCCTGATTAATAAAGATGCCTTCGGGTCCCTGTCTAATATTTAAACCAAGGAAAAAGTTAATAGGACCCATTGAGCTCATTTCAAATTTAGCCTCCATCAGCTTTCTAAATTCAGCTGTTAGGCTAGGATTCGTTGAGCCAAAGATGATATCATCGACGTAAATTTGAACGATCATAAGGTGCTTACCTTCCTTCTTGCGAAAGAAGGTTGGGTCAACCGAACCTTGTTTGAATTTGGACATCTTTAAGAATTTAGTCAGCGTTTCATACCAGGCTCTCGGAGCTTGTTTCAGTCCATACACAGCTTTATCCAAAATATAACAATGATTAGGATACCTTTCATTCACGAAGCCAGGAGGTTGCTCCATGTACACTGTTTCTTCGAGTTCACCATTGAGAAATGCACATTTGACATCATTTTGGTAGACCTCAAAGTTTTTGTGGGCAGCATAGGCTAGAAATATTCTTACTGATTCTAGCCTAGCTACAGGAGCGAAAGTCTCTTCATAATCAATGCCTTCCTCCTGACAGTATCCTTTCACTACCAGACGTGCTTTGTTCCTTATAACGTTCCCTTCCTTGTCCATTTTGTTCCTGAAAACCCATTTGAGACCAACAACCGAGGCATCTTGAGGAGTTGGAATAAGTCGCCAGACTTTGTTCCTTTCGAATTCATTCAGTTCGTCTTGCATAGCTTGAACCCAATCGGAGTGATCAAGAGCAGTGTTAATTGTCTTTGGTTCAACTTTTGATACAAATGAGTTAAACATGCAGAATTCGACTTTTGAAAACAAGGAAGTCTGTTTTGCCTTGAGTTGTGATCGAGTCAGAACTTTTTCAGATACATCACCAACAACTTGAGAGACAGGATGATCTCTGGTCCATTTGGTGAGAGGAGGGTAGTTTGGATCAAAGGTTGGATCTAGTTCAGCGTTTATCATTTCTTCTGGTTCAGACTGGCTTTCATAGTCGTAAGACATATCAGCATGCTCCCCCTCGATAGATGATCTTACTGGAATGTCTTGAGAATCTTGAGCTTCAGTGGTTTCTTGTGGTGTTGAGCTTTCGGGCGTTGATGCACCTTCGGATGGTGAGGCACTTTCGGTTGGCGAAGTGCTCTCGGGAGTAGTTTGAGACCTTAGCTCCCCCTCAACTTGTGAGCCCGGCTGGGATGATGATAGTGGATCCTCCCCCTCGACTGAAGCATTGTGTTGTGGAGAGTCTTCAGAACCTGATTCTCCTTCATTCATTCTCCTTGCAGCATCGTCGACAGTTTGCTTTAAGTGATCTACCCTGTTGTCTGCTGCACTGGCTTCAGAAAGAGTGGCCTTCTCTGGTTCATCAAATAACTCAATGAACTTCTCGAATGGATTAGCGATCGAGGCTGTGACTTGACCAGTTTGAGGAAAGATTTCTCCAGCTGTGTCTTCGTTGGCCTTTAGCTTTTTGACATAGCTATCATCAAAAGTCACGTAGTAAGTTTCTTCTATTTTCCTCGAACGCTTGTTTAATACCCTATACGCTTTAGAAGTGAGAGAATAGCCCAGAAATATCCCTTCGTCGGCTTTGACATCGAACTAGTTGCGGTGTTCTTTAGAATTGAAAATGAAACACCGGGAACCGAACACATGGAAAAACTTCACATTTGGCTTCCTGTTGTTGATAATCTCATAAGGAGTAAGAGTGAAGCGCTTGTTGAGATACGACCTGTTCTGTGTAAAACAAGCAGCAGAAATAGCATCAGCCCAAAAATATAAAGGTAAGGAAGCGAAACTTAGCATGGTTCGGGCAGCTTCACATAGGGATCGGTTTCGTCTTTCGACAATTCTGTTCTGTTGAGGTGTGTAGGGAGCTGAGAAGTTGTGACTGATTCCCTTTTCTGCCAGGAATTCTTCGAATTCTCTATTTTTGAACTCCAATCCATTGTCGCTCCTGATGTTGCGAACGACCTTCTTCAGCTGTACTTCAATCTGCTTGATGAACACTTTTAGCTTGTGAGTCGCTTCAGATTTAAGTTTCAGAAAGAACACCCATGTAAAACGCGAAAAGTCATCAACAATAACAAGAATATACTTGCTACCACCGATGCTTTCGATAGATGATGGACCACACAAATCGATATGAAGTAATTCTAGTGGTTCAACAACTTTAGTGTTTAATATAGATGGATGACTTTGACGACTCTGCTTCCCCATTTCACATGCAGCACACAAATGATCTGTATCGTACTTGAGCAATGGAAGACCTCGAACATGACCTCCAGCAACAAGTTTGTTGATGTCTTTAAAGTTGAGATGAGAGAGTCCTCGGTGCCACAGCCAGCTTTTGTCAGATTGTGCTTTGGATAAGAGGCAGATAGCTGGGTTTCCTTTGATGGGTTTGAGGTTTAAAGGAAACATTTCGCCTTTACGCTCCGATTTGAGAATAACTCGTTTTGTCTTCTTCTCAATTATTTCAGAACCTTCATCGTCGAATAAGACTTTGAGACCGGTACCTCCAACAAGCTGAGATACACTGATGAGGTTGTGTTGTAGTCCTTCCACGTATGCAACCTTCCTTATCGTGAAATCACCGTTTGTAATCATTCCATAGCCTTTTATGGTGCCGAAGGAGTTGTTCCCGAACTTGACGTTTCCACCATTTGAAAGAGACCTGTATTCCCTTAGCTCTTCCTTCCTTCCTGTCATGTGACGTGAGCAGCCACTATCAATGTACCATTCTTCGTCAAACTGCTCGTCACTGATAACCTGCAAAAATTAAGCAGATTTAGGAACCCAAAGCTTCTTGGGTCCACGTGATCCTTTCATAGGAACAGGAATAGTAAGAGAGATGTCAACTAAATATGTTCTTTTTATTAGTGTTGTTTCATCTTTCTTTTTTATGGTAAAAACTTTAATTTTATTGGGATTCGATGCTTTCGGTTTTGACTCTGGTATAACCACTGAAACCTTCTGTTTTCCTTTTTGTTCAGCTGATGATTGAGATTTTTGAGAAGGAACAGAGTGGAATTTAGGACGAGGTGGAGAAGAGTTAGAAGAGTTTGAAGAATTAGAAGAGTTAGAATGAGATGACTTCTTGGTTGGAGATTCTAGGTGACCCTTTTGCTTTTGATCATTAGTGGGACTGACCCTAGAACTTTGATCTCTTTTGTTCTCAGAACCGAACCTCTGCTTTCGTTTGAAGTCATTCTCTGAACCGAACTTCTGCTTTCGGTTGTAATCATTCTCAGAACCAAACCTTTGCTTTCGGTTGGAATCATTTTCTGAACCGAACCTCTGCTTTCGGTTGTTGTTGCTCTCTTTCGATCCAACAGGACTTTTCTCTGATTTCAAGTTCCTGTCTTGATGTGAGAAATAGGCATTCTGAGATTGCCAAAACTGTTTTCTTTCAGAGAGATTCTTCCTGTATCTCTGATTCCTTTCTCGTTTTTGATTTCTCATCTGCTTCGGTTGATGATGGATGTTAGCTTTCGGTTTTTGTTTTTCTTTAGCTGGTTCACTCTGAACTGATGAAGTTTCACTTGGGGATGTGACTTCTTTAACAGGAATTTCTTTTTCCTGAGGAACATCTTTCGTACCACTAGTATTTGGCACATTGAAGCTATCAGGTTTATTCAAAGGTTCTGGCACATATCTGCCTTTGCTTTTCCATGAAGTACTTTCAGACAAACCTACCGTTTCATCAGCATTATCAATGGGAGCTGACCAAAAGAACTCATCACAACCATCAACATTGTGTTCGTTTACAATGGCTGTGAGTTCAGCAGTCTAATGTTCGGTTACGCCTGTTACCTTGTACACCTGATTTGGAGTGGTTCTAACCTTTTGGTATACGACTGCCTTCTCTGTAAGAATCGGGGACTTTTGTTGGGACATACGAGCGAACTCCACTGAATTTTCTGAAATGAGATTTTTGTGGTTCTCAGGTTCGCTCTTGACAAATTCTGAACAATCAACTGTGTCCTCTACATAAATTTCACTTATATTGTCGTCCTCATCAAGCTCAGATGCATTTTCAACATCAATTTTATTTTCTGAGCTCAAGTTGGCATTCAATGAGTCAAATTTTTGTATGGTTTCGGTTCTCAGTTTCAGTTTATCATTTTCATCCAAAAGGTTTTTAAGCATGTCCTTATGGTCCTTGGATTTAATGAAAGATTCGATTTTGTCCAGTCCATACATGTACGTTGGATTAACATCCTCAGATGATATTACACTTTCACAATTATACGCTTCAGCATCAATTTCATCCTCAAACTCAAGGAAGGGTAAAATCATGCGATGAATCTTTTGTCCTATTTCACAATCCAAATGTAGCTGAGTAATATTAGTGTAAAGACGTTTGGCAATCAAACAAAAAACATTTCGCTGTTTCAAAAGGTTTAAATTGTCTCTTTGCAAATAAATGTTTTCATCTTTTATCTTGATTAATTCCGACTCCTTCAGTTCGATCCACATCCGCCGTTCCTCACTCTTCGAAGACACCCTGCTTAATTGGTCAGTTAGGTTAGAATTGGTGACTCGAGTTTGAGTTAAACTACTATCTAGATGAGAGATTCTTGAATTAACACTTTTTAATTCTTTTTCATATGAGAATTGTGGGACTTTAAATGAGACAAAAACTGATTGTACCTTCTTGATCAGTTCATCAAGCTCGTTGAACTGCACGCTGAGCGGTTTGGCTGTAAAGCACAAGTTCTGTTGCTCCTTCGTGTCATCATTCCCACCATCAGTGTTGTATCCCCTCATCTCAGATACGTCGGATACCATCAAGCATCTTCCTCCACTGCTCTCTTCTTTCGCCACATAAGTCTTTCCATGAGAAGGCTTCCTTACTTCATCATCTTCAGATTCGGTTGACCAGACCTCCACGCCACCGAACTCATCATCAGCTACCGAACCCTACACAATTAACGCATGCATAGGAGGGTTAGCAGTAGATTTCTTCTTCCTGATTTCATCTAGCTTTTTCTGCAACAAAGCTTCTTCATCCTTTTCCTCATCCTTTTCTGCCATCTTTTTGAGGACGCAATCTTTTGCATAGTGGTTCTTTCCTCCACAATAATAGCAGCTCACTCCCGAATCTCCTTCAACCTTCGGTTCCTTTTTTGACTCTTCAGCCTTCGGTTCATCTTTGACCTTTTCAGAACTGTAACTCCCTTGCCAATTTCGGTTCTTGTTAGTGGGGAATCTCTTCTTGATGAACCTCTTGGGGTTTGACACCATCATAGCATAGTCCTCAGAAGTGAGGTCATAGTCATCCAAGTTGAGATCTTCGTCCTCCATCACCGCTTTGCTTTTGGACAGAAGGGCCAACAAACCTAGGCTTGAAACCACATTTTTCTCCTGTAACACGATCTTTTCTTGAGATTTTAGGATGCCCACCAGTTTCGCCACAGAATAGGATTTGAATTGCTCGTGCGCTTTAACTGTGGACACAACTGCTCTCCACTTAGATCTGAGTCCGTTCAAAAACGTAACCTTCTGCTCAATAAGCTTCATTTCGATGTCGTGTTTGATCATCTTGCTAAGAAGATGATTGAAGCGATCAAACGTTTGAGTCACTGTTTCTTCGGCTCCTTGCTTGAATTCACCAAACTCGGACAAGAGTAAGGTTTGAATGGAGTGTTCAAGATCTTTGTCTGTAGAGTACAATTCACGTAGCCTGTCCCATATCTCTTTTGCAGTCGTGCATGAACTTACCAGCCTAAAAGTATCGGATTGAAGAGCAAATCTGATCAATCTTAACGCTTTGATATTGCACTGAAATTTATCTTTTTCGTCTTGCGCAATATCTTTAACATCTTTCAGAAGATCATTATACTCCTTTTGAGTTTTAATAATCCTTGAAGTTGTTGAATGAGAAAAAGGTCCATAAACGATTGCTTCTCAGATGAGGTATCCATTATCCTCAGATCCTATAACATAATCTTCAAAGTGATGCACCCAAACTTCATAATCATGGGTGTACAGGATGGGAATCTTCGTTGTTGATCCAATGTTGTTCGAAATATTAATGGGATTGGATTGCGACTCGTCCATAATTGATCGAATAACCTGTTCAAAGATCAGACTTGTAATATATCAAATTAGGGCAGAACAATAAATATCGAGATACGTCAATTATGAGATGACGGCTCAATAAATATCAATAAATGCGGAATAACCCTAATCGAAACCTTTTTCACAGAAAAGAAGTGTATCGATTACACAGCCTCCTGCTCTGATACCAATTGATAAGTTAAAACTTACTTGAAGATCGATTAGATCTATAAAACAGGTAAAGAAATAAACGAACAACCAGCAAGAACACAAGAATGGATCAAAAGATGTCGAATGATTAATCAACAATCCTCAGAAGAGCTCAATAAAGAACTTCTACTGTAGAGGATTTAGGGATTACAAGAACGATGAAGAAAATCTGTAAAGCTATCGTAATTGCTATCAATCGTTCTAGATCGTTAACCTAATATGCATGCAAGCACATTATTATATACTAAACCCTATCATCTCACGGTTGGACAGGACCAAACCGGAGTACAAAACTTGGACTATAAACCGAGCCCAATGACGCAATACAAAATAAATCTGCTACCCAGCATAGGGTTTCCCGTAAATCACTCAGTGAGTAGACTTGCCGAGTTGGGGAAATAACTCAGTGAGGCGGAGGGGGGATTAGAGGATTGGAGTTCAAGGCGGAACTCGCTGAGTTGTTCTTGAGACTCGGCGAGTTGAGTCGGGGTGGCCCTGCGATTCATGCCAGGTGTGACTCGTCGAGCAAGGGGAGGAACTCGACGTGCCAAGCGGGACTAAAGAGTTAGTGGACACGTGTAGACTCGCCGAGTCGCCCAAGTGCACTCGATGAGCCGGGTCAAGTTGACTGTTGACTTTTGTTGACTTTTAGGGTTTGGTCAACAATGGGGGCCTTTGAGCCAAGAGAGGGGTAAAATGGTCTTTCACCCTTCTGAGGGTGCCATGAGAGGGTTGAGTCTAGTCCCGAGAATTATATTCATGAGGGTATTTATTTTATGTGATTAGGCAGAGGCTAGATCATATTCTAGCGAGTCAGAGATTTACCGAGATATCTGAGGTGAGTCTTCTCACTATACTTTACCTAGAGTGGTAACAAGGTTATGTGATACTATATTTTAGAGCTATGTGCTAGTGTATTTGTATGCTATTTATGTGTTGAGATTTATTGTGATATATGATATACATGATTCAGAGTTTCAGAGTTAGGACCAGTGGGTCCATAGAGTTAGGACCTTTGGGTCCACAGTGTTAGGGCCAGAGGGCCCACAGAGAGTTGGAACTGGAGGGTTCCACTGGGACACACCGACCAGAGGGTCAGCAGAGTTATAGCCTTGAGTGGCTAATATGTGTTAGAGTGGTATTTTGGGGAACTTACTAAGCATTTATGCTTACAGTGTTTTGTGATATGTGTCTCAGGTACCAGCGATGATCGCGCGAAGGCACCGGCATGATCTGTACACACACACACACACACACCCGTGGAGTGTATTATGATTTGATCTTGGGATTTGTAATGAGATAATGTTGATACAATGTTTTCTTGAAAATGATTATGAATGAATTTCGTTTTAAAAAGTGAAAAATTGTCTTAATTTTTACGGTGTTACAAGTTGGTATCAAAGCCTTGGTTTGATGGATTCGGATGCACCTTCGCGTGTATCTGAACTCAAACTGAGGATTTGAGGAAAATTTGAAAATAAAACAAATTTTTAAAAGAGTAAAAAGAATTTTGAGACAAACAAAGCAAAGCCGTGTGTACAATCAGTCAGCGCCCGAACGGTGTTTTCCCAAAATACCCTCGCAATAGGTGTTATATGATATGCAATGCTACGCTATATGATGAGTTATGTTATGCATGCTAGAGTAGACTAGGTATTCTTATTAGGACTAGAGTGGCCTGATATGTGATGCCTTAGTCTAGGAGTTTTCCTGCTAGAGATGCTTGAGATGTTTAGATAGCAGCGAGGAGCATACGAGAGGTCTGCTAGTGAGTAGCATATGATTAGAAAGAATAGAGTACTTGGGATTTGGGACTCTGGGAGGAGGACTTGGGATGAATGCTGATGCGGTGTGGACGGTAGTATTGGGCCTGTACTACTAAAGACACTGGATCAGTGTGCAGTCCAAGTAAAAATCCTCAGAGTACTAAGGAACAAGTAGGGTGGAGTTATCGAGTATGAGTATGCTCGAGCGAGTTCCTAATATTCCTTATGTTGTATTTCAGAGAGAGATCATGGTAGGGACACGCCACACACCAAAGACCAATGGTACGAGTGATGAGGAGATCCATAGGATCATCCATGAGGAGGTGGTTGTGGCCATCAGGGCAGAGATACCAGAGATGTTCGGGTCTATCAAGACCACACTGATAGAGACATTTGACGAGAGATACGCTTCTCTTTCAAAGGCTGTGGTTGTTGCAGCCACTGCAGCTATAGCTGTGACTAGGCCGCAAGGTGGTGATGCATTGCTGTTCCAAGAGTTCAGCATCACAAAACCACCGGAGTTTGATGGGACCCAAGAGCTGATTGCAGCGATGAGGTGGATTTCGGACATTGAGGGGTGTTTCTTTACTTGCTCCTCTCCAGAGCATTTGGGAGTCCAGTTCGCGTTGAACCAGCTTCGCTTGGGGGCGAAGGACTGGTGGAAATTTGTGACGGCGCATTATTTGCCTGCTGAGCTTGCCGTAGTGACTTGGGAGAGGTTCACTGCTATGTTCCGAGATGAGTATGTTCCCCAGGTGGAGAGGGATCATTTGGCCCAGGAGTTTCTGACCCTCAAGCAGGGTACTGAGTCTGTCACAGTGATTACGAGGATGTTCCATGAGCAGGCGATGTTCTGCCTAGAGCACGTGTCCTCCGAGCATGCACGTATGAGCTGATATCTGAGCATTTTGAGGAGGGATATACGGGAGTTCGTGCTGAACTCGACGTACCGAACATTTTTCGAGCTTCAGGAAAATGCCCGGAAGAGGGAGATGGAGCTGGAGACCCAGGCTAGGGAGGAGGCTGAGTCTCAGGGGAGGGATCGACGACCGGCGCAGTCTCAGCCGGCAGCCAAGCGGGCCAAGCCCACTGATTCGAGACCTGGGAGTCAGAGGGGCCACACTTGTGGCAAGTACGGAAATAGCCACGATGGGGTATGCAGAGCGGGGTCTTGCTACAAATGTGGCAATGAGGGGCATATGGCCAAGGATTGCCCCCAAGGGGTTTGCAGTATGTTTTCACTGCAACTAGACCGGACACCGCAAGGCAGAGTGTCCACAGTTACGAGGGACAACCCAGGAAGCATCTCAGGGGTCTGCCCCTGCTGCTATCAGATCCACTGAGAGCCGGCCAGTGAAGTCCGAGGCACCGAGGGCACGAGGGAGAGCCTTCCAGTTGACTGCGGAGGAGGTCCATGCAGCGCCCGATGTCGTAGCTGGTATGTATTATTTCATGTATTTATTTTGTTGATGTGATATCGTGTTTATATTATGTTATGCATAGGTACCTTTCTTATGAGTCCTGTACCTGCCTTGGTGTTATTTGACTCGGGTGCGAGTCGGTCTTTCGTATCTTTGGCTTTTAGTCAGCATATCAGTGTTAGTCGAGAGGCGTTGAGTCGACATCTGAGAGTTTCCATAGCTGACGAGAGGGCGGTGTATGCCACCAAGGTGATCCGAGGGTGTGTACTTGAGATTTTCGGAGTGGAGTTTCCGATTGACTTAGTTCCTATCGCGATGGGAGATGTCTGTGTCATCGTGGGCATGGACTGGTTGAGCAGATTTGGAGCAGCTATCGACTGCAAGCGTCAGCTGGTGACCATACGAGACCCTAGTGAGGGAGTTCTTACGGTGTACGGCAAGGGTACACGTTCTGGGTCAGCATTTTGTTCGGCCGCTAGAGCGAGACAGTGTCTACAGCAGGGCTGTAGGGGTTTTGTAACGTATATGATGGATACGAGGGTTGACTCAGAGAGACCGAGGTCAGTTGATGAGGTTCCGATAGTGCGTGAGTTCCCGGACGTATTTCCGGAGGAGTTGCTGGGCGTGCCTCCCGAGAGGCAGGTGGAGTACAGTATCGATTTGGTTCCGGGGGCTGCGTCCTATCACCTTGCGCCTCCAGAGATGCAGGAGTTATCCTCGCAGCTTCAGGAGTTGATGGGGAAGGGGTTTATTCGGCCGAGTAGCTCGCCATGGGGAGCACCTATCCTTTTTGTCAAGAAAAGGATGGTTCACACCGGATGTGCATTGATTACCTGGAGTTGAACAAGCTGATGGTCAAGAACCGTTACCCGTTGCCGAGGATCGACGATTTGTTCGATCAGTTGCAGAGAGCATCTTGGTTCTCCAAGATCAATTTGAGGTCTGGGTATCATCAGGTGAGGGTGCGAGACGAGGACATCCAGAAGACAGCGTTCAGGACTCGTTATGGGCATTACGAGTTTGTGGTAATGCCTTTCGGACTCCCCAATGCACCGGCGGTGTTCATGGATCTCATGAACAGAGTGTGCAGGCCGATGTTGGACCGCTCGGTGATCGTATTCATCGACGACATATTGGTGTATTCGAGATCCAGAGAGCAGCATGAGGAGCAATTGAGGGAGATCCTCGGAGTTCTGAGATCGGAGAGGCTTTATGCCAATTTCTCCAAGTGTGATTTCTGGTTGCGAGAGGTTCAGTTCCTAAGGAACCTCGTTAACCAGAAAGGGAAATTGGTCGACCCGGCCAAGATTGAGGCAGTGATGAGTTGGGAGGTGCCGAGGTCACCTACCGAGATCAGGAGTTTCCTAGGGTTGGCTAGTTATTATCGGAGATTTATCAGGGATTTCTCCAAGATCGCCGTGTCACTCACCAAGTTGACCTGGAAGGGTGTTGCTTTTTCATGGGGCCCAGAGCAGCAGGCCTCCTTCGAGACACTTCGCCAGAGACTATGCGTAGACCCAGTGTTAGCTCTTCCGGAGGGGATGAGGACTTCGTCGTGTATTGTGATGCGTCAATATCGGGGTTGGGAGCGATGCTTATGCAGAGGGGTCATGTGATAGCATATGCATCGAGGCAGCTGAAGCCTCATGAGATGAGGTATCCCACCCACGATCTGGAATTGGGGGCAGTGGTGTTCGCCCTCAAGATCTGGCGTCGCTATCTGTATGGGGTTCGGTGTACCATATACACAAACCACAAGAGCCTGAAGTATCTAATGGATCAGCCCAACCTGAATATGCGCCAGAGGAGATGGTTAGATGTGGTGAAGGATTATGATTGTGAGATCCTATACCACTCGGGCAAGGCTAATGTTGTAGCCGATGCACTGAGCTGAAGGGCAGAGAGCGCCCCGATGTGAGATGTTTGTTTGAGATTGACATTGATGACTCCGGTGTTGGAAACCATTCGTCGGGCCCAGGCTGAGGCCGGGAGATCAGAAAACCAGAAGAGAGAGCGAGTTGTTGGGCTGGTATCGGAGTTCGTTACCGATAGTCGGGGGCTTATGATATTTCAAGGTCGGATATGGGTACCGTTTGTGGGCGGGACGTGTACCATTTTGATGGAAGAGGCTCATCGATCGAAGTTCTCGATCCATCCTGGGGCCACTAAGATTTATTTGGACCTGAAGAGGGAGTATTGGTGGCCCTGTATGAAGAGGGATGTCGCATGGTTTGTAGAGAGATGTTTGACCTGTCGAAGGGTTAAGGCCGAGCATTAGCGTCCACATGGTAAGCTGCAACCATTAGAGATTCCTGAGTGGAAATGGGAACAGATTACCATGGATTTCATCACCAAATTTCCGAGGACTGCGAGAGGTGTCGATGCAATTTGGGTGATTGTGGACAGGTTGACAAAGAGCGCTCATTTCCTTGCTATCAGTGAGAGCTCTTCTGCGGAGAGATTGGCAGAGATGTACGTGAGAGAGGTGGTATCGCGACATGGAGTGCCGATCTCGATTGTCTCAGATCGAGATGTGCGTTTCACTTCCAGATTCTGGAAGAAATTCCATGAGGAATTGGGTACGAGGCTGCATTTTAGTACCGCATACCACCCACAGTCTGACGGTCAGAGTGAACGGACGATTCAGACGCTCGAGTACATGCTTCGAGCATGTGTGTTGGATTTCGGCGGGAGTTGGGACACGTACTTGCCCTTGGCAGAGTTTTCCTACAACAAAAGCTCTCATTCGAGCATTGGTATGCCACCCTTTAAGCTATTGTATGGGAGGAGGTGTCGGACCCCTATTTGCTGGGGAGAGGTCGGGAAACGTGTGATGAGTAGTACAGAGATTGTGCTCCAGACGACTGAGCAGATACAGTAGGTCAGACAGAGGTTGTTGACCGCTCAAAGTCGTCAGAAGAGTTATGCGGACAGGCGCTGGTCCGAGCTCGAGTTTCAGGTCGGTGACTTCGTGCTCCTGAAGGCCTCTCCTTGGAAAGGAGTGATTCGATTCAGGAAGAGGGGAAAGTTGGGGCCCCGATATATTGGTCCTTTCAGGGTGATCGCGAGAGAAGGCAGGGTAGCCAACCGTTTGGAGTTGCCTGCAGAGTTGGGTCAGATTCATGACACTTTCCACGTGTCGCAATTGAGAAAGTGTATAGCCGACGAGGCGGCAGTGGTGCCATTAGAAGATATTCAGGTGGATGCGAGCCTGAACTATATTGAGAGACTGGTGGCGATTAGGGATCGAAAGATCAAGGTTTTGAGGAACAAGGAGGTGCCTCTGGTGCAGGTCCAGTGGCAGCATCGGAAAGGGTCAGAGTTGACTTGGGAGTCGGAGCGTGAGATGCGGGAGCAGCATCCAGGGTTGTTTGTGTTGGATTAGTGTCTAAGTCCATAACTATTTTGGTATGTACTTGACCCGATGGTGCATGGTCCTTTTGGGTTGCCTTCACCAAAGCAACTTGATAGGATGAATTATGGAGAGAAATGATTAAATATGATTTATTAATATATTATGAGAATAATATATTAAAGGAGAAATCATATTGTTTAATTAATATTAGTCAATAATTAATAAGAATTAAGTTTGTGGCTAAAAGAGATTAATTAAACTTAAGGGACTGGAATTGTAATTATAAGATAATTGCAATTGGGCTATGGATTGCCTTATATTATAAGGTTGGACGAATTCTATGGGGAAACCCATTAGAAATCGTCCAAGGCCTTTAAGGAAAGGAGTCCATGGGTTGCTTAGGGCTTAAGCATCCAAATTAGGGTTTCCTTGTTAGATAACCCTAATAGCCTCACTATATATAGAGTCCTTATGCCCCAAAAACGTGGTGAACAAGATCCTTAGGGTTTCCACACGTTTTGGGCAGCCTCCTTCTCTTCTCTTCTTCATCCTCTTGCTCTTGGTGTTTGTGAACCATTAGAAGAGTGACATTTGTGACTCTAAGCTTTCTAAAGTCAATACAAGAAGGATTTGAGATTGTTATTGCTATATAACAATCAAGGTATGATCTAAACCCTTAATTATATGTTATATTGATTATCATATGCTAGATCTAGGGTTTATAGTCTTGGATAAATTGCATGTATAATAGAGAAACCTAGATCCAAGCATTAGGGTTTGTATGAGCACATAGGATGTTCTTATAGCTAAAACCCATCAGCGATATCAGAGCCTAGATTGGTTTCTATTGTATTGATGTATTATGTAGCTGAAAAACGAAATATGGCTTACTGTTCGACCTGACTCGGCGAGTCACTACTTGGACTCGATGAGTCAGCCCTACTCGGCGAGTTCCAAAGTGTGACTCGGCGAGTCGGAGCGTTACACAGAGGAAATCTCGGATTTTGTTGCTATTTTGCTTAAGGATAATTACCATATTCGTTTTAAACCTATAAAATACGAATTTTATTGTTTCTTAAAGAATATCCTTGCCAAAACATAAGATAATTACCAATTAATTAGATAATAACTTCCTTATATGATTAAAGTTGATTATTTGTATTAATTGGGTAACTTATTTTGCAAGAAATTGAAATTAGGTCAAATATAGATAATGACAAAATTAATTTGTTAATTTATATTATTTGTTATTTGATCATTGAGTAATGAAAAGTTTCAATTTTCCCCTTTAGGTTTTATAGTTTAAATTTGAACTCAAAAGTTTAGTTTTGAAATTTAAATAGTTGAAACCCTAATGTTTTGAAAATGTTTCAAAACTTGCCCTCGAGTTTTGGAATTTAAATTTTGATTAAAAGTTTAATTTTGATGTATATTTAAATTCTAAACCCTAATGTTTTGAAATGTTTCAAAACAAGCCCTCAAGTTTTGGAATTTAAAAGTTGATTAAAAGTTTAATTTAGGAATGTTAAATTCTAAAACCCTAGTATTGTTTTGAAAAGTTCAAATCACACCCTTATGGTTTTATTAATTAATTAAGGTGTATAATTAAAAGAGGTTTAATAAATCCATAAAAGTTTTGGTTTACAATTTAATTGAATTAAAAGTATAATTGTTAAATTTGGCCACCTAGTATTTTTAAAAGTGTAAAATACACCCTATACTATATATAACATTAAAAGTCTAACATTATATATATGTATGAGTAAAAGTCAGTCTTACCGTTAGTAGGCCTCATTCACGAAGCTAGTCTATAAGGGGTGTTTAAGGAAATTGCCTATAAAATGGCGATTGAATGGGTATCCACTCTTACCCACCGCACTCTTGACTAGTTGAGGGTCGTTAGCCGAACGGGTAGGATAGGACAGAAACTTTCCATTATAAGTATAATGAAGTAAAAAAGTAACTAAATGTTTTAAAAATTCCCAATCTTAGTTACTTTAGGCAAAAGTGAATTGATGCAATTCCATGAAATTACACTTTGTACCCTTGCAAAGACGTTAGTGGAGCGTGTGTGGTTTACCGGCACACTAAATGGTTCTAAGAAAAGGTAGCAAAGGGTGACTCAATGTTTGTTATAGTTCGGTGGAGCGTGTGTGGTTTACCGGCACATCGAATAGGTGACCGTAACATGTGAGGGCACCATGTAAGTTTGCATGGTTATTCACACACGCTTTGTGATCCTCGGCATCCCAGTCACAAACTAGAGGGGCATATCGAGATTTAAACATGCCATTGAAATGTTCAATGAATCTCAAAGGATCTAGGAGTTTTCATAGATTTAAAACTTAAATTTCTTTTTCGTTTTTCATGGTGGAAATTAGTGAATCGTCATTCACTTACCTTCAAATATTCTGCAACTAGATTACGGCATCCCTTTTCTAGGTTGTAGCGTATTGTGTTGGGTCCTAGCCTTAGTATCTCATTTGGGTGATTTACTAAGGACTCAATCAACCAAGTAACTTGAATTCGTTTTCTCCCGTTTTGTCGATGTCAAAGTACGACAACCATGGTCTTCCCAAATCCCGTGGAACAAGCATTCCACATGAAGATGATATTCCACGATTCGATCGAGGAACAAGAGATCATGCTTCACTTCCTCCACCTCCTCCAATTATTCTCCCTAACCCACAAGTTCTAAGGCTTGAAAAGTTCAAGCTCACTTAAGCCCTTTTGGCAAGTAAACATAAAGAAGGAAAGTCGGTGTGTGCACACGTCCTAGGGATGAAGTCACACATTGATATGTTAAGAATGTTGGGATCCGTTGTCTGTGAGGAGATGGCTGCTGATTGGGTTCTTCAGTCACTTCCTAACTCGTATAGTGAGTTCGTAAGAGAGTACTATATGATGAACCACGACGTGACCCTTATAGATCTCACTTATATGCTTATTGCTGCTGAATCAGCAATGGTTTGGCGCAATGGAGAAGCAAAGTTGATTGGTGAATCTGCCTTCAAGACCTCTATGGATATAGACAATAGCAACGAAAGACATGCCATGATCGAAAAGTTTGATCATAAGAGAAAGCCAATATCTAAAGTAGTTCCATGTGCTGTTCCAAAAGAGTCGATTTGCTTTTATTGCCAAGAGAAGGGGCATTGGAGACGAAGCTGCCCTATTTACCTAAGAGAACTAAGAGATGGGAGAGTCAAAACGTATGGCTCTGCTTTAGGTAAAATCCATCGACTAACTCTTTTAAGCTTCTATTCTAGATTCTTAATACATAATGTGATAAGATTACAATTGATGTTTTGTAGGATCAAAGAAAAGAGAGGAAGCTTAAGGGAAGAAGTGAGCAAAATCTAACCGTGAAGAAATGGATTTTGATCGCTTTACTTGAAGATTAGATTCTTGAGCTACTACTTAGAGTTAGAATTAGAAATATGTATTAGCATAGTTTTTCAATGAATTGCATTGTAATGACAAATTTTTCCGCAATGAAATAAATTTTGATTTTAAATTATTTATTTATCCTTGCAATGGCATGCATGAAAATTGATGTTTGAAGGTTTCTAATATTAGCAATAATGGATTTGATTCTTAATTATGTTGTTTATGGAAATGTCGAGAATTTACCAAATAGGGAGAGTTTCTCATCGCCCAAGTTTCAATTGGACAGAAACTTGGAATCATGCGACTTGGTTGCACGATGAATGAGAAATTTCATATTTGGAAATTAGACTAATTCATTGACAAAGTGTCAAGTGAAGGACTAGGAGATCGAGTACACAAAGTTGCGTATTGATCAAGTCCACCATAAGAATAACAAAGATATTCGTCATGATTTACTAAAGGTTTAGTAAATATGATTATACTTATAAGATTAAGCGTAATTCTAAATTGATTAAAAAAGTTTAAATCAATAACAGAACGAATAAGAAGAATCAAGTAGGTAGAAAGATAAAAGTTTCTACATTCTAAGAAGAAGGGAGAGTACCTTTTATGCTTTATGATAAGTATTAATGATTAAGAACCATATCTCAATTAATCCTCTAAGTGAGTCTTAGTACAATTGTATGTCTAAGAAGAGGAATCAAGAATTGAAGAAATGGTTAAATCAAGAAGTCAATCATATTTCGTTCCAAAACAAGTCTTAGAGTTGAGACTGTGACATTGAGTGAAAAGTATTAAGAAGGTTTATAGCATTCATCAAGTGTGGAAAGTTGTGATGTCTTGGATAAGACAAAGACCAACTAGGACCAATTTATGAAGTGTTTTGATAAAAACTACACTAACTCTTGAATATTTGTTTGTCAAGAAATGTTTATTGACAAGAGAATCTTATATGTCAAGGAGTCAGTGGGAGTCTTAATGGTCTTGAAAGGTTTCAAGAACTAATCAAAATAAACCTTATCAATCATCACTAGCACACGATTTTAGGTTTACAACCTATCGTGTTGACACTATTTTGTTTCTATGCCATTCCAATTGAGTTAATTATGCATGTGAGTTCTATGAGTTTTCATTTGAATGCATAAAAGACAAGGACCTTGATCAATGGAAAGTACATTGATATGAAATGGTGAGCTGCTTAACTACTTGGAAGACATGGTGGGCAGCTGTGTTACCATAAGGCAAGAAGTCAAGATTAAGAAAGTTCGGTCCATATGAGTTTGAATTTGTCGTAAACTTTGGTTTTGACAAATTCACATGGATATGAATACATACACCATTAAAATCTAAGTGTCATAAAATTCCCTCCTTCATGAAAATGACTATGAGGAAATGCTTTCACTAATAGAGATTTTAAGAAGATAGTGATTGTGAAATTGTATTCTCAAATTCGATTATGGTTACGGTATCCCTTTCCATGATTCGAATTGTGAGATTTGGCAATTAGTCTAAATTGTTTAGACACACATATGAGCTATCTAAGGGAAAAGTGTATAAGCTTAGATAAAGGATTATCAAAGCATTAAGTATTAGAAACATGAGCTTAAGAAATTCAATAAGTATTGTTTTTCTGGAAGTTAAGCTGGTTTCTGAATACATGTCAAAGCTAGTGGGAGCATAAGTGTTATGTTTATAATAATCATCATGATAGTGGGAGCATAAATGTTATGATTGTATGATTATTAAGGCAAGTATTGCAAGTTAGCAATATTAATTATAGAAAAACAAGAGTTACACCTTGCAAAGTCGTAAGGGTTGTAAAGTTGTTTTGCTATAATTAAGGGAGAGAATATTATGCTTCATTTCAAATCTAAAGGCTTAGGTTGCGGAATGTTAATAATTTAGTCAAGGAAACATTGTGCGTTCTTAAAAATTCGATTATGATTACGGCATTCCTCTTCATAGTTCGAATTTTGAGAACGTAGCACATAAAATATTATGACAGAAGATTGATAAAGTATCGAATCTTCGTGTAAGACATTATGCATCGTGTCCCATATGCTTCGGGTATAGGATTGATTGAAAATGCTATAATATTTGACCATTCTAAAATTTTCCAAATGTCTAGCGCATTTAGAGGGAAAAAGGACAAGAATCGGTTTTGACTAAGATATTTAAACAACTATCAAAGGACAATCCAAAGTTCGTCGAGGATTGGTCGCTTGTGAGTAGTTGGAAGCATGATATTGGATGGACCATATCGACGTTATTATGAATAGATAAGATCCTATTGAGAATGAGTTGTCATATGGTAAGTATGGAAAGTTTTCCATATTGGGAATTGAATATTGAAAAAATCTATGTCTAGATTAGAAACTTTTATGCAAAAGGATGTTCAAAGGAATGTACCTTGAGTGAGAGACATCATATCTAAGGAATTGTATTGTAACAATCTCCGATAGAGGACTTTGTAATATCATTGGCAATAGTCATTGTGACTTTTGTGCTATGACATTACGAAAGGATCATTGCATAAAATGTTAGAATCTAGCATATTCCATAAGTGGCAAGAATTTGATATGATTTCACTTATGGAAAAGGATTAGGAGTTGTCAAATGAGTATGATTGGAAATGTGTTAATTTGATCTATTTCACAAAGTAAGAACCATAGGTAAACATTGTGTGCATGCTAAGAGCATGGGACAAGTGTTGTAATAATTCAAGTAAAAAGTTGATTACCCGAAACAACAAATAATGAGTAATCGATATGGTGATAAATAAAAGGTGTTTTATTTATACTCAAAGGTTTGAGACCATATGGGATTAGTATTATCCTTGTGTTTCACTTTGCATGTTTTGACTTCCTGAATAATTTAATTGGTTTTGAACAGTCAAATTATTCGAACGGGCCACAGTCGTTCATATGTTGGAAGTAGGTATGAATGAAGACTGTCGTGAATTGGTGTGTGGATTGTGTAAAGAGTATTAGACATAAGCAAATGTTTGCTGCAACGTTCATGAGTGCTTATGAATATGATTTGATCATTGGATTAAACCCACGCTCGCTTGGATCACTCCATGAATTGTATCACGAGTGATTGGTGAGACGATAACATCTTATATTCTTGAAACCGAGATGTGTGAGTTGTATCTTGCAAATCGGTTGCACATTGATAATATGTAAATGCACCAGTAACTTGATGTCATAAAACATATTGTTGTGTGTGATTCGGTGAGTGAGTGCAAGCAAACATTGAATCAAAGTTTATCCGTTCCTTTAATCCAAAGTAGGATAAAAGCGATATCTTTGGGCCCCTCAATGATTTAGTGATGACAAACGTAAATGCTCGGCCGGGCTAGGGCTAATTTGATTTGTTCAATTAGTCAGTCGTCATAAATCGGAAGTCGAGAAATAGTACGGAGAGAATGATTAGAAATCATGTCTTTTACGATATCTAGAATGGAGGAGTATATGATCCCTTATCTAAAGGACACGCGTATCTGATAGGATCAGAGTTGAGAGCGGATTTGGAAAGCTACGATTGCAGATCAGGATCTGAAGTCATACGCAGAATAGTTATTAGACTTATCCAAGTGGGAGACTATTGGATTAGTGTC
The DNA here is from genome assembly GCF_002870075.4 of Lactuca sativa. NCBI lineage: Eukaryota > Viridiplantae > Streptophyta > Magnoliopsida > Asterales > Asteraceae > Lactuca > Lactuca sativa. The sequence goes on from NC_056629.2 coordinate 3,344,325, forward strand.
TAAGTCCATAACTATTTTGGTATGTACTTGACCCGATGGTGCATGGTCCTTTTGGGTTGCCTTCACCAAAGCAACTTGATAGGATGAATTATAGAGAGAAAGGATTAAATATGATTTATTAATTTATTATGAGAATAATATATTAAAGGAGAAATCATCTTGTTTAATTAATATTAGTCAAGAATTAATAAAAATTAAGTTTGTGGCTAAAAGAGATTAATTAAACTTAAGGGATTGGAATTGTAATTATAAGATAATTGCAATTGGGCTATGAATTGCCTTATAGTATAAGGTTGGACGAATTCTATGGGGAAACCCATTAGAAATCGTCTAAGGCCTTTAAGGAAAGGAGTCCATGGGTTGCTTAGGGCTTAAGCATCCAAATTAGGGTTTCCTTGTTAGATAACCCTAATAGCCTCACTATATATAGAGTCCTTATGCCCCAAAAACGTGGTGAACAAGATCCTTAGGGTTTCAACACGTTTTGGGCAGCCTCCTTCTCTTCTCTTCTTCATCCTCTTGCTCTTGGTGTTTGTGAACCATTAGAGGAGTGACATTTGTGACTCTAAGCTTTCTAAAGTCAATACAAGAAGGATTTGAGATTGTTATTGCTATATAACAATCAAGGTATGATCTAAACCCTTAATTATATGTTATATTGATTATCATATGCTAGATCTAGGGTTTATAGTCTTGGATAAATTTCATGTACAATAGAGAAACCTAGATCCAAGCATTAGGGTTTGTATGAGCACATAGGATGTTCTTATAGCTAAAACCCATCAGTTTGCAGAGTGAGACTTCGAGGACGAAGTCTAATTCTAGTGCGGGAGAATTGTAACATCCGGATTCCCAGGTATATTATGTTATTCCATTATTTTTGGAGGTTGGGAGGGGACTCGGCGAGTTGGTGCTTAGACTCGCCGAGTATGGTCACGGATTCTTATCCGGGTTCACAGTTGGACTCGGCGAGTTCATGAGTGGACTCGGCGAGTCCACGCTGTTTAATGAAACCCTAATTTCCTAGGTTTGAGACCTATTTAAAGGCCCTTAGGTCCGTCATTTGCTGCTACCAAACCCCAGAGAGAAACCGTAAGAGATCTAGAGCGTTTGTGAGGAAGGAGAGGCCACTTTGATCATTTTGTTGGTGTGATTGCAAGAAGGAGGTGACCAAGGCAAGAGGAGGCTGAAGGAGGAGCAATTCTGGTGATTTCAGAGTTTAGAGACTTCATCTTGAGGTATTTATTTGGACCTTCTTCAGATTTGGTGTTAATTCTTAGAGTTAGGGTTTTCTAACCCCTTTAGAGGATGGATATGTGGATCAATTGGTCCCTTCTCGAGTTTATGCTTTGGATCAGGACTCAAAGAGGTCCAGAGACCTTAACCCTTGGAGCTTTATGAGTTATTTTGGGAGACATGAACTTAGGAGGTTATTTTTGGGGCTAAATCACCAAGTGAGACCGTCTAGATGTTATATTAGTGTCAAGGTCTGAACTTTACGTGATTATCATGCTTGGGAAGGTCAGACTCGGCGAGTAGGGTTAGGGTTTCCCGTAAATCACTCAGTGAGTAGACTTGCCGAGTTGGGGAAATAACTCAGTGAGTCAGAGGGGGGATTAGAGGACTGGATTTCAAGGCGGAACTTGCCGAGTTGTTCTTGAGACTCGGCGAGTTGAGTCGGGGTGGCCCTGTGATTTATGCTAGGTGTGACTCGTCGAGCAAGGGGAGGAACTCGATGTGCCAAGCAGGACTAAAGAGTTAGTGGGCACGTGTAGACTCGCCGAGTCGCCCAAGTGCACTCGACGAGTCGGGTCAAGTTGACCGTTGACTTTTGTTGACTTTTAGGGTTTGGTCAACAATGGAGGCCTTTGAGCCAAGAGAGTGGTAAAATGGTCTTTCACCCTTCTGATGGTGCCATGAGAGGGTTGAGTCTAGTCCCGAGATTTATATTCATGAGGATATTTATTTTATGTGATTAGGCGGAGGCTAGATCGTATTCTACCAAGTCAGAGATTTACCGAGACATTTGAGGTGAGTCTTCTCACTATACTTTACCTAGAGTGGTAATAGGGTTATGTGACAGTATATTTTAGAGCTATGTGCCAGTGTATTTGTATGTTATTTATGTGTTGAGATTTATTGTGATATGTGATATGCATGATTCAGAGTTTCAGAGTTAGGACCAGTCGGTCCATAGAGTTAGGACCTTTGGGTCTACAGTGTTAGGGCCAGAAGGCCCACAGAGAGTTGGAACTAGAGGGTTCCACTGGGACACACCGACCAGAGGGTCAGTAGAGTTATAGCCCTGAGTGGCTAATATGTGTTAGAGTGGTATTTTGGGGAACTCACTAAGCATTTATGCTTACAATGTTTTGTGTTATGTGTCTCAGGTACCAGCGATGATCGCGGGAAGGCGCCGGCATGATCTGTACACACACACACACACACACCCGTGGAGTTTATTATGATTTGATATTGGGATTTGTAATGAGATAATGTTGATACAATGTTTTCTTGAAAATGATTATGAATGAATTTCGTTTTAAAAAGTGAAAAATTGTCTTAATTTTTACGATGTTACACAGGTGTTACTAATCGTGTGGCTGATGCTCTTTCCAGGGAGTTTTTGTTTCGACACGAAGACACGGAACTTCTAAAGATGGCCTCATCATGGTCGATACACTTAGGCGAACTGGAAAAAGAGATCGCAGCTGATACCTTCCTGCAGCAGATTAAGGAAGATATCACTCAACTAGGAAAAAAAACATGTGGGATTCACAGTGGAAGGAGGCAAGGTGAGGAATAAGGGAAGATTAGTGATACTGAAATCTTCGTCGCTCATTCCCAGGTTGCTGGTAGGATTCCATGATTCAGCTGTCGGGGGACATGCGGGAGAATTCAAAACTTATCTAAGGATAGCTGAGGAATGGTATTGGGTGGGAATGAGAAAATCAATCCAAAAATATGTGCAAGGATGTGACGTGTGTCAACGACAGAAAGCTCTTACCACCCACCCAGCAGGCCTTCTCCAACCCCTGCCCATTCCAACCTTAATCTGGGATGATGTATCCATGGACTTCATTGAAGGGCTGCCACTATCACAGGGACAGATACGATACTTGTGGTGGTGGATCGACTCTCAAAGTACGCCCATTTCATGACTCTCAAGCACCCTTTCACGGCCGTGACGGTAGCAACCGTGTTCATCAAGGAAGTGGTCCGGCTCCATGGATTCCCATTATCAGTGAATTCTGACAGGGACAATATTTTTATGAACACTTTTTGGAGGGAGTCGTTCCATGTGCAAGGAACTAATCTTCTTCGGAGCACCGCGTACCACCCCCAAACGGACGGTTAATTGGAGATCGTCAACAAGTCCCTGGAACTATATCTCCACTGTTTTTGTAACACCCCAAAATACGGGCCAAAAATTTCATTTTTAATTAAGTGATTTGCAAAACGTTTGTAACAAAATATCATTATCATTTAATAAAACATGTCTCGTGTCTGTAAACCAAAACGTAAATCATAATAATATCAGAGTACAAATCCCAGAATGTCTCATAGTGCGGAAAGACAAGAGCGTGTGTGTGATATGTCGCTACCGCGCCAGCTCCTTCCCCTTGGCTGAAGAGGTACCTGAAACAACAACTAAAAACCGTAAGCACGAAGCTTAGTGAGTTCCCCCACTATACCACATACCATATAACCACATATCATACATATATTGTCAGGCATATCTGGGTGCCCGACCTACCCCTTCGGTCCTCTCGACCGGATATTAGCTAGCATATCTGGGTGCTGGCCTCCCCTTCGGTCCTCTCGACCAGATACTAACTAGCATATCTGGGTGCTGGTCTCCCCTTCGGTCCTCTCGACTGGATGTTGGGGACTATTTGACCCCCTACTACTACCATATAACACATATCACATAATCTATCTAGCATGGATGGGCATGACTGCCCCTTCGACCCTATCGACCGGTAAATCGGGGACTATCTCCCCTACTGTCACTAGCACATAGCATCATATCATACTATCACATAAAAATACCACAGGTAGTAGCAACCCTAGATGAATATCACAGAGACAATCATATAATCATACAACTCCTACTGGTGAGCCGACATTGTGGCCGTAGACCCACTGCTACTGGAAGGTAACTCACCTCAAAAATAGAACACAATCTCTACCTCTAGAGGGCAATCCAACATGCCCGAAGACTCAGTAAACTTCTTGCTAAGCGCAAGAGAAACAAACGATCAGGTGGCACGTGAGTCAAACAACACCTGAACTGGGATACCGTTCACATGGAACAATCCTAATGCATAAACACAGAGCACATATCAATATCATAACATCATATAAATAAAATAGAGGAAAAGAATCATACCCATCACCACATCGGGTGCAGTGCGTGCCTCCTCGGTAGTCAGCTGAAATGCTCGACTCCTCACCATTGGAGCCTCTGCCTTGCCCTGCCGGCCATCAGTGATCCGCAGGGTCGCTGGAGCTGGCGCCTTCACTGGCGCCGATGCTGTTGTCAACTGGGGGCAACTGACCTTCTTGTGGCCCCTCTGGTTGCAATGGAAACATAGCAACTCAGACGTATGTATCACAGGTGCAGGGGCGGTACAATCCCTACTGAAGTGCCCTGACTTGCCGCACTTATAATAGCATGATGATCCCAACTTGCATGCTCCCTTGTGCGTCTTGCCGCATTTCCTGCAGTGGCCCCGCCTCTATTGGCCTTTCGGCCCCACATCTGGTCCCTTGGGCTTCTTCCCCGAAGCCCCCATAATATGCCCCTCTTCCGCCTTCCTCTTCCGGATGTGCTCCAAATCTATCTCCCTCTCCTTTTCCCTGGCAATCATAAAGTCCAGGGTAGGGCAAGCTGAAAAACTAACATGCTCCCGAATATCAGCTCGTAGCATGTCATGATAGCGGGTCCTCCTCATATCCTCATCACCCGCGTACTGGGGCACCAACAACGCCCTCACCTGGAACTTGGCGGTGATCTCCGCCACAGTCTCTATCATCTACCTCATATCTAAAAACTCCCTGGCCAGCTGCTGAAGCTCGACAGCTGGCGCAAACTCTGCCCTGCACCTGGTCACAAAGTCCAACCAGGTCATAGCCTCAACAACCGAGGCTCCCAACGAGTCACCGGCAGACTCCCACCAATATCTAGCTCGGTCTCTTAAACATCCTGCTACAAATCTCACCTTCGACCCCTCGGGGCAGAAGCTAGTCAACTGTGCAGACTCAATGTCTGCAATCCATTGCTTGGAAGCTATGGGGTCCTTTGCCCCGTGAAAATCCGGCGCACCACTGCCCCTGAAGTCCTTAAAGGACAGTGTGCGAGATCATGACTGGCCAGATGCCATGTCACTTCTGAATGCCCTGAGGCGGTCCTCCATCAGCTCGACTATCCTTTCCTTGACCGACCCGAAAATGATGGGGGTCGACTCAAGGATGCCCCTGGTGATCTCTGACGCGATGAACTCGCGTAGCCTCTCATCTACTGGCTCGGATCCTGATCCCGAACCCGATCCCTCTCCAGAACTGCCACCCGCTGGCCTCTGACGTAGTACCACCATTCTGAAATACACACAGGCAACCATTAGTGATATTGATACCTCTAAAGGGATCACATCTGTTTCAAGTTCCCTGGTCTTGTCTCGGCTTTCCTTAGTTCGGGTACGGATCCTATGCTTTCAGTAGTACGTGCCCATACTACCTTCCATATCTATCCGTACCTTCTTTAAGGATTGCCTCGACTCCACCAGATCCCTTTCACTACTACTAATCACTGCTATTCCCATTCTAGGCTTGCCCTAGGGAAAATCTTTGACTCCACCCAAACCGGTCCTCAGCTGCTAAAGGCTTCCTTGTAATGCCAATAAGCCATTACCTGAATACAATCACATGTGATGAGGCTCAGATAATCCTTCGAGTAACATACTCGTCCCTACAACGGTTAGACTCAAACAAGAGCTGCGCAATAGGGCCAAATCCAGCACTCTGAGATTATTCAACCCTGATCATATGTGACGTGACGTATTCACCTAATGACTAACTCCCATCACTTAGAGTCCCACTAAGCACAAAGCAATCAACATTCGGACGCAGGAAAACTACTCAAGCAAATCTGTCCTCATTGTGAGAAGTTGAACTAGCATATAATGCTACGCTCATACAACGAGGCATAACCTAAATAGGTTGTCCTAATACTGTCTACTCATTACTAGCATGCAATTCTCATAAGCTGAAGCACATAAAGCAGGCACATAAGGCATCACTCCTAGATCCTTAGTCCTATTCTAGCATGCTGTTCTACTGAAACTGTTAAACATAACATAAACTCGTATGGGTACTTTGGGGAATACTTACTTGAGCTTGGCCGGTTGCACACATCACACACTTCGTTCTTTCTTAAAACTCTTTACTTAATCCTTTATAAAACTTTTTCTTTTTCGAAATTCCTTAATCCCTCGATTTGAGTTCAGACACCCCCGAAGGTGTGTCCGAATCCCTCAAACCAGGACTCTGATACCAACTTGTAACGCCCCAAAATACGGGCCAAAATTTTCATTTTTAATTAAGTGATTTGCAAAACGTTTGTAACAAAATATCATGCGACCATATCATTTAATAAAACATGTCTCGTGTCTGTAAACCAAAACATAAATCATAATAATATCAGAGTACAAATCCCAGAATGTCTCATAGTGCGGAAAGACAAGAGCATGTGTGTGATATGCCGCTACCGCGCCAACTCCTTCCCCTTGGTTGAAGAGGTACCTGAGACAACAACTAAAAACCGTAAGCACAAAGCTTAGTGAGTTCCCCCACTGTACCATATACCATATAACCACATATCATACATATATTGTCAGACATATCTGGGTGTCCGACCTACCCCTTCGGTTATCTCGACCGGATATTAGCTAGCATATATGGGTGCTGGCCTCCCCTTCGGTCCTCTTGACCGGATACTAACTAGCATATCTGGGTGCTGGTCTCCCCTTCGGTCCTCTCGACCGGATGTTGGGGATTATTTCACCCCTACTACTACCATATAACACATATCACATAATCTATTTAGCATGGCTGGGCATGACTGCCCCTTCGGCCCTATCGACCGGTAAACCGGGACTATCTCCCCTACTATCATTAGCACATAGCATCATATCATACTAGTACATAAAAATACCACAGGTAGTAGCAAACCTAGATGAATATCACAGAGACAATCATCTAATCATACAACTCCTACTGGTAGGCCGGCATCGTGGCCATAGACCCACTGCTACTGGAAGGTAACTCACCTCGAAAGTAGCTGCTGAAAGTCTGCTTGCTGAGCGCCTAACTGCTGAACCGTTAATCCTCCGGCTATAAATCATGAACATAGATTAGACACTCATAAATACCTTTAAGTCAAATGACTGACCCTCCCCTGGTCCAAGGTCAACTCCTTGGTCAAAGTCAACTTCTAGTTGACTAGACTCGCCGAGTCATGGCATAGACTCGCTGAGTGCTTCTCCTACTAACCCGGTCCTACTCGACAAGTCCCTCTTCCCACTCACTGAGTCACCCCTAACTCACTACTTGGGACGATTGAATCGACTCGCGACCCGACTCGCCGAGTCCAAGAACAACTCGCCGAGTCCCCACGAGCAGATCTCCTGCTCGCTTCCAAATCCTCACCAGAGCATCCTTTTTGAGGATTTGGGTTTCTGGGACTATTGCTACACGCTAAATTGCTAATTCCGCGTGCATATACGAAGGGTTGGACCTCCAACACTTAAACTCCTCTCCCTCAGTAACAGTTCATCTGACTCGCCGAGTTTAAAGAACAACTCGTCGAGTACCAGGCAATCTTCATAGGACTCACCGAGTTGTTCATCCAACTCGCCGAGTCTAAGGCCATCTTCATAGAACTCGCCGAGTTCCACTTTGGGACTCGCCAAATCCCTTGACCCATTTCCCATATAGACCAAATCTGAGACATGCAACGCTTCAAAACCATAGATCTATGTTCCTAGGGCATGCTTATCACGTAAAGTTGCAAACTTTACGTGCATGCATGGCCCTACAAGCTCCAAAAGGCAAATCCAAGCTTTTTATGAGGTCATACACTCAAAGAGGACCTCAATCACTCCAACCACAAAAACTTTATACTTCTAATACGTCCATAATGTCTAGATCTGAAGTCCTTTCGGATCATTAAGCACAAATACAAGGAGTATGGTGTTTTAGGGCTTGAAAACCACCATTTTAGGGACAAAAAGGGAATCTAAAGAACTAGTGATCAAGGTAGGGGCTTTTCTTCCTGAATGGAAGCCTCTTGCAGTGTAGATTCCGGATCTACCTCCCCTCATTGCACACTACAACCTCTTTCTTCTTCTTCTAAGCTCCAAACCTTCTTCACAAAGCCAAAATCACTCTCAAGAACAAAATGGGGGCTAGGGTTTCGCTCTTCAGCTCTCTGGTAGTGTTAGGTTCAAAGGAGGCCAAGTTAGAGCGTTTAAATAGGGTGCAAACACCCGGATTAGGGTTTTTCCCAAACAGGGTCTACTCGTCGAGTCCGAGAACCGACTCGCCGAGTCCAAAGTTCAGTCCCCGCGTCTTATCCCGATCTTACTCGGCGAGTTGGTCCATCAAATCGCCGAGTCCAAGGCAAAAATGCATTATTTTAAAAAATGTTAATTACAAGGAGTACGTACCAGGAACCAGGTGCTACAGTTTTGTTCAAGGAAAACCAAGAGAGTGGGCACGGTGGCTTCCATGGGCTAAATTTTGTTACAATACCGCTTATCACACATCAACCCACTTCTCCCCATTCAATATAGTCTACGGGAGAGATCCACCACGGATTACTCGAATACCTCGTAGGAGGACGGGGGTTTCGTCCCTCGAGGAACAACTCATCGAACAGGATAGCTTATTGGATGATTTGAGAGGCCATCTCATTTACGCGCAACAGAAGATGAAGGTTCAAGCAGATCGGAAGCGTAAGGAACTCAGCTTCAAAGTGGGAGAGAAAGCATATCTCAAACTACAATCTTATCAACAGAAATTGGTGGCACAGAGAACTTGGCAGAAGCTGGCTGCCTGCTACTATGGACCGTTCCTAATCCTGCAATGGATTGGTGATGTTGTTTATAAATTAGATCTGCCAGAAGGGGCAAATGTGCACCCTGTCTTCCATGTCTCTCAACTAAAAAAAAGTAGATGGAGATAGAGCAGTGCAACCTGAACTTCCCCCACAAATGACAGACAACCTCGAGTTAAAACTGGTACCAGAAGCTGTGTTAGGGGTTCGTCAAGGGCACAAAGAACAAGGGCAGATGATGGAGGCACTTATCAAATGGAAGGGCAGCCCGACATTTGACTCTACGTGGGAAGACTTTGAGAACATACAAGGAATGTTCCCAGAATTCGATCTTGAGGACAAGATCAGTCTTTTGGGGAGAGGTAATGTTACACACCCACCACTCCAGTTCACCTTTCACATGAGAAAAAAGAAGGGACCACAAGATCATGGGAAGCAACCAGCCATTGGGGAGGATTCCACTAATGATGTCAGCCAATAGAACAGTAGAAGGGTAGTTTGGGAATTAATGTTTTATGCTCATTTATATATATAGCAGATTAGTTGACCGGGGGGGGGGGGGAGGTAGGAAAAGACTAGAATTGTTCTTGGGAGATTGTAGCATCTCGAACAGCTACCAGTTTCTTTAATCAATCATTCAGCCTTGTGGCTATTCATTCTTGTGTGTGTGTGTGTGTGCACTTGTTGTTGATCTTATAGTTCACAACAGTATCCCATTTTTTTGGGGATTAGCTATAATGTAATGTTGTTGTGTATTGCGGTTTGTAATATAGTTCAAAGGCTTATGTAATACTATCATATTTCTTGAAGTTAATTACCTCTTCATCTTTATTCCCTAAGATCGAAGTAGGATGTAACTTCCTTTTTTCATGACATGAGTTGGAACTTTTTATCAGATCTAAAACTTTTTATATTTGTTTTTCATGGTTCTACTATTATCCAGATGAATGGTTTTATGTTATTAAAAATATAAAAACAAGTTGAATAAAATTGTTCTAAAAGTTGAAATGGCAATTGTTAAGGGCAATTTTGTCTTTTTTACATTCTGTTTATTTATATTTGTTTCTTGTAGGGCTACTTCATGTGTGGGAGGGAACCAAACTTTGAGCTTACTTCGAAAAAAAATCGAACGAAGTCAACTCAGTTGGGACGAGTTCATAGCAAGGGCTCTATCTGCAATCAACAACAAGAGTGAATTATATTTTTGAGATATTTTTCATGTTAAACTGATTCTATAAAATTTTTTTGATGAATTTTTGATTTTATCAGAAAGCCAAAGAAGGGTGAGTTCAAGGATGAAGTTTGAGAATTACCAACAGAACATAGAAGTAGAAAACGTAGTTTATGGTACACTTGTGAATTAGCAATGTACTTTCATAGTAAAAATGGTATATAAAGCTGAATAAGTTTCATGAAAATGATTATAAAACCTATAATATTTACACCAAAACCCTCCCGACCCATGCATAGCATAGCATGGGTTACATCAGTAGTTTGATATCATTATATGCGAATTTCAATGATAAATCATATTTTTTATGCTTCATGTCACCATAATTGCTATTTTCTACAAAAACTCCGACGATAATTTTTTAATGTAAGTAAAATAAGTGTTGTGATACGAGATTGCAATACAATGAAAGTTACTTTCATGTTGTGCTTTTCATGGTACTACATATATGATGTTGGTCGAAACACTATTTATTTATTAAATGGGCATAAAATAATAAGTTTCTCGTATCGAATAATGAGTTTATAGTAGGGGTGAGCATTTGGACCGGTGGACCGAATCGGACCCTTTTTTTGGACCCCCGAGCCAGTTCTCAATTCTAGGAATCCATCAAAACCGGTCCGGTTTTTTTCCCGGCCCGGTCCGGTTTTACCGAGTTTAGAACCAGTTGGACTCGATTTAGAAAAAATGTAATATGTGAAATTTTGTAAACAACCATAACTCATTCGTTTTAAGTCGGATTGACACGCGGTTTTTTCCAACATTTAATTTACAGTTTGTAGATGAATTTAGACTATAATTTTTTTTGATTTTGGTATTATATTCAATAAATTATAGTCTTTCAAAGTTGAGCTTTTAAAGCTGAAAATTTTCAGCTTTTCAACAACATTTTTAAGATTTTGTAATCTATGAAAATTTTTAAACAACCATAACTCGTTTGTTTTATGTTGGGTTGACACGCAGTTTTTTCAAACATTTAATTTACAGTTTGTAGATGAATTTAGACTATAGTTTTGTTGATTTTGATATTATATTCAATTAGTTACAATCTTTCAAAGTTGAGCTAGCAAAGTTGAAAATTTTCAGCTTTTCAGCAAGGTTTTTAATATTTTGTAATCTGTGAAAATTTTTAATCAACCATAACTCATTCGTTTTAAGTCGGATTGAGCTACGGTTTTTTCCAACATTTAGTTTACAGTTTGTAGATGAATTTGGACTATAATTTTGTTGATTTTAGTATTATATTCAGTGCGTTACAATCCTTTAAAGTTGAACTATCAAAACTGAAATATTTCAACTTTTTAACTATTATTTTAGACTATAATTATGAATTTTATGTATCTTTGACAGATAAATCATATGAAAGGGATCTTGATGAACTTGATTTATATGTTAGTTGTTTTTATTTGTAAAAATTAATTTTGCAAAATTATAATATTATTAAATCAAGGTAGATTAGTTATGTATGAAACGTAAACGTAATCATTTTTACAAGTTGTATCGTATCAAACCCAATAACATATTCGTTTTAACGAATTCTATCAAACCCAAAAACTTATTTTAACGACTTGTACTCTATGCAATTAAAGTTGTACCGGTCCAAACGGGTTCAAGAACCAGAAAACCCGGACACGGACACGACCCATCCGGTCCGGTTCACGGTTCACAATATTCTCCATAACTCGTCCGGTCCGATTCGGTCCAAATGTCCACCCCTACTTAATAGTTTACTATTATTTACTCCGCCGTTTCCAAAAAAAATATTTAAAACATATCTTCATAAACTTTTAAAATTATGAAAATACGTTAAACTTTCTTTTCTATTTATGATTTTATTTATTTATATATACAGAAATTTAAATTTAAATAAATAAATATATTGCTCCAACCTACAAAGAATCCTTTCACTGTCCACTCCCCCTTCATCTCTTCTAACTCTATTCACCAAGAAAAGTGGGAATGAAATACGGCCAGAAAGGTAGTACAAGTTCACACTTCTCTCTCTCTCTCTCTCTCTCTCTCTCTCTCTCTCTCTATATATATATATATATATATATATATATATATATATATATATATATATATATATATATATATATATATATATATATATATATATATATATATATATATATATATATATACAGTAAAGTCTCAATATTTTCATCGATTTGACAAGAAAGTCCTAAACATTATTTTTTTGACAGTAAAGTCCAAATTACCGGCAGTTTTTGACACTTTTACCATTTTTTCCCGGTTATCCGGTAATTAGGATTTTTTTGTCAAAAAAATAAAGTTTAGGACTTTCTTGTCAAATCGTCAATTAGGACTTTACTGTCAAAAAAATAAAGTTTAGGACTTTTTTGTCAAATCGTTGAAAATATTGGAACTTTAGTGTATATATAATTTTTTTTGGTTAAAATTTTAATGGTATGATACTCTTTAAGCATAAGAGTTATTGAAACCTTCACTAATCTGCTAGATCGTATTGAAATCCTTAACGTTTGCTTCTTGTTAAATCTTTTTTTAATCTCAACAAACCGACATTGAAAAAAATTGAGATAGTCAAGAAAGAACGAAAGAAAGAACCAGGGTAGTGTTGACTTTTTGCAGCTCCAAAAATGGAGAAATAAGAAACCAAAAAAAAAAAAAAAAAAAACAAAATTGTCATTCTTTCCTTTCTCCACATTCACACCCTTTTGACTAGACATGTGTTGTTTGTGTTTGTATAAAGCCAGGACAATTTCATTTTTTTAGGTTTCTAATTTCTCCATTTTTGAGACTGCAAAAAGCCAACACAACCCTGGTTCTTTATTTTTTTCTTGATTATCTCATTTTTTTTCAATGTCGGTTTGTTGAGATTAAAAAAACGATTTATCGAGAAGCAAACGTAAAGGATTTCAATAGGATCTAGCTGATTAGAGAAGGTTTCAATAACTCTTATGCTTAAAGAGTATCATACCATTAAATTTCTAACCAAAAAAATTATATATACACTAAAGTCCCAATATTTTCAACGATTTGACAAAAAAGTCCTAAACTTTATTTTTTTGACAGTAAAGTCCTAATTGACGATTTGACAAGAAAGTCCTAAACTTTATTTTGTTGACAAAAAAATCCTAATTACCGGCTAACCGGGAAAAAAGGGTAAAAGTGTCAAAAACTGCCGGTAATTTGGACTTTACTGTCAAAAAAATAAAGTTTAGGACTTTCTTGTCAAATCGATGAAAATATTGGGACTTTACTGTATATATATCCCTATATATATATATATATATATATATATATATATATATATATATATATATATATATATATATATATATATATATATATATATATATATATATATATATTTCTAACCCGTGGAAATCACGGTTATAAAACTAATTAAACTTTTATAATAAAAATTTAAAATTATTAATCAATTATTTTAAATAAATTATTAATTAAGAGATCTTTTTAGTTATAAAAATTTTAATCATTAATTTAAATAAATATGTGAAATTATATCATTTTATAATTTATATTACTTTTATTTTAATATTTATTATAATATTATTAATTTAATATAATTAAAATGAGAATTTTTTTAAATTTGAAATTGATAATTAATAGGTTGACAAGTGACATTCATTAATTAATAGAAATAATAGGGTGATATATGACAAAAGAGAATAAAATATACATTAATTGAGGCCTAATAAAATGGCACATGAAAAATAAAATTATTATATATATATATATATATATATATATATATATATATATATATATATATATATATATATATATATATATATATATATATATATATATATATATATATATATATATATATATATTCCATCATTGCATTCTTCATTGGTGTGTGGTTTTTGTATGTTCATGGGAAATCTCAATTCTATTGATGCGCTCTTGTTGCTGTGTGTGTAATTGTGAAGAGTACAAAGAGAAAACGAATCAAGTTCACGAAACACCTCACCTTCTTGTCTTATTCTCTCTCTTTCTCGCGTAAAACTTCAGGGTTTTTCTGTCTACAAAAAAGAATAAACTTATTTTCTAGATCAGGAGGTTCCTTTTCGTCATTTTTGAGAGACCCACAAGATTTCAACCATTAATAAACTCTCCCAAATAAATCTTTCGACTCTGATTGACTCTGTGATTCTTGATCATCATCACCATCTCAATTGGTATTGCCTAACTCTTCAGAATTTTAGGTTTATTTTGATGAAATAACTATTTTGTTGATTGTAGATTCTACTTTTTTTTTCAATCCCCTTTCTGTTATTAGAACTATATATCTTGAGTGTACTTAAGATTGGTAAGCTTAGTTCTCATGTTCTCTTTGATCGTTTTTTGAAAATCCAATAATTTTTAAACCTATACATACAATATTGATATAGTTATATATGTGTGCGTGTGTTAGTATGTCTCTCTGTTGTTCTAACTCCCCCTGAAATATGTTTGAATTGATATTTGATTTTCTGTTCGATGGTTCAATCATTCATTGGCTTAGATTTTACTTTTTGGCGTTGACTTTTTTTTTTTTTTTTTTTTTTTTTTTAACGTAGAAGTCGAACAATCTTTTTCTTCACCTTCATTGATCTGACACGAACACACACTCTGTTTGGTCCTCGTTTTATAGGAACAAGCAATTAGGTTGGAGAAGATGGACACAGGATTTGATCCTGAACAAGTGATTGAAGAATTTGAGGGTTTAACCAAAGATGCTAAGAGGATTCAGACGGAAACTTTAAAGAAAATCTTGGAAGAAAATTCTGAAGCAGAGTATCTAAAAAAATGGCGTCTTGATGGTAAAACTGACCCTGAAAGTTACAGTTCACGTGTCCCTCTTGTTACCCACAAAGATCTCGAGCCTTTAATTCAACAAATTGCTGATGGTGCACCTTACCCTATTCTCACTGGCAAACCAATTACCACAATTACGTTGAGGTACTTTCACTTTGTGCTTGTGGTCAACTTCATCATTTCCATGCTATAATTGTTTGTACTTTGTGCATTAAAGTTGTTTCTTGAAATTTATAGTTCTGGGACTACTCAAGGGAAGAGAAAGTTTGTACCTTTCAATAATGAGTTGACCGAAACAACAATGCAGATTTATCGGACTTCTTTTGCCTTCAGAAACAGGTATATAAGTTATAACACTAAAAGATTGATGATAAAGTACAGTTTTTCATATGATTTTGTTATGTGTATAGGGAATTTCCGATTGGAAATGGGAAATCTTTAAGCTTTATCTATGGCAGTAAACAGTTCAAGACAAAAGGTGGTCTACTAGCAGGAACTGCAACTACTAACGTGTATCGAAGTGAACAATTCAAGAAAACAATGAAAGCAATGCAAACCCCATGTTGTAGTCCGGATGAAGTTATCTTTGGGCCTGATTTCCATCAATCTTTATACTGTCATCTCCTTTGTGGTGTTATTTATCGTGATGATATCCAGGTTATATCATCTACTTTTGCACATAGCATTGTGCATTCCTTCAGAAGCTTTGAGTTAGTCTGGGAAGAACTCTGTTCTGATATAAAAACCGGAACTTTATCTTCTCGAATCACTGTTCCATCTATCAGAACTGCCATGGCCAAGATCTTGAAACCAAACCCTGAGTTAGCAGACAAGATTCATGAAACGTGTTTAAGTTTGACAAATTGGTATGGATTAATCGAGCATTTGTTTCCTAATGCCAAGTACATTTATGGGATCATGACTGGATCAATGGAACCTTATTTGAAAAAACTAAGGCATTATGCTGGTGGAATACCGTTGTTGAGTGCAGATTACGGGTCGTCAGAAGGGTGGATCGGGGCAAATGTGAACCCGACCCGCCCGCCCGAAATGGCCACCTTTGCTGTGCTTCCTAACATTGGATATTTTGAGTTTATACCATTGAGGGAGATTGATGTAGCTAGCCAAGATCGAACCCTAACTGAGTTTGGTTCACTCATGGTCGAACCGAGGCCCGTGGGTTTGACCGATGTCAAGGTCGATGAAGAGTATGAGGTTGTTGTCACCAATGTTGCAGGTACAAATAGTTTTTATTCATTTTGATTATCTTTAATGATTTTATACAGATGGGAAACTTAAATCCATATATATGAAAATGAGTTAATTTTGATTTTTTTTTTGGGATGACGGTTTTGGTTACATTCATGATTTAAAAGTGTAAGCCAATTGAAAGATCGGAATGGGACCCATTCACTTAGTTTTTTAGTGTGGTCCATGTGGGTGTTTTAAGATAGGGCACAACTTCTTAGTCAATGTTGTTAGTTGTCTTATCTACCCCAATATCTCAAGCTAAGCTAGTGGTACGGTACCCCATGATGTACAGTGATTCATTTAGGATTGACTTTATTTGACTTTTTATGTATGTAGGTTTGTATCGTTACAGACTTGGGGATGTTGTTAAGGTTGTTGGGTTCCATAACTCGACTCCAGAGCTTCAATTTGTTTGTAGAAGAAACCTAATGCCGACAATCAACATTGACAAAAACACAGAGAAAGACTTACAGTTGTCAGTCGAAGCTGCAGCCAAATTGTTGGCGGCTGAAAAACTTGAGGTGGTTGACTTTACGAGCCAAGTTGACCTTTCCTCGGAGCCGGGACGTTATGTGATATATTGGGAGGTAAGTGGCGAAGCAAGAGAGGAGGTGCTTAAAGAGTGTTGCAATTGTTTGGACTCGGCGTTTGTTGATGCTGGCTATGTGAGTTCTAGAAAGGTTCATGCCATTGGACCGCTAGAGCTTAGAGTCTTGAAAAGAGGGACATTTCAAAAGATTTTGGACCATTATGTTGGATTGGGGTCCACCTTGAACCAGTTCAAGACTCCACGATGCGTGGGGCCAACTAACCAGATAGTGTTACAAATACTCGTCAACAATGTTGTAGAAAGTTATGTTAGTACTGCTTTTGGCTAGGGTTCGGGGTGGTTGTAGGGGCAGGGCAGGGTTGTTAATATGTATTATCATAGTTTGCATATTTCTCGAAAGGCTTGAAACAATATGCTATCAATGTTGTATAGAGAAGTTTGTGCTTCTTTTGTACTTGTGGACATTCTATAAAAAAATCTTTTAGAACTTCTTCTACAAATAATATTTATCATTAAACATATTTAAGATTATATTGTTTTACTTTAAATATGTGTACAATTAAAGTGTATGTTTTATTTTCAGATATTTGTAAAAAATGTGTAAGCTACTCGTTAAGATCAATTCTAACCGACCACTAAAATAGTGGGATGATATTAAAAGTTAGTCTAACAACAATTAAAAGCCATACTACCTTTGTGAGATTGAACAATGGCCAACTTACCATTATAATCTACGAAACATTATTCATCACACTGGAACATTCGGTTTTGGAAAGTTTCTTATTTCAGAATGGTGGGCCTTAAGTTAGTCAAGAGTATGTCTTGGGATTCAAAAGATAAGCTTGGACCTTATTTAACATTGGTAATGTTGTTTAAGTGATTTAAGCCTTTGGATTGTGTATTGGCGCCAAAAAGGGGTAAAATAGGAAAAAGTGATATTTTGGAGTTTTTGCAGGTATTAATGAATTAAGTTATGTAAGAATTAAGTCAAAAGTAATTGCATAAAGTTATGGGGCTTGTCAATACCTTCGTGTGCATATAATGATCAGTGAAAACGGATTTAGAATGAAGAAGTTATGATTGTTCGAAGCTGAAAACTGAAAATCTATGGAATTACGTTGAAAGCGCGGAGCACTTCTTAAAGGGGTAAAGAGCACTTTCGGTCCAGTTGGTTGTTCGTTTTTTTATGGTTTGTGGGGTATTAAAAGCCATTAACCCTTGGGGTGAGATCATTCTTAGCCTCCAACATCCCCACGTCATTCCTTGAGAAACCCTACCCTCTTTCTCTTTTTTAAGTGATTTTGGAGCTTTGGTGCATTGTTCTTCCATTTTTTGTGTTCTTGACTAGTGAAAACAAGAAATCTTAACCTTTGGACTGTGGTTTCTATAGTGTGAAACTTCCTTTCAGCTTCTGGACCTTGGTTAATCATAAAAATTCTTGCTTTATGATGTTTTCTCTTTGGATCTAAGAGTTATTTGAGTAAATGGTCCATTTTAGCAAGTTTTGGTCCTTTAGTGACTTGTTCCTTAGAGTTTGAAATAACTCCAAAGATGTTTGATGATAATAGTATATGGATTTAGAATGGGGTTTCATATATGGTGCATGATAGGGCTCTTCAAGCCCCGTGCAAGTTGATAAGTGCATTTTGAGACATTTTGGTGAATTAGGGTTTGAGATCTTAGTTGTTTGGATCAACCAAATGGATAAAAGTTTGAAACCTTATCCAATAAGACATCTTAGAGATTCAGATATGAGAGTTGTGGTCCTTGGATTTATGGTTTAAGTTTTTTAAACATTGGTGGGAATTGGAATGTTCGTGGAGCGCGAAACGCTTCTGGTAAAAAGAGTTCCGTGTTCGACTATCCTGTCTTGTAGTGAAGCGTGGGGCATCTAGGGTGGTGTACCTGGTTATAGTCAAAGTTTGACCGATGACCATTGACTTTTGGCAAGTTTTGGATTTGGGTCACACTTTAGGGTTATTAGTGTAGACTAGTTTTTGGTCTTTATAAGTGTGTTTGTGGTTCATAAGTCTGATTTGAACTAGAGTTCAAGTGTGCGACTGTGATTCTTTAGATTTCCGAGCAGGTGAGTCTCCTCACTACGTTATGTGTAACGATATATGCCCTTCTAGTATAGGATGTAGAGGAGTGATGGTATGTTGTTAGGGAGAGCAGGCTTGTATAGCCTTTTGTATGTTGTTATGTTGGTTGGAGTGTAGATGGTATTGATGATCACCAACTGAATACCATAGGGTTAGTGTGTAGTCAAATAAGATAGCTTGAGAACTCTTGGTCTAGGACTTATTGCATGTTCCTTGTTTGGTTGTAGGTTTAGGATAGGGTCATCTGTTTGACTGTCTATCTTATCTCTAAGTATATACAATTATGCATGCATGTGGTGGTTGTCAATAATAACACAGAGTGTTGTATGAGTCCCTAGTATGTTTGAACGTGATTGTGTCGGTGTATGTTGTTAGGTAGGTAGACTAGTTTAGACAGTTACATGTGTTGTTGGATTGTTGTTGATTATTTGTTATATATATATATATATATATATATATATATATATATATATATATATATATATATATATGTGTGTGTGTGTGTGTACGCGTGTGTGTGTGTGCATGTGTGTGTGTTATTGATATATTTTGTGATGAGTTGAGGGTGGTTCAACAATGCGGGGGTCCAGGTTTATGCTAAAGCCCATGGGAAGACTAGCTTTGTGTTGAAGGTCGAGGGTAGAGGCAGACCACCTCTGAGTTGAAGGCCGATATGTGTACGCAATGTGTGTATATTGTGACATGTGGTATTTTAGGAACTCAGTAAGCTTTGTGTTTACAGTTGTGGATTAAACATTTTTCAGGTACTTCAGATGATCGTAGGAAGGCGAATGCATGATTGTACATACTCATCAACAACTTTCGTGTTTTGTGATTCCATGTTAAGTATTATACTCTGATTGTATGATTTCACCTTTTAGAACAATTGTTTTTATTGGCTGTGGTTTCTAAAGAAGATATTTTATCTTAATTAAAAATTAAAAAAAATATTGTGAAATTGGGATGTTACACACACTAAAACCACTTTTTGTTTAAAACGATATAATTTTTATTGGTTTTTACTTTGTGGTGAGATGTCGAGTCCACTAAGCAAATTACACCATTTTGCTTGCAAATTAAACATAATATAATAGTAAAAAGGGGGTCGATTCACCGAGAAATTGTTGTATTCAATCACCAATGCAATCCAATTGAACAAATGAAATACAACTAACTACAATTAAAGTAAGGGCGGTTGTGATTTGTTTAAAAACTAAAAGACTTGAAGAATCAAAAAGTATGCAATCAAGAAAGATGGTGAGATGCTTAAATATTGGAGAAAGTTGGTCAACTAAGGCAATTCAACACAATGAACATTTGTGTATTTATCATTAGGATTCAATATGTAAGCTTATCATTTAACCCAAATTTGTTATAGAAATCATGAAGCATGATGTGCCAAAATTCCTCAAAGGTAGTATGGAGGTTAGGAAAGCCCACAACACACCTTCTTAATCAAAACCAAGGATTCAATTGAATCAATTAAACCCAAGAAAATTAATTAACCTTAACAATGAAGGAATGCACAATTCTTGGAGGATGTTTATGATTACACATACATAAAGGAGTCATGATTCATAAGCTAGAGATTATTTCTACCATCATAAAGCCCTTGTTCTAAGAAAATTCAATGATTCATTGTTAAATCAAAGAAAAAAAATCAACAATTGCTCATTCAAGTACTAAACTCATGATCACAGTATTAAACAAGCATAAGAATTATGAACTAAGAATCAATAACATGATATAAATGAAAATCAAACATGAATCCTTCAAAATCCACAAATATCCAAGGGTTTTAGCCCAAGTTAACCAAAATAAAGAAGTTAGCCACTTATGGCGACAAGAGAATAATCATAAAAGTGTTTTGACATCAAGAAATTAGCAAAATGCCTCTATCTCTCAAATATCCAAGGGTTTTATCTCTATCTCTCCAAAATCACCTCTAAGATGCTCTAGTGGTGGAAATTCGAAGTTTATGCTGGAAATCCTAACCCCACGGTAAATGATGAGCCAAATGACCAAAATGCCCTTGAAATGGCAATTGTGTGGGTACCCAGGCTTGGTTGCGCAGGTGGAGACCTCACCCTCACAAATAATGCTGAAATGTTATTGGCTCATTCTTCCATTACTCCACCTCACTACCTTAGATTCCCTTGGTCCCCTTTACACCTCACATGATTCAAAATGAAGCAATCATCTTCAGGCTTCAATATAGATTGTCTAAGCCCATTTTAAGAGTCTATGACCCATCTTCAAAAGTCCATATCATCCAAGTCTTCAACACCTTAAACCCAATTATTTCTAAAATGGATTTGTAAAGCCTAATAACTGCTCACAAGCCAACAAAGCCCAACAACAAGTGAATCCACAACCGCAACAAGACTCCAAAAACCTAAAAACACCTTATGCAAAAGAGAAAGTACCCAATACGATCCAAGATAAAAATGGACAAAATATGAAATGAAATAACAATAAAAAGGCTGAAAATGCTAAAATAAACTATAAAAAAGAAGTAAACAAAACAAACTTTTGCTTTGTTTAATTGTTGGATTAGAATTTATGTTTTTAAAGTAAACTTTTAGCATGTTTGACACAAAACGAGTGTAACTTTTAATGTTAGTATTGAAGTTAGTCCAATGTACATTAAATTTTATGAATGTTAGTTATCTAAATTATGCGGTCTATTGAAAGATTATATATGAAATTAAAGTATCAAAAGTGGGGTATTTTAAGATCTTGCTCAAAATATTTCACAAGTATCAAGAGTGCGCCAGAAGTTATGGAGCTACTCAACAGAGTCCAACGGGTTATACATAGTAATGTTATGACTCCAAGATCTATAGATGTTGTTTTTAATAGAATTAGTTTTGCCATCCAAAAAGGGGTTGTGGCACCGCTTGTTGCTTGTTTAGTCGCTACGTTTATGTAATGATATGTGATATGTTTATGTGCTATTATATGTTAGTGGGCGAGGCCCTATGACAGGCGAGGCCTAAGTGAAACAGATCTGTATCCGAGCGGGGCTCGAAGCCAGGCGGGGCCTGGAGCGGCGGGGCTGTTGTAGCGGGCGAGGCCCGAAGTAGAGGGCGAGGCCCAGGATAGCGGGCGTGGCCCAGTATGTGAAGTATATGGTTTTGCATGGTATGTGGTAAGGTGGGGAACTCCCTAAGCTTCGTGCTTACGGTTTTCAGTTTTGTTTTCAGGTACTTCCGGTAGCGGAGGGAGGAGCTCGGGGTGATCGCATGGCACACACCATAGATTAGTCAGCCTTGGAATGTTTACTCTGATAATAAACATGTGTTTTGAAAACTTATACTCATATTATGTTTTGGAATGATGTCTTTGGTTAAAGTAATGTTTTATTAAAAAGAAATTTTTGGTCTTGAATTTTAGGATGTTACAAGTTGGTATCAGAGCCTTGGTTTGAGGGATTCGAGCATACTCTCGGGTGTGCCTGAACTCAAACTGAGGGGTCGGATAAAAAGTTTTCAAAAGTGAAAAGACAGTTTTGTAAAAAGAATTTTGAGAACGAAAAACAGTTTTAGAAAAGCAAAAAAGAATTCAGAAAGAAAAGAACTTTGAAAAGAGAAAAGAGGTGTGGTGCATGCAACCAACTGAGCTCAAGTAAGTACCCCAAAATACCCATACAAGTTTATGTTATGATTATCAGTTGATGGAACAGCATGCTAGAATAGGACTAAGGATCTAGGGATGATGCCTTATGTGTCTGTTATTTGTGCTTTTGAGCTGCATGATAGTGCTGATTAGACAGTAGTAGGATAGCCTGTTTAGGTTATGCCTGAGTTTATGATTTTGTGTTGCATGCTCGTTCAGATTCTTGCTATGTGGATATGATTGCTTGAGTATGTTGTGGTTAGACTTTCCCCTTGTCCGAATGCTGCTTGCTTTGTGCATTGTGGGATTTTGAGTGATGGGAGTTAGCCATTAGATAGATACGTTACGTCACATGTGATCCGGGTTGAATAATCTTAGAGTGCTGGATTTGGCCCTATTGCGCAGCTCTTGTCTGAGTCCAACCGTTGTAGGGACGAGTCTTTTACTTGAAGGATTATCTGAGCCTCGTCACATGTGATGGTATCTAGGTGATGGCTAATTGGCATCACAAGGAGACCTTCAGCAGCTGAGGACTGGTTGAGTTGAGTCAGAGGTTTCCCTAGGGTCAGCCTAGGATGAGATAGTGCTGGGAGCAGTAGTAGTGGATAAGGGACTTGGTGGAGTTGAAGCAATTCCTGAGGAAAGTACGGATAGATGTGGAAGGTAGTATGGGCCCCTACTACTGAAAGCAGAGGATCCGTTCTCGATTTGGGAAAAGCCAAGACAAGACCAGGAACCTAGTAGGGAGTGTGTTTGGTCTCGCAGCGGTGATGAGTTTCTGATAGTGATCGTGTTATATGTTTCAGCATGGTGACGTTGAGAGAGAGACCAACGGGCGGATCAGGCGCTGGAGAGGGATCAGGCTCGGGTTCAGGGGCCGAGCAGCTCGAGGAGCGGATGAGAGAGTTGATATCAGCTGAGGTTACGCGCAGTATTTTAGCTCAGACTCCTGTGATCTTTGGCACGGTCAAGGAGGGCATACTGGAGATCTTGGATGAGAGGCTGAGAGCCTTCTGTACTGAGATGATGGCATTGATGGGAGCGCGTACCTTGACGTTTCGAGAGTTCAGAGCCTGCGGGGCACCAGATTATCATGGGGCTAGGGACCCCATTGCTAGCAGTAGATGGTTGGTTGATGTTGCCAACGCTTTTCGTACCAGCAAGTGTCCCGAGGGGGACAAGGTTAGACTCGCCTCCTGTCTTCTGAAGGACAGAGCGAGGGATTGGTGGGAGGAGATTGGTCATGCTTTGGAGGATGATGCCGCGTTGGAAGCGATGACTTGGAGCGATTTCTCAGCCAGGTTCAGGGTGGAGTTTTCGCCAATTATTGAGGTGCAGCAGCTGGCACGAGAGTTTCAGGATTTGACGCAGACTACTGAGACTGTGGCGGAGATCACCGCCAAGTTCAGGGAGAGGGCTCTTCTTGTACCGCAGTATGTCGCAGATGAGGAGATGAAGAAGGCTCGGTACCATGAGATGTTGAGGCATCAGGGAGTTCGTGAGCAGATCCAGCTGTAAGACGCTGGAAGATATGATTTCTCGGGCTAGAGAGAGGGAAATTGATTTGGAGCAGATCCGGAAGAGGAAGCCGGATAAGGTTCAGGTAGCTACGGGTTCGGGCAAAAGGCCCAAGGGATCGGATTCGAGATCGAGGGATCATCAGGACCGCAGTTGGTGCGGAAAGTGTGGCAGGGCGCACGGGGGCGCGTGCAGGAGTGGTAGCGGTGGTGAGTCTGGATGTTTCAAGTGCGGTCGGACTGGTCATTTCAGTAGGGATTGTACTGTTACCGCCGCGCAGGGATCAGACTTGATATGTTTTCATTGCAACCAGAGGGGCCACAAGAAGGCCCAGTGCCCCAGTTTGTCTTCGGCAGGACGGGTGATGGCACCCGCCCCTGCAACTTTGAGGATCACATATGGCCGTCAGGGCCGGGTAAAGGCACCTGCGGCAGGGAGCAGGGCTTTTCAGATGACGACCTTGGAGACGCGAGCAACGCCGGACGTTGCAGGTATGCAATTTCCCATTTTCAGTTCTTTTATTTGTGCATGATTTCATTGTTATGGTTCTGCATCATTAGAGGTAAAAGTATTTTATTTTGATTGGTTTATTATGATCGAGTTATATGCCATCTGCATACCTTGGATATTTGTATGGTAGTTAGGGGATGTGCTCTATTGAAGAAGGTATCCAAGGATGCAGTAACTGTAGCATGCTTGGGAGGGATTTGGTACGTTTCGCTAGTTCGGAGTGGTGCAGTGATTGTGATGGATTGGCTAAATCCCTAGCTATGGCGGGCTTGGGTTCCTCAGTAGATGGGTTATGGAGTGGTAGCAAAGATCGGGATCTTTTTGAGTATTGAGCAGCAAGGGGTAAGCAGGATCGAAGTGGGGGAGAATCCTCCGGGTGTGCCCAGAGAGGAGCACGCAGACCCAGAATGAGTACGTGACCTCCGAGAGGGAAGAGAAGTAGTTCAACGTTTGATGGATTGAGGATTTCAAGGTTGGGAGTTTGAGAAATTCCACATCAGCTAGCGCTTGTGATGGTAATGGTTAGTTAGGGTTGATAATTCAGGTTGTGGATCGCCCGAAGGACTCGCGGGAGTCTGAATAAGGATCTTGAGAAGCTAGTGGCACATGGGTGCCTTCGTTTTAGCAGTCAGTAGTGGAAGCGTTGTAAGACTACAGGGCAGCTGTAGCATTCACTAGAGGTCAGCAATGGATGGTGATGTAAGCCTATGGGTAAGCCATAGCATTCCTTAGTAGTTCCGTTAGTGGAGTTGGGGCGAGGCCCTTATCTCCTAGTGATCAGGTAGGGATCAAGATTGAGTAGTGGATGAGAATGATAGGGAGTTGCCTGTATAGCTCTAAAGAGGTGAGGCCTTGGGAGAGGCCGCTCCAGGATAAAGTTGGGTGAGACCCGTGGGCGAGGCCCATATGAGATTAGCAGTGTAGATGAGACCTGGGAGCAGGGTTGCTCAGTAGTATGGTTGGGTGAGACCCGTGGGCAAGGCCCGAGCGAGAGTGACTAGACTAGTGAGACTAGAAGGATAGAGGCGGGTGGGACCCGTGGGCGAGGCCCGTGAGTTTTAGCAGCGCAGGTGGGACCTGGTAGGGACCTTAGTGTCAAGTTAGGGGATCGAGGATCCCAGGTTTGTAGTGCTTGGATGGCAGGATTGATTGAGCAGTTATAGGTGGTCGAGGTTTCTTTGGAAGTCGCTGAGAGCGACCAGTGATGATGTTGGGACTAGCTACCGGTGGGAGCCGGTAACCCAGTCATTGATAGGTTGGTAGGGACCAGGGCGGTCCCAGTTTATCATGGAGTCAGACGAGGAATAGCAGAATTGCCAGTCGGTGGCAGTGCGCGTATGCAGCGTATGGTGGAATTCAGTTAGTTGAGTCGAGGGGTGCTCGACACCAAGTGTTGGCAGAAAGGAGTGTCAGTGAGTATTGACGGTGATGACCCGTTGTGGGAATAGCGGGGGGGGGGGGGGGGGGTAATGGAGTTAGTGAAGGATAGGACCTTCACAGTGTCAGAGGAAAAGTCGGTTATGAGGCTTTGCCTTGGGAAGGCAAGGAAATTGCGCAAGGAAAGAAGTAGAGCACCTCTACGGGTTCAGTGCAGTACTCGGTGAGTACCAGAAGGATTATTGGTTGAGTAAGTTCTGTTTCTAAGTTGTTCAGGGTCAGGTTTGACCCGAGGTTTACCTGCAAGGTTGATGTTAGCCAGAATGGCTAGGTGGAAGACCAGCGTAGGTAGGCGGCTGGTGTTGGGTATTGAAGGCAGATCGCAGGCGGTGAGCCATGGTAAACTTCGAGAACGAAGTTCAGTTTAAGTGGGGGAGAGTTGTAACACCCAAGATTTTGAATGCCAAGAAAGTAAAGGAAACCCTAAATTTAAGAGGGACTCGGCGAGTCCAAGGAAGGACTCGGCGAGTCGGAGCAGGATCCGGGTCGAGGAGTAAGTGACCGACTCGGCGAGTCGGCCAAGTGGACTCGGCGAGTCTGGTCTGTGCGAGGAAAACCCTAAATTCGGGGCTTGGAGCCTATTTAAACGTCTCAATCTTCTTCCTAGGGCTCCTTTACTGTCTCTCACACCCAGAACGCCGCACCCTAAGCCCCCATTGTGATGATTCATGCTTTTGGCCATTTTTGAGTGATTTAGAAGAAGAGGAAGAAGTGGGTATCTTTGAAGCATCAAGGAGTGGCTTTGGATTTGAAGTTTGGGGAACATTTCAGAGCATTTGAAGGTATCAATTCGTTTCCCTCCTTTAGATCTTCTTTGGTTATGATTTTTGGGGCTTTTAAGCCATGCCTAAGATCAATTTCAAGCTTGAGGTCCAGATCTGAGGTTGCTACCTCAGATCCATGCTTGTGTTGGTTTAGAATCCCGTAAAGTTTCAGCCATTGGGTGGATTTTGGAGCCTCTTGGTCTTAAACCCTAGTTATTGGTGGATTTTGCCTAGATCTCCCTCCTTACACGTAAAGTTTGCAACTTTACGTGGGGAATAGGCTTGGGAAGGGTAGATCTACAGTTTGGAGTTCATGCATGACTCGGAAGTCCTCTGCATGTAAGTGGATCTTATTGGACTCGGCGAGTAGCTTGAAGATGAGGAGGAACTCGACGAGTGGGATGAACAGCTCTTCGAGTCGGATGAATATGAGCATGAACTCGGCGAGTTGGATGAACAACTCGGCGAGTTGGATGAAGATTGTCGTGTGCTCGGCGAGTCTGTTCTTAGACTCGGCGAGTCAGGTCGCGTGGTCCCAAACCCTTCGAGTTAAGTCTCGAGTCAGCGAGTCGAGCCAGGACTCAGTGAGTTGGACAGGACAGGAATCGGGAATCAGTAGATTCGGCGAGTCAAGGGATGACTCGGCGAGTAGAGTCGCAAGTGGAAGGACTCTGGACTTATGAACTCGGCCAGTCAGTAGGGTGACTCGACGAGTAGGGTTGACCTGGAAGGTTGACTTTGACCAGGACGTTGACTTTAACCAGAGTTGACTTGGTTGACCTTTGAAGGTCAGTTAGACTAAGTGTTATGTTGATATTGGTAGCTCCGGGAGCTAGCGGAGCAGTAGTTCGGAGTCAATGGTCAAGTAGCGGTCAAAGGGGTTAGCAGCAGCAGTTCAGCAGTATCAGGTGAGTTTCCCTTTGTATGAATGGGTCTACGACCACAATGCCGGCCCATGTAGTTATGAGTAGAAGACCCGGGGGTTAGCCCTAGGCACAGTATGCTAGTATGATATTCGGACGAGGTCCAATGATAGAGGGCGGGTGCCCAAGGAGCGGTTTATGTGATAGTTTATACTTGTTGTCTGTGTGATACTTGTATGTGCCTGGTAGGGAGGTGAGTGTGGGCGAGGTCCCGTATCTCACCAATAGCAGAGTGTGGATGGTGTTCCACATCTCAGTAGCAACAGAGCAGGGGTGAGGCCCAAGTTAGGAAAGGAGTGAGGGTGGGCTGGGCCCGTATCTCACTATCAGCAGGAGTATGGACGAGGTTCCATGACTCATCAGTAGCAGGACACGGGCGGGGCCCAGAGATAGGCGAGGACTTAGAGCAAGAGTTGTTAGTATATGTTTAGTTTATGTACTGATATGTGATATGTTTATGTGCTATTATATGTTAGTGGGCGAGGCCCTGTGACAGGTGAGGCCTAAGTGAAACAGATATGTATCCGAGCGGGGCTCGAAGCCAGGCGAGGCCTAGAGCGGCGGGGCCGTTGTAGCGAGCGAGGCCCGAAGTAGAGGGGGAGGCCAAGGATAGCGGGCGTGGCCCAGTATGTGAAGTATATGGTTTTGCATGGTATGTGGTAAGGTGGGGAACTCACTAAGCTTCGTGCTTACGGTTTTCAGTTTTGTTTTCAGGTACTTCCGGTAGCGGAGGGAGGAGCTCGGGGTGATCGCATGGCACACACCATAGATTAGTCAGCCTGGGAATGTTTACTCTGATAATAAACATGTGTTTTGAAAACTTATACTCAGATTATGTTTTGGAATGATGTCTTTGGTTAAAGTAATGTTTTATTAAAAAGAAATTTTTGGTCTTGAATTTTGGGATGTTACAAGTTGGTATCAGAGCCTTGGTTTGAGGGATTCGGGCATACTCTCGGGTGTGCCTGAACTCAAACTGAGGGGTCGGATAAAAAGTTTTCAAAAGTGAAAAGACAGTTTTGTAAAAAGAATTTTGAGAACGAAAAACAGTTTTAGAAAAGCAAAAAAGAATTCAGAAAGAAAAGAACTTTGAAAAGAGAAAAGAGGTGTGGTGCATGCAACCAACCGAGCTCAAGTAAGTACCCCAAAATACCCATACAAGTTTATGTTATGATTATCAGTTGATGGAACAGCATGCTAGAATAGGACTAAGGATCTAGGGATGATGCCTTATGTGCCTGTTATTTGTGCTTTTGAGTTGCATGATAGTGCTGATTAGACAGTAGTAGGATAGGCTGTTTAGGTTATGCCTGAGTTTATGAGTTTGTGTTGCATGCTAGTTCAGATTCTTGCTATGTGGATATGATTGCTTGAGTATGTTGTGGTTAGACTTTCCCCTTGTCTTAATGCTGCTTTCTTTGTGCATTGTGGGATTTTGAGTGATGGGAGTTAGCCATTAGATAGATACGTTACGTCACATGTGATCCGGGTTGAATAATCTTAGAGTGCTGGATTTGGCCCTATTGCGCAGCTCTTGTCTGAGTCCAACCGTTGTAGGGACGAGTCTTTTACTTGAAGGATTATCTGAGCCTCGTCACATGTGATGGTATCTAGGTGATGGCTAATTGGCATCACAAGGAGACCTTCAGCAGCTAAGGACTGGTTGAATTGAGTCAGAGGTTTCCCTAGGGTCAGCCTAGGATGAGATAGTGCTGGGAGCAGTAGTAATGGATAAGGGACCTGGTGGAGTTGAAGCAATTCCTGAGGAAAGTACGGATAGATGTGGAAGGTAGTATGGGCCCGTACTACTGAAAGCAGAGGATCCGTACTCGATTTGGGAAAAGCCAAGACAAGACCAGGAACCTAGTAGGGAGTGTGTTTGGTCTCGCAGCGGTGATGAGTTTCTGATAGTGATGGTGTTATATGTTTCAGCACGGTGACGTTGAGAGAGAGAGACCAGCGGGCGGATCAGGCGCCGGAGAGGGATCAGGCTCGAGTTCAGGGGCCGAGCAGCTCGAGGAGCGGATGAGAGAGTTGATATCAGCTGAGGTTACGCGCAGTATTTTAGCTCAGACTCCTGTGATCTTTGGCAAGGTCAAGGAGGGGATACTGGAGATTTTGGATGAAAGGCTGGGAGCCTTCCGTACTGAGATGATGGCATTGATGGGAGCACGTACCTTGACGTTTCGAGAGTTCAGAGCCTGCGGGGCACCAGATTATCATGGGGCTAGGGACCCCATTGCTAGCAGCAAATGGTTGGCTGATGTTTCCAACGCTTTTCGTACGAACAAGTGTCCCGAGGGGGACAAGGTTAGAATCGCCTCCTGTCTTCTGAAGGACAGAGCGAGGGATTGGTGGGAGGAGATTGGTCATGCTTTGGGGGATGATGTCGCGTTGGACGCGATGACTTGGAGCGATTTTCTCGGCCAGGTTCAGGGCGGAGTTTTCGCCAATTATTGAGGTGCAGCAGCTGGCACGAGAGTTTCAGGATTTGACGCAGACTACTGAGACTGTGGCGGAGATCACCGCCAAGTTCAGGGAAAGGGCTCTTCTTGTACCGCAGTATGTCGCGGATGAGGAGATGAAGAAGGCTCGGTACCATGAGATGTTGAGGGATGACATCAGGGAGTTCGTGAGCAGATCCAGCTGTAAGACGCTGGAAGATATGATTTCTCGGGCTAGAGAGAGGGAAATTGATTTGGAGCAGATCCGGAAGAGGAAGCCGGATGAGGTTCAGGTAGCTACGGGTTCGGGCAAAAGGCCCAAGGGATCGGATTCGAGCTCGAGGGATCCTCAGGACCGCAGTCGGTGCGGATAGTGTGGCAGGGCGCACGGGGGCGCGTGCAGGAGTGGTAGCGGTGGTGAGTCTGGCTGTTTCAAGTGCGGTCGGACTGGTCATTTCAGCAGGGATTGTACTGTGACCGCAGCGCAGGGATCAGACTTGATATGTTTTCATTGCAACCAGCGGGGCCACAGGAAGGCCCAGTGCCCCAGTTTGTCTTCGGCAAGACGGGTGATGGCACCTGCCCCTGCAACTCTGAGGATCACAGATGGCCGTCAGGGCCGGGTAGAGGCACCTGCGGCAGGGAGCAGGGCTTTTCAGATGACGACCTTGGAGACGCGAGCACCGCCGGACGTTGCAGGTATGCAATTTCCCATTTTCAGCTCTTTTATTTGTGCATGATTTCATTGTTATGGTTCTGCATCATTAGCGGTAAAAGTATTTTCTTTTGATTGGTTGATTGTGATCGAGTTATATGCCATCTGCATACCTTGGATATTTGTATTGGTAGTTAGGGGGATGTGCTCTATTGAAGAAGGTTTCGAAGGATGCAGTAACTGTAGCATGCTTGGGAGGGATTTGGTACGTTTTGCTAGTTCGGAGTGGTGCAGTGATTGTGATGGATTGGCTAAATCCCTAGCTATGGCGGGCTTGGGTTCCTCAGTAGATGGGTTATGGAGTGGTGGCAAAGATCGGGATCTCTTTGAGTATTGAGAAGCAAGGGGTAAGCAGGATTGAAGTGGGGGAGAATCCTCCGGGTGTGCCCAGAGAGGAGCACGCAGACCCAGAATGAGTACGTGACCTCCGAGAGGGAAGAGAAGTAGTTCAGCGTTTGATGGATTGAGGATTTCAGGGTTGGGATTTTGAGAAACTCCACATCAGCTAGCGCGTGTGATGGTAATGGTTAGTTAGGGTTGAGAATTCAGGCTGTGGATTGCCCGAAGGACTCGCGGGAGTCGGAATAAGGATCTTGAGAAGCTAGTGGCACATGGGTGCCTTCGTTTTAGCAGTCAGTAGTGGAAGTGTTGTAAGACTACATGGCAGCTGTAGCATTCACTAGAGGTCAGCAATGGATGGTGATGTAAGCCTATGGGTAAGCCGTAGCATTCCTTAGTAGTTCCGTTAGTGGAGTTGGGATGAGGCCCTTATCTCCTAGTGATCAGGTAGGGATCAAGATTGAGTAGTGGATGAGAATGATAGGGAGTTGCCTGTATAGGTCTAGAGAGGTGAGGCCTTGGGAGAGGCCGCTCCAGGATATAGTTGGGTGAGACCCGTGGGCGAGGCCCGTATGAGATTAGCAGTGTAGATGAGACCTGGGAGCAGGGTTGCTCAGTAGTATGGTTGGGTGAGACCCGTGGGCAAGGCCCGAGCGAGAGTGAGTAGACTAGTGAGACTAGAAGGATAGAGGCGGGTGGGACCCGTGGGCGAGGCCCATGAGTTTTAGCAGCGCAGGTGGGACCTGGTAGGGA
Source organism: Lactuca sativa (assembly GCF_002870075.4). Taxonomy (NCBI): domain Eukaryota; kingdom Viridiplantae; phylum Streptophyta; class Magnoliopsida; order Asterales; family Asteraceae; genus Lactuca; species Lactuca sativa. The sequence goes on from NC_056629.2 coordinate 3,376,410, forward strand.
CCTTAGTGTCAAGTTAGGGGATCGGGGATCCCAGGTTTGTAGTGCCTGGATAGCAGGATTGATTGAGCAGTTATAGGTGGTCGAGGTTCTTTGGAAGTCGCTGAGAGCGACTAGTGATGGTGTTGGGACTAGCTACCGGTGGGAGCCGGTAACCCAGTCATTGATAGGTTGGTAGGGACTAGGGCGGTCCCAGTTTATCAGGGAGACAGACGAGGAATAGCAGAATTGCCAATCGGTGGCAGTGCGAGTATGCAGCGTATGGTGGAATTCAGTAGTTGAGTCGAGGGGTGCTCGACACCAAGTGTTGGCAGAAAGGAGTGTCAGTGAGTACTGACGGTGATGACCCGTTCTGGGAATAGCGGGAGGGTGATGGAGTTAGTGAAGGATAGGACCTTCACAGTGTCAGAGGAAAAGTCCGTTATGAAGCTTTGCCTTGGGAAGGCAAGGAAATTGCGCAAGGAAAGAAGTAGAGAACCTCTACGGGTTCAGTGCAGTACTCGGTGAGTACCAGAAGGATTATCGGTTGAGTAAGTTTTGTTTCTAAGATGTTCAGGGTCAGGTTTGACCCGAGGTTTACCCGCGAGGTTGATGTTAGCCAGAATGGCTAGGTGGAAGACCAGCGCAGGTAGGCGGTTGGTATTGGGTATTGAAGGCAGATCGCAGTCGGTGAGCCATGGTAAACTTTGAGGACGAAGTTCAGTTTAAGTGGGGGAGAGTTGTAACACCCAAGATTTTGAAAGCCAAGAAAGTAAAGGAAACCCTAAATTTAAGAAGGACTCGGCGAGTCTGGTCTGTGCGAGGAAAACCCTAAATCCGGGGCTTGGAGCCTATTTAAACGTCTCAATCTTCTTCCTAGGGCTCCTTTACTGTCTCTCACACCCAGAACGCCGCACCCTAATCCCCCATTGTGATGATTCATGCTTTTGGCCATTTTTGAGTGATTTAGAAGAAGAGGAAGAAGTGGGAATCTTTGAAGCATCAAGGAGTGGCTTTGGATCTGAAGTTTGGGGAACATTTCAGAGCATTTAAAGGTATCAATTCGTTTCCCTCCTTTAGATCTTCTTTGGTTATGAGTTTTGGGGCTTTTAAGCCATGCCTAAGATCAATATCAAGCTTGAGGTCCAGATCTGAGGTTGCTACCTCAGATCCATGCTTGTGTTGGTTTAGAATCCCGTAAAGTTTCAGCCATTGGGTGGATTTTGGAGCCTCTTGGTCTTAAACCCTAGTTATTGGTGCATTTTGCCTAGATCTCCCTCCTTACACGTAAAGTTTGCAACTTTACGTGGGGAATAGGCTTGGGAAGGGTAGATCTACAGTTCGGAGTTCATGCATGACTCGGAAGTCCTCTGCATGTAAGCGGATCTTATTGGACTCGGCGAGTAGCTTGAAGATGAGGAGGAACTCGACGAGTGGGATGAACAGCTCGTCGAGTCGGATGAAGATGAGCATGAACTCGGCGAGTTGGATGAACAACTCGGCGAGTTGGATGAAGATTGTCGTGTGCTCAGCGAGTCTGTTCTTAGACTCGGCGAGTGAGGTCGCATGGTCCCAAACCCTTCGAGTTAAGTCTCGAGTCAGCGAGTCGAGCCAGGACTCAGTGTGTTGGACAGGACAGGAATCGGGAATCAGTAGACTCGGCGAGTCAGGGGCTGACTCGACGAGTAGAGTCGCGAGTGGAAGGACTCTGGACTTATGAACTCGGCGAGTCAGTAGGGTGACTCGACGAGTAGGGTTGACCTGGAAGGTTGACTTTGACCAGGACGTTGACTTTGACCAGAGTTGACTTGGTTGAACTTTGAAGGTCAGTTAGACTAAGTGTTATGTTGATATTGGTAGCTCCGGGAGCTAGCGGAGCAGTAGTTCGGAGTCAATGGTCAAGTAGCGGTCAAAGGGGTTAGCAGCAGCAGTTCAGCAGTATCAGGTGAGTTTCCCTTTGTATGAATGGGTCTACGACCACAATGCCGGCCCATGTAGTTATGAGTAGAAGACCCGGGGGTTAGCCCTAGGCACAGTATGCTAGTATGATATTCGGACGAGGTCCAATGATAGAGGGCGGGTGCCCAAGGAGCGGTTTATGTGATAGTTTATACTTGTTGTCTGTGTGATACTTGTATGTGCCTGGTAGGGAGGTGAGTGTGGGCGAGGTCCCGTATCTCACCAATAGCAGAGTGTGGATGGTGTTCCACATCTCAGTAGCAAAAGAGCAGGGGTGAGGCCCAAGTTAGGAAAGGAGTGAGGGTGGGCTGGGCCCGTATCTCACTATCAGCAGGAGTATGGACGAGGTTCCATGACTCATCAGTAGCAGGACACGGGCGGGGCCCAGAGATAGGCGAGGACTTAGAGCAAGAGTTGTTAGTATATGTTTAGTTTATGTACTGATATGTGATATGTTTATGTGCTATTATATGTTAGTGGGCGAGGCCCTGTGACAGGTGAGGCCTAAGTGAAACAGATATGTATCCGAGCGGGGCTCGAAGCCAGGCGAGGCCTAGAGCGGCGGGGCCGTTGTAGCGAGCGAGGCCCGAAGTAGAGGGGGAGGCCAAGGATAGCGGGCGTGGCCCAGTATGTGAAGTATATGGTTTTGCATGGTATGTGGTAAGGTGGGGAACTCACTAAGCTTCGTGCTTACGGTTTTCAGTTTTGTTTTCAGGTACTTCCGGTAGCGGAGGGAGGAGCTCGGGGTGATCGCATGGCACACACCATAGATTAGTCAGCCTGGGAATGTTTACTCTGATAATAAACATGTGTTTTGAAAACTTATACTCAGATTATGTTTTGGAATGATGTCTTTGGTTAAAGTAATGTTTTATTAAAAATAAATTTTTGGTCTTGAATTTTGGGATGTTATAATTACATTTGGGATAGGGCCTTACGATTTTTTTCTTTAACTCTTTTTCACTCTAGTTGGTATGACTTTTTCTTCCAAAAAATCTAGCGCCTCATCATAATCAATTTGATCCAGTAATGCTATCATCTCGAATTTCATAAAGAAAGTCGTGTATCATGGTCTAACAACTAAATGTCATAGTTTATTGAAGCCATTTGTCGAATATCATGTAAACATGTTTAGAAAACTGACATGAATCGATTATAGGGTTAGAGAAAGTTGAATGAATTATGTGAAGGTGTAGGAAGAAAATCTACATAACCATATCACATGTTTATAGAAAAACAAATTTAAGCATGTGAAGGTATAGGAAGAAAACTGGTAGAACCATGTTGTCGCGTTGCACGCTTATAGAAAAATCAATTGAAATGGAAATTTTGCAGGGTTTAAGAAAATAAATGAAGGCTTAATGTATATTTCAAGGAAGATATGATGCTACAAAAAATCAAATAAAACATCAACAAGCACGAAAATTTGGTTGTAAAAGCATGTAGGAAAACCACAAGGAACTTGAATTGCATTATTAATAAAATTGAAAGAAGAAAGAAGCAGTAAAATCCAGTGGAGAGAAGTGTAGAGTTTTAGGATGAATGAGATTCTTAAACTAAAACTGATTTTATAAGTTAAAAGGTAGAATCCTAAAATACTGCAAAGATATATATATATATATATATATATATATATATATATATATATATATATATATGTACCATACAAACGATAATGTTTATGATCCCAAAGACTTGGAAACAGAGCAACTGAATAACTCCCAAAGAAGAGGAATTTGGCTCACACCTAAACACTTTATTAAGAAGATATTCTCAATACATTCACCAAATTCACATTAACAAAAAATTACAAAATAGGAAAAAGCACAAAATCTAGTGAGCTCCCTTCACACGACTTGTTCTTTATGAGATGCAAAAAAAGATATTTAGTTTGCAGTGTAGGCTCTGCTAATTGCCAAAAATAAAACTGTAATTATGCGGTCAACAACTTTACAATGTAATCTCGCAACTTACACCTAATAAGAAACAATAGTCCACATGGGTCATCCAAAATTTTATTTGATATTTAAAGAATACATAAATCTAGAAAATGGATTGTTACAATATAGTAATTTGAAGATTCTCTCCTACGATGAAACCTTTTACTAATATTAAAGATCAAATATGCATGTTATTAAGTGAAAGTTTATATAATTAAGGGAAGATCCAAGGGGCATCTTGGGGTAGCCCGGGATACCCATCTAAAAAATTTTGTTAGTGTAATTTTTTTAGAAAAATTTCATTTTATGTAGTGTATGTATACTTTGAGTACCACATCAATTCAAGTATCAAAAGATACTTCAAATTCATGTTTATATAACAAGACTTGAATTTAGCTACGGATTTGATTAAGGTTTGGGTTTAAAACCAAAACCAAACCGGGAAGCCCAAGTACAAACTGAAAACCGAAATAGCGAACTGATGGGTTTGGCTTCGGTTCAATTTTAAAAGTTTCAAAACTAAGGCTGTCGGTTTTGGGTTCGGTTTTAGGTCAAAACTGACCCGACCCGCCCCATGCTTAGCGGTTGCAGTGATACCCCGAAAAAAAAATTGGGATACCCCTTTACTTTGAGCCTAGCTCTGCCACTATATAAGTTCTCTTGTCCTCTTTCATTGAACACGTAGAAATATATACAAGAAATCCTAATGAGGCATTTGGTTTGTATAATGTTTTTGGAAGAAATGAATTTTGTCAAGGTAAATTGATGTGCATAGATATACCTACCGGCTTTAAATTTATAACCTAACAAAACTCAACTAATTATGCACTTATAGGCAGTATACCTAGTCGGATTGTAGAATAATAAAGTAAGTCGGGTGTCGATCACAATGAACAATTATTAATTAATAAAATAATTACTAAAAGTTAAACTAAGAAAAACAACTAAAGTAGGGGGGTTTTATCTAATTTTGCAAGTTCATATTAACTTAAATAATATACTCAATTAATTACTAAGGTCAAAAAAAACTTGAAAGACAATTATAAATCAAGAATAAGATATACTTTCGTTTAGCTTCAAATCTCTCATTTTTCCTATGGTTGATTTCAAAACAATAGATTAATTTCGTAATTAGTTACCAAATAAAAGTTATTAGTCATCATGGTCAGACTAACTAGCATAAGTCAATTCATGAACTTTAACCCCAATGATCATGCAAGTTAAGGACAGTAAATTTATTTTAAATATAATTTGAACTCTGAATGATAACATCTATAGACTACTATTTTATAGTCAAGTTAAGTAATCAAACAAATATTATGATCCATTACTGTTCTCTAACATAGTTAAGCAACTATCTTCTCACCTACACTAGGATATGATCAATCTCTAGCTCTAGCAATTTAATGGTCATAAACAACTAGGTAAACCAAATTCATGCAATCAATTGCAATTTGACTACAGAAAACTTGAGGTAATGCGATAAAGATAGAAACTTTAACAAGCTAGGATTAGATTTATCAAACAATATTTAATGCAAAAACTAACTTCATAGATCCATCAATTATGACATTAACACATACTATTTAGGAGTTCATATAATCTAAACGATAGCAAGGATTATGAGCCCATAATCACAGTTGAAAAACACATGAACAAAAGGAAAACTAAGATAAACATAATTAAGACTAAAGCAAACCGAATAATCTATGTGAATACTTTCTCCAATCTATTTATCCCTTGTTATGTAATCGAATTCCACATTCCAAGGGTTTTTGGAAGGGTTTTTCTTTGTCAATTATCGCAAGCCTTAGGCCTCCAACCTCTGAAAACGACCTAATGTCCAAATATATATATATTTTCCAAATTTTGCTTGTTACGACGTGGGAAACAAGTGCCACATCGTGGAGGTGAGATTCCTTATCGCATACGAACTCGTAGACCGACACGGGGAGTTTTCAGAGATTTTTTATTCGTCACGTCGTGAGGTAAGAGGGCTCACGTCGTGAGAATTAAATTCGCATTTGGCACAAAAACAAAAGTCGTCTGAAATTTGTATAGTTTCCGGAACTTTTTGATTCTCGTCAATAGGAGTTACGAGTTGTGATATATGGCCAAAATACTGATGAGATGTCAAGTTATCTATCAACATCCTTTGTGTATCTTTTTCAGCTCCAGTCCTCCAAGTATCCAACCTTTGTCGGTTTCAATCCTTTTCTTCGAGAATGTCCATTTTTGGCTGCTAAATACAATTTAAACATTATAAGTACCAAATATCTTTTTATTTTACAAAATATATAGATTAAATGTATTAAAATAATGCCTAAAATGTATATAAATATGACAATATAAGAAATAAAATATAAAAAATGGAATTAGAAGGAATTGGAATATGTTATGCATTTAAAGAATGATCAATTCTTTCTTACATAGAATTTAGTGGAATTTAAAGAATTTTAATTCTTTTGGTTTTTCAACCAAACACAATTTTGCTTTCGGTTCCAAAAATTTCTTCGAAATCTGTTAACCAAACACACCATAAATGTCCTACTCAAACTCTTACCATGGTAATATGGAAAGGATGGTGATGATGATGATGATAAATAATAAATAAATAATAGTAATAATAGTAACAACAACAACAACAACAATAATAATAATTGGTTTATGTAATGTACATTTTTAGTTTTAGCGGGAGAAGATCGTATGCTCATGATGTTCCGAAAATTTTTAAACAAAATTCTTGGAATCCCTTAGTAAATATATTTGCTAACATGATCTATATATAAAAGTTTGGATTAATTTCCTTTCCTTGCCTTGTCTTACTAAACTCATGAAAATATATATACAAGAAATCCCAAGTGTCCCCCTCTATCTCTAACTATGGTTATATGGAAATAATAATAATAATAATAATAATAATAATAATAATAATAATAATAATAATAATAATAATTGTTAGGTCATAAATTGTGGTTTATACTTTGCTTTTCATAAGTTATTAGAGTTCTTGGTTTAGGATCGAAAACACCATGTTTTGGTGTTGTTTAGACCAAAATCACTTGTGATTTTGGTTAGGCTTAATGTTGTTTTCTTTGGGTTTTGGGCTTGGGCTTTGTTATTAGGTCTAGGTATAAATAGTGTTATTTTAGCCTAGATAGGTGATTGGGACGTTTTTGGGGGCTGCTATAAGCCAAGAACGAGATCTAGAGAGAAACAGAGAGAAAACAGTGTGTAATCGGAATCTTGAGTATTGGACGATTAATCAATATATCGTGTGCATTGAAGATTAATTATCTTGTTCTTATTCATCTTATATATTACATTATTCATTTGATTGGGATTCCGCACCATCAAAGTGAATCCGATTGATACGTAGGAAAATTTAGGACTTATGATTGGTATCAGAGCAAGGATCAGTAGCAATCGGGTTATTGCACGATATTTTTAAGAGTTTTTCTTAGAGATTCTTGGTGTTTTTAATTTTTTTTGATGAATTTTTGGCCATTGTTCTTCGTGTTCTTCGTATTTGTAAGTCTTTGATTGATTTTGGCATTAAAAAGTTGAAAATTTTGTGTTTTTGGCAAGTTTTGGGGTGTTTTAGGTCAAAAGTTGCGAGATTTTGGCGACCAACTTTGGATTCAATCAAAACCCTAGCAAATATCGGAGCCAGCAGTGTTTGCAGTCAGATTCGCACGTTCTCGGTCCGAAGTCCTTGGCCTCGCAACATTCTCGGTCAGCAACGATTTCGGTCCGCAACTTCGGAGTTTCCGGTCAGCAGTTCTCGGTCAAGCTGTTTTCGGTCCACTTAAGTGTTTTCGGTGCGAGACTTCTCGGTTAGGATGAGAAGCCTCGCAATTTCGGTCTAAAAATCATGTTTTCGATATTAAAGCCTCGTTTTCGGTATTAAAGCCTTGTTTTCAATCTTAAAGCTTCATATTTGTCAAAAAGCCTCGTATTTGGTCAAATACTCCCGTTTTTGGTCAAATACTCTTGTTTTCGGTCTTGAAGTTTTGTTTTCGGTTTAGAAATTTTTGTTTTCGGTCAAGGCCATTCTTTTTGGACAAAATTTTGACTTTCAAGTTTTCAAGTTTGTCTTTTTAAGTTTGACTTTTGACTTTCAAATTTGACCTTTGACTTTCAAGTTTTCACTTTTGACTTTTAGGTTGGCCTTTCAAGTTTGACCTTTTAAGTTTGACTTTCAAGTTTGAGTTTCGAGGTTTCAAGTTAAAGGGCATTTTTCTTGGTTTCACAATCATTTCTATTTTTGGTAAATTGCTCTTTTTGGTGAATAATGAGTTCTTCAATCACCAAGGTTAATGAAACTCCCTGTTCTCAAGCCTGTAGTGATACAATTAAATTTCTCCTTGATCAAATTGATATATTACGTAGAGACATTGAGGACCTTAAATATGAACGATATACTATCAGAAAGGACCAAAACCCCTTAAAAATCAATTAAACGCAAAAACCAAGGACTTTAGAAAACTTCAAGCAGAATATATCGATAAATGTGAAAATTATCATTATGCTCAAGTAAAAATTGTCGAATTAACTGCCGAACTTGATGCATTAAAATCTAAATATAAAGATGTTGGATTTAAATTTAATAAATTTGACGTGTCAAATAAGGTAGTTGTGTCCATGATAGAAAAACAATTAAAATTTAAAGATAATCAGAATAAGGGTCTATGGTATCATAGTGTTCCACCTCCCTTCAATGATAACTATACCCCACCCTTTGAAACCAATGAGGTAGAGACACCTGCTTATTTTGGCTCGCCCGTTGTACCAGCTTTAGTTAAGACTGAACAATCTGGCCCAACTTAGAATATTTAGGTAAATTATACTAATGTTTCTACCTCATGTGCAGAGCGGGTCAAAGTGCATGATGGGCATGTGTAGAACACAAATAATTCTTGTTCTGCTGATAGTGATTCAAAAGCTCGTGATGAGGTGAACAATTCTAATGCTTCTACTTCATGTGTAGATAAAGAAGCAGTGCAAGATGGGAGTGAGTAGATCAAAATCAATTTTGATTCTGCTAAAAGTGTTTCAAAAGCTTGTGATGATGACACTCCCACCGTTGAAAAACCCAAGCCACAGAAGTTTGTTAAATAATCTGTTGAATGTTCTTGTGCTTATGCTTGTGGAAGTCCCTTGAAACAAAATTCTTTTGGACAAGGACCAAGTCACAATCTCATTTATATGAAAAGATAGACTTGATTTAACTGTGGGACTCCCGGTCACATTGCCAGAAATTGCACATATCGTGTATATGTTCCTTACTACCAACATGATTGGCAGAACGTGCCAAGAGGGAGATTCTCCAAAATAAATCCTTCGAGTTCACATTTACGCAATGGTGACTGGAACGCGAAAAGGCCAAGAATCAAACTTCCAAGGACAAGAAGGGAGTGTCAGACAAGAAGCCAAATTCAAGAGATGGTTCAGTTAAATGAAGATCAGTTAGTTCAAAGTCATCTCGACGATCGGTATCAAGTTCTAAAGCAAGTGATGAGGCATCCATCTGATCAAACAAGAAATAGATTAAACCTAACTACAGATGGGTACCAAAGGTTCATACTCCCAAATCATCTAATGACTCTAACATTTCTTCATCTACTGTGTCTAATAAACAGGATATGTCATGGGAGAGATTACCTTGTGTAGATGATAATGGTCAACCCAGCTTCAAAATGGACCGGGTTCCAAAGACCAACTAATCCTGCACTCTATATTGGAGCAACTATCGAGGAATATCATCAGACTTCGGTTTGTTGACATGATAGGAGACATCTCTCATCTATACGACATTCAGAATCTTCATTGAGAGTATGTGTCTTTTGCGGGAAAGGAAGGAAGAAGGAAAGGATCACAAATGGGGATCTCATTTAATGGCGTGATGAATATTGAATAGTTTAACTTCGTTCTAGAATTGAAACACAACTGAGGTTGAACATGTTGCCGCATCTGTGTGCTGTTCTCAGATCATTTGGATGCAAATTCAATTGTTGAATTATGGTTTGAGTTTTCTTCTCGATGCTTTTCAGTTATTCATAAAATGATTCGTTTTGAAGAAAAAAATTTAAATTTGCGCATTTATTTTGTTTTCTTTCTTCCCAATGCACAAATTAAGGGGGAGAAATCAAAATTACAAAATTTAAAAAAAAAATCAAAAATACAAAAATATGTTTTCTTTTGTAAGTATTTTTGGGAAGTGATATGAAGTTAGTGCTTACGGGAAATATGAGATGTGTGTAATGCATTGAAGCTGAATTGTTTAGACTCTATGTTCAATGTGCTGGTAGGCATGAATGATTCAAAATTAAAGGCCTAGACACTGCTGACATTTAAAGGACTTGACAGTGTTAACTTATCTGGACTTAGATAGTTCATTTGGATTGACCATACGACGCTCGGATAGATTGAGAAGTGAGATAAACAAGGGATCCTACAAGATACATTAAAGTTACTTATCATCTAGAACTGTGGCTCAACATTTCTTTGATGTACGAACTAATGTCCTTAATTCTAGTGCTGATAGTGTGACCGGAGAGTTCTGATAAAGTAGGTTTGTGTGAAATTGTTTTTCTTTCTTATTCTCTCTGTCAGTCATATGTTTCCCCCTTTGCGTGATCGGAAGATCCGACCTGGGACGCAACCTATGCACTCTATTTCTAAACTTATCTCTATCTATCTATGTTAGTCATATATTGTCCCCTCTATGTGATCAGAAGATCCGGCCTGGGATACAACATATGTATATCTATATCTATCTTCTATCTTAAATAATTGAGCATTCGCCTAAATTAAAGAGCTCTTTTGAATTCCTTGATTGCTAGGGTATGTCGTGAAATGGGTAACACATTTTAGTGCACTTGAATTTGAACTAACCAAAGGTTGATTGTAGATGTCGTTGCTGCCTTTAAGTGGACAACAATATCTTTGGTCATCGTCAGCAAAATGGTCTATTTAGGAATATAATCACAATGTCTTGTGATTTATTATCTTTCCAATTTGTCAATATCCTTTTTGTTTAAGTGGACCACAATATTGGTGATTGATCAGAGTTAAACATGCAGGTGTGATTTCAGGATTTTACCCTAATCTGTCCATATCTTTGAGAGATGATATCTCGATCATGCAAAAACCTTTTTAGTCGAAACCAAAATCCAGAGTTTCGTTTTTGAGTCCTATACATTTCATTAGTTTTGACAAAAGTCCATAAATGCCCCTAACTAGGGTGAAATCGACCATTTACCCTGACTGGTCCGTAATGAATTGTTTTGCGAGGCAGTTTTGTAAAAATCGTCAAAAATTCTAGAAAAAATGTACAGAGGTGTGAGAATACTAATTTTAAAGCTAATGAGCTGTACTTAATGCATATAAAACAGTTTTGAAAAATAAGGCGTTTAAGGGAGGTAAAACAGGTCCCGAACAAGACTATAATTTCTATGTATAATTCTGAAAAAAAAAAATAATAATAATAATAACACTCAAGCCATTATACTTTTGAGATATCAAAGTACCATAACTTAACTCTTTTTGGTAATTATTAGGAAGTTGAAGGTTAACCTGGTGTGAAGGGTTGTTTGTATTATTTGAAGGGTGTTTGACTACTAGAAGTGAGTTCCTCACTTCATAACCTTAGAGTATTATCTGCCTACTGTTAGGTCGGGTGAGACTAGGAACTATATGGTTGATAGTTAAAGTAATACTTGTTGAATTAGTTATGTTTGGTGTACTTATTTGTTATGTGGAATATATATGCATGATATGTTTGGGCTTGATGGCTGAATACCGAGCCGACTGACCGAAGGCCATTGTGCCTAGTCAGGGGGCGGAAGGCGGAAACGCCAAGTCCGTGGACTCGATGGTTCAATATCGAGTCTTTATTTGGGTGTTGTTTGGGATTTGTTCCCAAATAAACACGGGATATATGATATTAATGTTTATATGTTATATGGATGTTTGCATATTTTGTTGGCGGCATGATAAGTAGGAGTAGGGTGTAATATTTCTAATGTTATGTTGTGTTGGAAGTCACTAAGCTTTGTACTTACCCTTTTATTCTAAAAATGATTATTACAGGTACATCGGGTACCAACAAGGGTAAGGGTTCGACTTAACTATAGACTGACGCGGTTGAAGATTGGGTCCTTGTCATAAATTTTATTACGGATTTTAAGGCTTTTATTATTCTATTATAACGGAGTTACAAACAAACGGTTTTATCTAAAGTATGTTTGGAATTACTAAATTGGGGATTTGAATTTTATAAATTGGTTAAGTTATATTATGGATGGATGTTTTTTTTACAAAATAATTTCGAAAAGTTTAAATTTATTGGAAAATTTTGGGATATTATAATTGGTGTTTTGGACAAAGTGAAATTTTATTTGATGATAAACTATGTTTTTATTAAGAGTTTATGTAATTTCATTTACTGTTTAATGCAATTTTATAATGTTGATTTGTTATTAATTTGCTTTCGAAAAAGTCGACTCATTTTTGTATTTATTTTAATTAATTATGTCATATTTTTGTAGTTGAATTGTTATGGATGTTGCTATGAAACATATTCTGTCAAATTTTTTCTGCAACAGAAGTAGGTTGTGGTAAATTTACTACAACATATTTGATACATCGTAGTAAATTCACTATGAAATGTTTGCTACAATATTACCCATAGTTGATTTGCTACGAAAATTAGCTACAGGGCTAGTTTGTAGTTAATTTGTAACAAAATTAGGTCATAGTACTAGCTACGCCATTACCCATAGTGGATTTGCTACAGAAACTAGCTACGAATTTAGTTTGTAGTTAATTTGCGACAGATTTACTACGGAGAGGCGTAGTTAATTCACTACGGACATGCCACGAAAATAAATTGTACTTAATTTGCTACGATGTTGTTACGGATGTTGTCCATAGCAAGTTTTCTACGAAATAAGTCTGTTGTAAATTCCGTTGTGAAGGTGCTACAGATTCCGTAACGAACCTTTCCTAACGAAAAATTTTCCTACATAACGGATCCGTAGTAAATTCCTTCGCTAATCGATTTTAACTACGGAATATCATGTTTTAGTACGAAATTTTTCCGTCGTTATTTCAACTTTTTCTTGTAGTGAACTTTGATCCCAAAAAGTTTTAAATTCAGTTATTATTTTTGTTTTTGTTAAATATGTTCGTATTTTTCCTCTATGCATAAATTTAGGGGGAAAATTAAAAATCAAACAAAAAAAAATCATAAATTGAAAAAATCCAAAAATGTGTTTATTTATGTTTTATTTCTTTTTCAGAAAATTAAAAATCCAAAAATATTTTATTTTGAGTGTATTTTATATTTATTTTTATTTTTATTTTGTTAGTTATTTCTATTGTGTGCTAAGTTTATTTTTACTTTTATTTTTTATCTCAAAGTTTCGTTTGTCTTAAAAGCGAATTCAAAAGAAGAAGAGAATCAAGGAGACTGTATCAGAATTTTCTGAGCAAGGAGAAGAAACTTGGAAAGGATTTGATGGTTATTACACTTCACTCCATTTTCACAAGGAATTGAAGGATTGAAACCCTACAAATTGTCAATTAGGCAGTATCTTTCTAAGAACTTTCGTATTTAAGGAATTAAAAGTTTGAAACTGTACATATGTCATGTCACCAGGGCGATGCACATCGCAAGGCACGATTATCGCTGAACGTCTCGCCAAGCGCCAAGTTAACTTGTTTAACTTGGAAAACTACATCGAGGTCTATGATCTATGATATGCAGGGGCTAACATAAAAATGGCCATGAGTAGTTCTCTGATACTCAACAAATCGCAGTGCGTTCCTCCGTGTTCACACAGATACTGCGAGTAGTGTCCATCTGAGCCAAGGATGGGTCCTTGAACAACTCTGGTGAGAATGGTCTTTATGATTCTGTGATCCATAGAGACTTTTTAGTCATGGTTATTTTTCAAGACATCGGTGATCGTTGAAGAACTTTCATTTGAAGGAACAAGAAGTGAAGATTATTTTTCAGAATTCAGTCTTTCAACCCCAGAAGCAAGGTGAAGCTGTACCTGATGTTATGTGACAGATTGCATTGAAGCCTCCTCAATCAATTTGCTGTTATCTATGAACCTGCTGAAGTGATCCAGAAAAATCGGTTTCTCTGTTATTTTCTCAGAAGTATTTCAAAGCTGCAAGTATTGATTTACAAGAATCATTACAAGAAGCCTCTACACTCAATGTGCGTTGAAAGTCAAATTTTTAAAAGGAAGTCCAACTACTAACGATAAATTTATTCATGCAGAAATTCATATGTTCATCTTGAAGTTATGAAGAAATCGAAGATTAAAACTGAAGTCAAGAACAAAGAGAAGATTGAAAAGAAAAGAAATCTATAAACCAAGGGGGAGATTGTTATGACTAAATTATGGTTTATAATCAGTGAAAAGAAAGCTATAAACCAATGGGGAGATTGTTAGGTCATACATTATGGTTTATACTTTGCTTTTCATAAGCTATTAGATTTCTCGGTCTAGGATCGAAAACACCATATTTTGGTGTTGTTTGGACCAAAATCACATGTGATTTTGGTTAGGATTAATGTTTTTTTGTTTGGGTTTTTGGCTTCGGCTTTGTTATTAGGTCTAGGTATAAATAGTGTTATTTTAGCCTAGATAGGAAGTAGGACGTTTTTGTGGGCTGCCATAAGCCAAGAACGAGATCTAGAGAGAAACAAAGAGAAAATAGTGTGTAATAGGAATCTTGTGTACCGGACGATTAATCAATATATCGTGTGCATTGAAGATTAATTATCTTGTTCTTATTCATCGTATATCTTGCATTATTCATTTGATTGGGATTCCGCGCCATCCAAGTGAATCTAATTGATACGTAGGAGAATTCGGGACCTACAATTGGATTAATTTCATTTGCTTGCCTTTGTCTTACTAAACTCATGAAAATATATATACAAGAAATCCCAAGTGTCCCCCTCTATATCTAACTATGGTTATATAACAATAATAATAATAATAATAATAATAATAATAATAATAATAATAATATATTTATCTAATACAAAGCTTAAGATAATTTTTGTTGTGATGAAGCCTATGCCATAACCAAGCATGATATAACCTTTTTTGAAGGGTTAAATACACACCCTCTAAATCCTACTCCTAACTCCTAAACTAATTTTTTTTATCCATGACGGGAATTGAACCCTCGACCCTTTGGGAAAGGAACACCTCTTCAACACCTTGATACTGCTAGGCCAATGTCCCTTTGGTCATGATATAGCCTTCTATCATGTTGAGTTATATCATTTATTAAATATTATATCATACTTTAAGTTTTACCATTTTTTTAAACTGTTAATTTTAGAAAGAAATATCAGATGAATCAATTCAATTTCAATTAAACAACATTTTTTTGGAAATTTTAATGGAATAAGCAAGTTGACAAGTTTCCATTAGACCGCATTGGTGTAGGTAGAAACATTTAGTTGGTTTATAATGATTTTTCTCTTGATAGGCATTCAAAGGATTTAGTGGATCAAGAGATGGGCCAAGATCACACATGCGCGCCTAGCATATTCAATGTCGTGAGTACGTGAAATAACATGATTTAGGAGCACTTGGCACTTCGCACGACACAACGCATCAACCGCTGGGAGATTGTTTTGGAAGGCCCAGAAAATGGCTTGCTTGGAGAGCAAGGCGTCGCCCTAGGTTTTATAAGGGCCAACCTACAAAGGTTTTTTGCTACTCGTTAGGGTTTTGATACCTTTAAATACTACTCTCTTGGAACCATATTCTCTGCTCTAAAATTCTCTCTCTCTCTCTCTCTCTCTCTTGGAGATTTCTTCCTAGTTTCTGAGTATTTGCTTTGCGTTTATCGTTTTTCGATTACTATTGGAAACCGAAAAATTTGCATTAAATCCAAAGGTTTTACTCTGTTGCTTACAACCAGTAGAAGTGAAGTAAAAACCTTTAAGGACAGGAGTCAGATCCATGCATGTTTCTCAAATCGAGATCAACTACAAACATATCGGTTTTACTTTATTGTTTCGCATTTAAATTCGTCCAATAACAGGGCAGTCTTCTTCTACTCCTTTCTTATAATTAGATCCGATTGAAAAGGATCAATCTGATTTCTGGATCAAACTTGGTAACAATAATAATATAATTGAATTTTTTATCTTGCAACATCTCAATGTTTAATCATCTATATTAATCGTTAGTTGTTTGTGAAAACATTTAGATATTTAATCATAAATATTATTTGTTTATCCATTTGTTTATCTATTTTAAATAATTTTTGATTAGTTCATAATACTAATTATTGGATTGTTTAATATTAAATATGAAATTCAACAATTATAAAGGTTTTTATGTGTTATAAATTTCATACAAATGGACACCCAACTCTCATCTGCTAATTTGTCAATCATGAACCAAGAGTTGTCCCGACTTGACCGATTTGATTGTCAATACTACACTAAATGGGCTGACAAGGTCAAGTTCATGCTTCATGTGCAAAAGCTCACTTATGTTTTCGACACTAACATGACCCCATTTCTTGCTAATCCAATTCCCGAAGCAGGAAAACTATGGAGCCAAATGTCATCTTTAATCTGGAAAAGCAAAGGGCTCTATATAGAGATTCCGAGGAATTTTGTGTGGGTCACATCAAGAACTCATTGTCTAATAAGCTCTATGATCTTTATGTGCTAGTTAAAGATCTGAGAAAGCTATGGAGTGCCTTGGAATTTAAGTATAAGGCACATGAGGAAGGTACAAACAAGTATCGTGTGTCTATGTACCTAGAGTTTCAAATGGCCAATGACAAACCTATCATGGAGAAAGTGCATGAACTCCAGGTCATGGTCAAAAAGTTGAACGCGCTCTCCATCTCTATACCATAACTCTTTCAGGTTGATGCGATCATCGCAAAACTGCCACCTTCATGGAAATATTTCTCTAAGAGAATGATGCACAAATATGAGGACTACTCCTTGGATGAACTGATGAAACACCTTCACATTGAGGAGGAAATTCACATCAGGGATAAGCACTGTAAAGTTGGATCGAGTGTACACCATGTGTCCTCTAGGGGTTTTGGTTATAAGACCAAGTCTGGGGTACACAAAAAAAGAACTTGGGACCTAAGAAACCAAGTCTTCAGTATCCTAACTCAAAGATGAAAAGGGTTAGACCTTGCCACTTCTGCGGTGAGATTCAACAATATGCGAGAGAATGCAAAGATTGCAAATCAGGACCGATAGTACATGTAGTCAAGCAGGTTATTTATATGGTGGAAAGTGTGAACCTTGGAGAGATTTTCGTGATCTCTTCCCCTTACCCGATATATCTGATGGGTTTGAGCCATAAGAACTTTCCTATGTGCACATGCAAACCCTAATGCTTGGATCTAGGTTTCTCTAATTGAACATGCAATGTATCCAAGACTTATATTGATAGATCTAGTGTAAACATTCAATTCATAACATATGAAATCAGATCTAAAGGAATACCTTGAATTTCTTGCTTGAATCTTCTTTTCTTTGGAGCTTAGAGTCACAATTGTCACTCCTCTAATGGCTTACAAACACCAACTAGCAAGAGGATGATAATAGAGAGAGAAGACAGTGAGAAAATCGGATGTAGGGTTTCTTGGGATGCAAGAGTGCCGATTTCCTCCACCCTAAGGGTCTATATATACTATTGGCTACTAGGGTTACACCTTAAACCCTAATTGAATAACTTAGGCCCTAAGCAATCCAATAATCCCTATAGACTAGGCCTTGGACGATTTCTAGGTTTCTCCAAACCCTAAAATCGTCCACCCTCTTATCCATAGAGATTTATAGCCCAAAATACAACGATCACACTTTTGACAGTTTATGCCCTTTTATTCAATTAACCTCTTTAAGTCACCAAATTAATTCCTAATTAATTTATGACTTATATTAATCAAATAACAATATTATTATCCTTTATATTATTCTCATAATATATTAATAATATTTCTTCTCTCATTATAAATCATCCTGTCAAGTTGCTATGGTGAAGGCAACCCAAAAGGACCATGCTCAACCGGGTCAAATATTTGCCAAATATAGTTATAGCCTTAGACACTATTCCAACAGTCTCCCAGTTGGATAAGTCCGGTAACTATATACACAAGCACAATCTGATTAGCAATCGTAGCTCTCAAAGATGCTATCAAACTCTGATCTTATCAGACCTGTCCTTTAGATAAGGGATCGTACAGTCCTCTATTCAGATATCATGCGGACACAATCACAGTCCAACATTTAGTTTCTTGACCTCAGATTTATTCGACATAGAACTTAATCGAACACATCAATTCAGTTCTGACCGGGCCTGACACATAAATTAAATCAAATCATCGAGCGGCCAAGATATCGCATTTACCCTCTTAGGATAAAAGTAACAGATAAACTTCGACCTATATGCATATACTTATTCGCCAATCAATCATACACAACAATGTGTTTTATAACATCAATTTACTGATGCGGTTTCGCATCATCAATGTACAACCAATTAACAAATAACAAACCATATATCTAGGTTTTAAGACCATATGATATTATCATCTTGCGATCACTTACAATATATATATATATATATATATATATATATATATATATATATATATATATATATATATATATATATATACACACCTTAAAGTGATTCCAGCAAACACGAGTTTATTCCAATGCTCAAAACTAGTTCATAAGCACTCATGAACGTTGTAGCAACCTTTTGCTATGTCTAATACCATTCAGACAATCTACATACCAATTCATGACAATTTTCTTTCATATCTACTTCCAACATATGAACGATTGTGGACCATTCGAATAATTCGATTATTCTTAATAACTTAATTATTCAGGAAGTCAAAACATGCAAAAAGAAACAATAGTTAAACAATTAACATAAGACAGTAACTTTACTCATAAATAATACTCCTTTATTTAATCATCAAATGTCAATTACATTTATCTATTATAAGTTTCTAAAACTATCTAATCTAAACTAATATCATCCTTCAGCCCAATACTCCTAGCATGCTGCATGTGCTTAACCCTACTCAGTCCCTTCGTAAGCGGATCTGCTGGGTTATCTTCTGATGATATCCTCTTAACCACGAGATGTCCTTCTTCTACTCAATGTCTAATAAAGTGATATTTTCTGTCGATATGATGAGACCTACCATGATCCCTCGGTTCCTTGGTCAAGGCGACCATTCCTTCATTATCACATAAAATTTCCATAGGCTCCTTTATGGCAGGTACAACTCCAAGATCACCAATGAAGTTCTTCAACCATATTGCCTCCTTCAATGCTTTGCTTGCTGCAATGTACTCTGATTCGCACGTTGAATCAGCTACGGTTTCCTACTTGGAACTTTTCCAAGTTACTGCTCCTCCATTCAGAGTAAACACCCAGCCCGACTGCAAACGGTAGTTGTCCCTGTCGGTCTGAAAGCTGGCGTCACTATACCCTCACACTTTTAAGTCATCACTCCCTCCGAGGACTAAAAGCCATTCCTTGGTCCTCCGAAGGTACTTAAGGATATTCTTGACCGCAATCCAATGGGCTCTGCCAGGGTTCCCTTGATATCTACTGACCATGCTCAAAGCAAAGGCTACATCAGGGCGAGTACAAGTCATAGCATACATGATTGAGCCAACTGCGGAAGCGTAAGTTACTCGGCTCATTTCTGCTATCTCGGCTTCAGTACTCGGACTTTGAGTCTTACTCAATTTGGCATTACTTTGTATCGGTAATTCTCCCTGGCTTTGACATATAGGAAGCCTCTCCGAGGTCCTTCATAGTGAAGCACTTCCCGAGCCAGGACTTAACCTCCTGCAGTGTCAGGACGTCGTTTCCTATGAGCAGTATGTCATCGACATACAAAACGAGGAAGCTGACTATACTCCCACTGGCTTTGACATATACACATGATTCATCTTCGCTTCGTACAAATCCAAACTCTTTGACTTTCTCATCGAAGCAAAGATTCCATCTGCGAGACGCTTGCTTAAGCCCATAAATGGACTTCTCAAGCTTGCACACTCTATTTGGATGCTTTGTATTGACAAAAACCTCTGGCTGAGCCATGTAAACATCCTCAGCTAACTTCCCATTAAGGAAACCGGTCTTGACATCCATTTGCCATATCTCATAATCATGAAAAGTTGCTATGGCTAGCATCACCCTAATAGACTTTATTTTTGCAACTGGTGAGAAGGTCTCGTCATAGTCAACTCCGGGAGTTTGAGTAAAGCCCTTTGCAACCAATCGCGCCTTATATGTGTGTACATTCCCATCCACGTCAGTCTTCTTCCTGAAGATCCATTTGCACCCAACGGTCTTACGTCCGGGTACGTTATTAACCAAATTCCAAACTTGGTTGTCATACATGGATTGAATCTCGCTGTCCATTGCCTCTTTCCATTTAGCAGACTCCGGGCCTGCCATGGCTTCCTTATAGCTATTAGGTTCATCTAGATTTATTAGTGTACCATCACTAATATACGTGTCCCCTTCTGTAGTAATATGAAAACCATAAAACTGGGGTTGAACTCTAACTCTTTCGGAACGTCTAAGAGGTAAGGACTCGTCAATTGGTTCAACCAGAGTTTCCTCCTCGGGTTGAGCGCCAGTGGTAGAGGTTCCTTCATCACTCGATTCTTGAATCTCTTCAAGTTCGATCTGCCTCCCACTGTCTCCTTGGCTTATGAGTTCTCGCTCTCAGAAAACCCCTTTCCTCGCAACGAAGACAACATTGTCATTCGGTCTATAGAAGAGATATCCAAAGGATTTCTGCGGGTAGCCGATGAAAATACATCGCTCACTACGAGGTTCGAGCTTGTCGTGAGTATCTTGTCTTACGAAAGCCTCGCAACCCCAAACCTTGATATGTGCTAACAAGGGAGCTTTCCCTGTCCACATCTCGTGAGGTGTTTTGGCAACCTTCTTAGTAGGGACCCGGTTAAGGATATGGGCGGCAGTCTCTAAGGCATACCCCCAGAATGAGATAGGTAGTGAAGCACGACTCATCATAGAACGAACCATATCTAACAAGGTTCGATTACGCCTTTCTGACACACCATTCAACTGCGGTGTCCTAGGTGGCGTCAATTGCGAAACTATTCTGCATTCTTTGAGATAGTCGTGGAATTCAAGACTTAGGTACTCTCCTCCTCGATCGGATCGAAGCATCTTGAATTTCCTGCCCAATTGATTCTCCACTTCATGTTTGAATTCTTTGAACTTTTCAAATGTTTCTGACTTGTGCTTGATTAAGTAAATATAATCATATCTACTATAATCATCGGTGAAAGTCACATAGAAGCGGTTCGCATCCTTTGTGGTGGATCTAAAGGGTCCACATACATCGGTATGTATGAGATCCAATAAACCCTCACCCCTCTCACAAGTACCAGTGAAGGGTGACTCGGTCATCTTTCCAAGCAAACAAGATTCACACGTGTCATCTTCCCTAAGGTCGAATGACTCCAACACTCCATCCTTTTGGAGTTGGGCTATGCGCTTCTTGTTGACATGTCCAAGACGACAATGCCACAAACATGCTTTATCCATACCATTGGAAGAATCCATGCATAAAACACCTTTTGCTAAGTTATCTACAATCATAACAGTCTCATAAATTCCATTACAAGGCATTGCTTCAAAATATAAAACACCATTTAGATAAGCATAAAGCGAACCATTCTCATTATTAAACGAATATCTAAATCCTTGTCTAAACAAACCATGAAATGAAATGATGTTTCTTGCCATATCTGGTGCGTAGCAACAATTATTTAAATCTAAACTTAATCCATTACTAAGCACTAAAGAATACACTCCAATCTTGGTGACAGGCGACGATCTTCTGTTTCCCATGATTAGATTTATTCTTCCATGCTCCACATCCCTATTTCTTCTTAGTCCCTGCAATTCAGAACAAATGTGGTAACCACACCCGGTATCAAGAACCCAAGAAATAGCATCAGATGAATCATTAGATTTAATTATGTATATACTTGCGAAAGACAGCTTGATCTTTCCATCCTTGATGGCTTGCAAATATTCTAGGCAAATTCTCTTCCAATGCCCTATTTTGTGGGAATGGTGGCACTCTGCCTCCTTCGGGTTAGGGTTGGGTTTAGCAGGATCAAACTTGGTCCCACTAGAAGAGGAACCATCTCGGGACTTTCCCTTGCGGTGGCTCTTTGACGGAGCCTTCCACTTTTTGCCCCTTCCCTGTCCTATAGCCAAAACGGGAGCAGTGAATGGATTGGGAGTTTGTGCAATAGACTTGTCCTTAAGGTTTCTCTCAGCAACCCTTAGGAGCCCTTGGAGCTTGCTTAGGGTGACCTCTGCCTTGTTCATGTGGTAGGTCATCCTAAATTGGTTGTAACGCGGAGGTAAGGAGTGAAGGACCATGTCGATAGCCAAGTCTTCCCCAAAGTCGACATTCAACTTGCGAAGACGATCGACATATCTTTGCATCTTTTGCAAGTGAACGGTTAGAGATTCTCCATTTCCCATTTTAGTAGTGATCATGTTAGTGAAGATCTCGTAACGTTCCTGCCTCGCGTTTTGATGGTATCTCTCCAATAAGTCTTGATGCATCTCGTACGGATACATGTCCTCATAGGACTTTTGGAATTCGGCGTTCATTGTGGCTATCATGATGCAATGAACCTTCGTTGCATCACGCTCATGAGTCTCAAAAGCAGTCATTTCAGCCGGAGTA
Source organism: Lactuca sativa (assembly GCF_002870075.4). Lineage (NCBI taxonomy): Eukaryota > Viridiplantae > Streptophyta > Magnoliopsida > Asterales > Asteraceae > Lactuca > Lactuca sativa. The sequence goes on from NC_056629.2 coordinate 3,399,086, forward strand.
GCGATTTCTGGATTGATCTTTTCGAGCTTCTCGTCAAGGACATACTCCTTGTCCTCGTAGCGAGCAATCGTGCGAATGTATCTTATCCATTCGCTAAAGTTCGTTCCATCGAAAGTCACCTTTTGGAAAAGGCTCATTAACGTGAACGCGCTAGCAGTAGCGTTGTTTGTGTTCGACATCTACAAGAAGAAAAGGACAAAGTTTGATTAGAATTGAATCCCTAATTATCACCCAATATGAAAAATTAGGGCTAGGATCCAACAATATTATTTACATATTAGAAAAGGGATGTCGTAATCCAACATGCAAACAATTTGAAGGTAAGTGAATAACGATTCACTAATTCTCCATCACAAAAAATAACCTTAAGTTTTAAATGCATTTAGAATTCCTAAATTTCGATGAGATTCATTGAACTTTTCAATGCCATGTTTAAATCTCGATATGCCCCTCTCGTTTGTGACTAGGATGCCGAGGATCACAAAGTGGGTGTGATTAACCATGCAAATCTACACGGTGCCTTCATTGTTACAATCACATATTCGATGTGCCGGTAAACCACACACGCTCCACCGAACTATGATAAACAATGAATCACCCTTTGCCACCTTTTCTTAGAACCAATCAGTGTGTCGGTAAACCACACACGCTCCACTAACTTCTTAACAAGGGTGCAAAGTGTAATTTCATGGGTTTGCATCAATTCACTTTTCCTAAAGTAACTAGGATTGGGAATTTGAAAAACATGTAGTTACTTTGTATTTCAATATTATAATTTTAATGAGGAGATAGTGTTGCCCTATCCTACCCGTTCAGCTAACGACCCTCCACCGATCAAGCAAACGGTGGGTGTGAGTGTACACCCATTAAGCGACATTTTATAGACAGCAACCTTATACCCACCTTATAGACCGGCTTCGTGAATGAGGCCTACTAACGGTAAGACTAGCATTTTAATCATACATATATATTAAGCTTGTAATCATATAGTAGTATAGGGTTGAATTTTAAACTTGTAAAATTCTAGGGTTTGAAATTTAAATTGTTCAAATTAAACTTTTAATCACAAAACTTAAATTTCAAAACTTGAGGACAAGTTTTAAACCTTTTCAAAACATAAGGGATCAAATAACAAATAATTTAAATTAACCATTTAATCTCATAATTATCCATATTTTATTTATTTAAATGTTTCTTGCAAAACAATTTACCAATTTAATTAAAATAATCAATTAATATCATATAAGGAAATTATTATTCAACTAATTGGTAAATATCTTTTGTTAGGTCAAGAATATACTCACATATATGTTAAAATTCGAATTTTATTGACCCATAAAGATTTAGGCAAGTTTCCATAAGCAAAACAGCAAGAAATCCCGAAACTAGCTCCTTCTGACGCTCGAACTCGCCGAGTACCACAATGGACTCGCCGAGTTGAGGCCTACTCGCCGAGTCCACTATGGAACTCGTCGAGTTCATCAGGCAGATGGACATAAATCGAATTTTACACTCAACAAGCAATCAACCAATGCATCAATTCAATAGAAACCAATCAAGGCTCTGATACCACTGATGGTTTTGAGCCATAAGAACTTTCCTATGTGCACATGCAAACCCTAATGCTTGGATCTAGGTTTCTCTAACTGAACATGCAATGTATCCAAGACTTATATTGATAGATCTAGTGTAAACATTCAATTCATAACATATGAAATTAGATCTAAAGGAATACCTTGAATTGCTTGCTTGAATCTTCTTGTCTTTGGAGCTTGGAGTCACAATTGTCACTCCTCTAATGGCTTACAAACACCAACTAGCAAGAGGATGATAATAGAGAGAGAGAAGAGAGTGAGAAAATCGGCTGTAGGGTTTCTTGGGATGCAAGAGTGCCGATTTCCTCCACCCTAAGGGTCTATATATACTATTGGCTACTAGGGTTACACCTTAAACCCTAATTGAATAACTTAGGCCCCAAGCAATCCAATAATCCCTATAGACTAGGCCTTGGACAATTTCTAGGTTTCTCCAAACCCTAAAATCGTCCACCCTCTTATCCATAGAGATTTATAGCCCAAAATACAACTATCACACTTTTGACAGTTTATGCCCTTTTATTCAATTAACCTCTTTAAGTCACCAAATTAATTCCTAATTAATTTATGACTTATATTAATCAAATAACAATATTATTATTCTTTATATTATTCTCATAATATATTAATAATATTTCTTCTCTCATTATAAATCATCCTGTCAAGTTGCTATGGTGAAGGCAACCCAAAAGGACCATGCTCAACCGGGTCAAATACTTGCCAAATATAGTTATAGCCTTAGACATTATTCCAACAGTATATATGCTTGAGGATGGTTGGTAGAAACTACAGCCACTATGCATGTTTGTGGGAAACGATAGAGCTTCCGCACTTACCGTCTAACACCACCAGGGACAACTTTGGTCTGTGTAGATGGTCAGATAGTTGAGGTTCAAGGGATAGGTGATATTCGCCTGAAATTCACACGTGGTGAATGGGTTACCCTTCAAGATGTCCTTCATGTTCCTACTATCTCTAAGGGGTTGGTTTTTACGGATATGTTTGACAAGGTTGGGTTCAAGATGGAGCTCGATAAAGGTAAAATTGTGATTACTAAGGGAAGAAGGTATGTTGGGAGGACGAACAATGGTTCATGAATGAATCATATGTGCCTTAGTGATGAGGGTAGTGTGAGTAGGCCAAGTGTTGCTAGTGATGGTTCTAGCGTTGAAAATGTTCCTTTTCTTGGTATGACTGATGTAACTTTCGGAATGATTGTTAATGTGAACGAAATGAACTCTCCTGGTTATTTTGTTTGTTCAATTTATTTATGGTATAAACGTTTAGCACACCTTACTATTAAAAACATTGAAAAAAAATGAAATCTGAAGGAATGCTAAAATACGACATAAAAGATTTTGAAAAATGTGAAACTTGTGTTAAATCAAAGTTTACAAAGAAACCATTTCCATAAGTTAAGAGAATTACATCATTACTTGAGTTGATTCATTCTGATATATGTGATTTAAATGGAATACTTACTCGAGGAGGAAAAAGGTATTTCATCACATTTTGTGATAATTCCAGTCGATATCTACATGTTTATCTGCTGAGATCATAATATGAAGCTTTTGATGCATTTAAACTATATAAGGTTGAAGTTGAAAATCAACTTGAAAGACGCATCAAAATTCTTCGCTCGGATAGATGCAGGGAATATTTCAACAAATAGCTTGACACATTTTGTGAAGAGAATGGAATCAAACATGAGAGAACTGCACTATATACTCCCCAACATAATAGTTTGGCTAAATTAAAGAATATAACCCTTTTTAGGATGGTCAACTACATGTTGAACCAATCGGTTCTACAAAACAATCGGGGGGGGGGGGGGGGGGGGGGGAGGCACCTCTAAATGCTAGCTATGCCTATAATATGATCACTAGTCGTTTGATTCCTACAAGCCCTTATGAGTTATGTAAAGGTAGAATCCTAACCTAGACTATTTGAAAATATGGGGGTGTGTAGCTTATTATCGGATGTTCGATCCTAAGTGAATCAAATTGGGAGCACGAGTTAATAAGAGTATATTTATTTGATATTCTGACAATAGCAAGACTTACCGTTTATTGGATATTGAATCAGGTGTTGTTGTGGAATCCAAGGATGTGGAATTCTTTGAGGATAAGATTTCTAGAGATGATGAAAACTCAAATAACACAACACCTACACGTACTTCTCGAGAAATACTCCCACCTCCTCCCATTGTGGAGGAACCAAGGAGAAGTACAAGGGATATATTAGTGAAATGTTTTGGAGACACTTCTCGAGAAATACTCCCACCTCCTCCCATTGTGGAGGAACCAAAGAGAAGTACAAGGGATAGAATAGAGAAAAGTTTTAAGACGATTTCTATTCTTATTTCGTTGAAGGAACACAAACGAAAGTGACAAGAGAGGTCATTTTTTTCCATTAACTTGGATGATGATCCTAAGACCTTTACTGAAGCCATGACATCTAGAGATGCTCCTTTGTGGAAGGAAGCTATAAATGACGAAATGGATTCAATTATGGGTAATGAAACTTGGGAATTGGTAGATCTACCCAAGGGGAAGAGACCCTTAGGTTCTAAATGGATATTCAAGAGAAGATATCATCCAGATGGAACCATATCTGCATATAAAACAAGATTAGTTGCTAAAGGCTACAGACAACAAGAAGGGATTGATTATTGTGATATATATGACCCAATTTCTAGGATTAGTTCTATTAGAACTCTCATACCAATATCAACTTTGAAAGGACTGTACATTCATCAAATGTATGTGAAGACAATTTCTAAATGTTTATTTATAATAGGAGATTTACTTGGAGCAACATGAAGGTTTTGTGATACCTGGACCGGAAAATAAAGTATGTAGACTTATTAAATCCTTGTATAGTTTGAAAAAATATCCCAAACAATGGCATGAGAAATTTGACACCACTATGACCACTTTTAGTTTTCAGCACAACAATGCTGAGAAATGTATTTCTTCCAAATGCACTTCCAAATACATAGTTGTTATCTGTCTTTATGTCGATGATATGCTGATCATTGGTACTCGTCTAGAAGGTATTCTTAATACGAAGAAATACATATCCTCAAAATTTAAGATGAAAGATCATGGAGAAGTTGATACAATTCTTGGTATCAAGGTGAAAAGGGTAGGCAATCAGATTTCTCTAAGTCAGTCTCATTACTTTGAGACAATTTTGGCTAAGTTTCAACATTTGAATATTAAGGAATTCAACACTCCTTTTGATTCAAGTGTAAAAATAAAATTGAATTCTGGCCAGACAGTGGCTAAAATAGAATACGCAAGTGTAATTGGGAGCATGGTGTACACAACACATTGCACTCGACCTGACATCATATTCACTGTAAGAAAACTGAGTGAATATACTATCAATCCAAGGACGAAGCACTAGAAGGAAATGGGCAGAGTACTTGGTTACCTGAAAAGGACAAGTACTTTTGAGTTGACGTATTTGTCATCTAACAGAATATTAGAAGGTTATTACAATGCTAGTTGGATAAATCACACTAGTGATTCAAAATCCACAAGTTGTTGGATTTATAATCTAGCTGGTGGTGCTATTTCTTGGGCGATCAAGAAATAGACATGCATAGCTCATTCAATGATGTAAGTAGAGCTAATTGCCTTAACAACAACAAAAAAAAAAAAAGGGAGATTGCATTCGAGATCTACTCATGGGTATCTGTCTTTAGGATATTTTAATGCCTTCTATACCCATGTACAGTGAGACTGAGGCCATATTGTCTAAAGTAGTAACATACCCTTATTTTCAGAACATGGTAAAAGTTTTTCTTTACTCTTTAAGTTATTGTGTTGTATAAAATCCCAAACTAATTAAAACAATTTGAGATAACCTAAGTTATTTCATTATATTAAAATACCATGTTTGTCACCATTAATATCCAAACATAGGTTACAACGTAAATACTAAAAGGTCATGAAATACTATTACAGGCTCATCTCTTATTTCACTTAACATCCTAATTAGTTTTCATTAGCCTTGGTTTCACTACCCGTGATACATATAAATTGAGTGGTCCAGGTTTAGAAAACATGGTGAGACACATAGGGTTTTCAAGCCCAAAATACTTTAATGATAATAAATCATAATAACATTCTTTCAAACAAACATTATAGGTGTATATAATCTGATGTAAGACCACCTACCCTGCCTAATTGATTGTCACAAATCCTAATTCGACGATCATCTAGAAGAATCACCTTACTTGATGAATCATTTGAGCAACTATTTGACTACACATCAACGAGAGTCCTTAGCCAGTGTAAGTCATATCTAAGGTAACCAATATACATAGTATTTGATAAATATAGTATCCCATTTTATCTACGTCTGTGGGTTATAAGTCCACACTAGCAACGTAATTCACTAAACCGCATAGAATAGTCAAGTGTAGTCATCTACTCTGGTCGATAATTCAAACATACTTGTCAGTTATCTGATCTGGACCCACCATTTATGGTAATAAAAAAAGAGGAATACTACACTCCGATCTGATCTCACACTCTATCCCTGAATGAGACCTTGTTGATATTAAACTTATTTGGAACTAAGCCTATAACTAAAAGGAAATCTTATTCCAACACAGTTCTTAGTGAGTAGTACTATTATAGTATACAAATAACACAAAGTATAATTAATACAATTAGAATTTAATAAATACTTGTATTAAATTATGCTCTTGAAAGTAAATACGCACTCACTTGACAAAAGTAAGTGATTTTAGGTTAGGGCAGCGCTTCGCCTTAAGCACCATTTCAAAAGACCTAGAAGTATATATCATTAAGTCTTAGTCTATTTTCATATTCCGTGTGACTATAATAATGATAGTCTAGATTCCTCAATAATCCCACTATCGACATCAAGATCTAACAAATAAGGAATAACCAAGTAGGATCATATCGTAGGTAGGGTTTATTTGGTATACAAAGTATACTCACTTTAAACATCTCACTGAATCCAGCGTAGACATCACTCCCATAAGTAGATCATTCAGTATTTTAACTTGGAATCACTGATAAATCTTATTTATAGGTTCATAATAACGATTATGATTATAAATACAAGTTACACTTGAATTAAAATAAGTGTAACTTAACTTACAGAGCTTTATAACGAGAACCGACAATTATACGGATGGAACTCTAACCACAGAACTTTTTATTTCTCTGGCTCTCTGATGTCGCAGGGCCTCGCTAAAGTAGTCGTGAACTAGAGAGTAAAGGGGCTAAGGGAACGAGAGAGTTCCAGAGAGATTGGGTGGAAACGGGTGAGGAGAAACACTAAAAAAGGCACGAATTTATAAGCTGGAGGATGGGCGTGTCATGCCTTTTGTCTAGTGTGCATCGTACCCTTGGTCAGGTCTGATGACGTGGCTCCAGCAGATATGTAACACATGGAGAATAGCTTGTGGGCCGCATCGAAGTGTGTGTGCGCGCTGCGTATGCTGTTGGTGCGCGCAGAAAACTATATTTTCTTCAAAAATTCATATCGTCTTCATACGATCTCCGTTTTTGACGTTCTTTATATCCACACATAGCTAACAACAAGTACTACAACTTATTTTTAGACTTCATCAACTTATTCTCACCTTATTTTTAAATTTATATTTTTAACAGGCATAGACTGTTAAAAATCCGTATAAAAATCTCAACTTTTTATACTACATCCATTCTCGATTGTCTTTACATCAATGAAATCATGTCGACGAGATCTTCAACTCTCATGTAGATTGTTTTTCCTAACAATCGACCGATTTAAATTTCAGTTTCTGAGTCATATATTGTTACGCTGAAACTTCGAAAAATTATAACTTCCTCTTACGAATTCTAATTTAGGCGTTCTTTATATGCATAAGTTCGCTTTTTAGATTGCTACGAATTTTGTTTAGATTATTTATCCTAAATAACATTTAATTTTTAATTTATATTTTAACCATATTTATTAAGTTTTGAAATAGGATTTCACAATGATAACATATACACCTAAAATCTATAAAACTCTAATAAACACATACACACATACACACACACCCATACACACACACAAACACACACACACACACACACACACACACACACACACATATATATATATATATATATATATATATATATATATATATATATGAATAATTTACTTTTATTTATTCATTGAAGTCTTCATTCATCGAACGACATACATACTGATAAGCAATTTGTATACTAGTTTTGATTTATAAACCAAACTATCTAAGCTAGCTAAATGCGTTAGGTAGTATACCTCATAGAATAGTAGTATAATAAGAAAGTAAGGTGTCGAACATAAGGGGAACGAGAATGATTAAGAGTTAATTTATCTACTAAAAGTTAACTAACTTAAAAAGCAATTAAGTAAGGGTTTTCTTTGGTTTTACAAGCCCATATTACTTAAAAAATAATTATCACCAAAAATGAGTAAACTAACAAAAAAACAATCTAAATTAACGTTTAAAGCAAGATATTAAAGATACTTCTGTTTAGATAAGATTCACATTATTCCTATGGTTGATTTCTTAGAAAGTGCAATGGATTAACTTGTTGTTGCTTACCAATTCCTAAGTTGATTAGAATTTTTGATCAAAAGACTAATGCTTTAATAAAACTAATTCATTCATTCGTTGCTCAGGTGGAAAAACAAACAAGAATACTAATGTTAAGTTCGAGTTATGCTAGACTTGAACTAATGATTGACATTAATGGATAATAGCATCAATTCAATACAAGAATAATCATCACATATTAGCTTCCAGATTAATTTACCCACTTTTTATTTATCTCTAGGTTTATGATAAAAACGGTAGTCTTATAACTTTGATGATCACAAATTCATAAGATACAAGCCTACCAAATTAGAATGATCATCCAAATTCAGTAAAAATCAGAAATAAACAAAAAAAATAGTTATTATTAACATAAAAGGGTCTTTAACAAGCTTTCATAACAAATAAGCAACTAGCAACAATCCAAGATCTAATAAATCAACACATAGTCATAATAATCCTCAACTCTAACCATAAGTGAGGGTTTTTAGCCCATAATTACTGGAAAAAATAATCAAAATCAAAGTTCACCTTGGAAAACATAATGAAAAACAAAGTAAACAAAGGTTTAGAAGTGTTATTTCCTTAAAATCTCTTCAAAACTATACTTCAATCGAAATCAGATCTCATCTGTCTTCTAGTGCGTCTCTGGCCTCCAAAAGTCGAAAGTAACTTGAAGCATAAGGAAGGGCTGAAGGAATAAATGATATATTTATAGTTTCCATAATATGCTTCCTACGTCGTGGCTAAAGCCTCCACGGCATGGCGATCTTTTTCCATGCGTATTCCCCAAGTCAGTCAGATAATCGTGAATATTCCTCTCACCATGGCATGGCTAAGGCTCTCCACGCCACGAGCTTCAGAGTTTTTGAGTTCTTTGACCTTGGTTGACTTGATCCAATTTTCCTACTTCCAGCTCCGCATTTTGCTTTCTTTTGTCCCGAGCATGTCTTCGCTGCTACAAAATAGAGTTTAAACAAATTAAGTACCTTTTGTCCTATAATGAGCACAATTGTTGCTAAAACTATTAAGAAAATGCATGAAATATATGAATAAATATGCGCATATCAAAATACCTTGCACTTGACTTTTGTTTGCCCCCAAGAAAAATTGATTATTATTATCATCATACCATCACATCAAAGCCCTAGCCACCAACATCACACAAGACAATCCATTTTGGCTCAACCATTACATCAAGACCACAATGAATGTATTTGTGTCTAATATTCCAAAGAACTTCCCCAATTCTAAATACTCACAATCCTCATAAACACTTCCCACTCAATTTGAACAATGTTCATTTTTTGAATTCTTACCTTATATACCTTTTTATTTACCCCATTTCGTCTCAATAGTTATTGTCAAATTCCAAGTGACTCAATTTTAAAAGAAAAAAAAGGTATAAAATAATCATCCTAAAAATATAACTACACTTTTATTGTTGCAACTTTATATTTTTGTGGAGATTTTTCATTTTTTTAAATCTTTTCTCAATATTTCAACTTTCAATTATCACACAATAGCGAATAATTAACTTCAACTTTAACTTTCTTGCAACTTTACTAGGACGGAGAAGCCAAAAATACACTAGAGCAGATGTTGGCTCAAATAAACATTGAAGCTCGCATCAGATCGTCCCACACAACAAAAGTAACCTAGGTCCCAACAAAACAATGTAACAACAATTTTTATCTTATATTCAATTTTAAACCATTATTTCAAGTCTTTAAAAAAAATTTATCCTAGTCATTTTTCATTTTTTTTCAGTATGTTTGCATTCCTATATTCAACCCCTACCCCACACTTAATTCATGCAATGTTCCCAATGCATGCTTAACACAATTAACCAACATAAAAGTAAAGAGAGAAATTAGAACAGACTCCCATGGGATAGAAATGGCGAGATCGAAATTGAAAGTTCTGCGCTTGACATCTCGTATAATGGCTGGAAAACGGTACTTCTGGATTTTAGCAGGATTAATCTTTAAATACATCATGAAAACGGACTCCAAATAGTGGTAAAACGAACAATCAATAAGTGCATTAAAGACTCCCCATGTCGTGGCAGAGCTTAGCCATGCCGTAGGCTTCAAATAATGTTAGGCCTGAATCGCAAAAATCTTCGTGGCCATGCTGTGGTCTCGCATGGCCATGTCGTGACTGTTGGAAATTCTGAAAATTAATGCTTCTGCCCTATGTGATTTCAAGTGAGTTAAGGCCATGCATGTATGATATATCCTTCAATTATGATGTTCTATCAAATTCTTCAGTTATTATGTCGATAGGACTCGAAAATTCTCTCAAAAACTCTTCTCGATCACACGTCGTACCCCGCACTTAAGCTCTCGTCACATTTCTTGGGAAACAAAATTGCACTCTTCTATCAACCCACTGAACTTAATGCCATCATGACTTCTGAGAAACAAGAATAAAAACATGTAATAAAAAGGAAAACATAAAAAAATCCTACAATTATCATAAATTACGAAAATCCTAAAACTCCGAAAACAAAAATAAACATAGTCTAAATCACACCAAATGAAAATAAACATAAATCAAGGATAATCACTCTTCTTCTTCATCATCTCCATCTCCAACTCCACTAGTGCCCACACATCCTCTATGATCGGCCCAATGCTCCTCCTTGGATGGTTTATGAGTATAATTAGGAGGTGCTCCAGCTGAGGGTGTGATTGCGAGATGATGCATAATAACCTCTAAGCTATATCTCACATAATACATACCCCTTGCCGACATCATCATCATATTGTCTAGCCATAATGTGATATGGATCTATAGGTAGCTCATCACCCACATACGCATCTCTAGGATCCCGCTCCTATACCCTCGACCTCACATTCTAACGTCCTGCAAGAACCTCAACTGCATCATCCACCGACACGGTATAGTTGTCTTTTCCCATATCCTTCACTATTCGAGCAGTCCTGCATAAGCAGAGCTATAACAGACAACCCTCCATCCTCGTAAGAAACCTAACCTCATGCTCATCAAATACCCCAAAAGATCTGGCCAGTTTGGTGACCAACATACCGCCATAAAGAGGGGCCCCATCCCTGTTGGATTAGGTGTCTAAGGGAATAACTAAATTAGTATATGCTTGAACTATTAGCAAAGTCCTTTTAGGTTGCCCTCAAACCAGGTAATTGAATGGTATGACTTTTAGAGAGGGAGCGAGAGAGAGGGAGAAAGAGAAAGAGAGAGAGAGAGAGAGAGAGAGAGAGAGAGAGAATGATTTATTGCTTTTTATAAATAGCAATAAATGATCTATTAATATATTATAAGAATAATATATTATTTCGAAATAGTATTATTTAATTAAGAATTCATGAGAAATAATTTTGGGATTAATTGGATTAATTAATAGTGCAAGGACCTAAGTTGTAATTGTTTAATAGTTGAACAAAAGGGTTCCAGAACCTTGCTCATAGAGGTGGACGGTTTTGGGGTGATTCTAGGGTTCTAGAATATCCGTTGAAGATAATTAGGAAACCAGATAATTACCTGATTTGAGATATTATTATTTTAATCAAGGAATGGTTATCTCAGATTTTCTTATCAGCTATAAATAGGGCCTTGAACCCTCTAAATTTCGGCCACTCTTTTTTCCATTGAGCATAGCCAAAAAAAATTCCCTCTATTCTCCTCTCTCTTCAAGTTTCATAGTTTCTAGGGTTTGGGTGTGAACTATCAGAGGCATGAGATTTCTGGTGCTAGCTTCCAAGATATTATCAAGAAAGATTGTATGATTGTTTACTACAAAAATCAAAAGGTTTGTAATCCCTAACTTGTTTATGATTTTCGAAATTAGCTACGGTTATAGGGTTCTTGTTATTCAATAGAATATTACTTTAATAGTACCATGACTGGATCTAATAGGTTGCATGTTTCCTTAAATGTATAAGGATTTATCCACGTCATTGCATGTAAAACCCATCAAGCCCTGTTCTTTCCCGCCCGCTCAGTCAAAAAGTTTGCTACATAGTAGGGGGTGACAGAATACATTAAGTGTAATAATACACCATAGAAAAAACACATCCAGTTGAGGAATCCAGTCCCCTTCTTTCTTTTGGTTGATGGAAAATGTGATCAGCCGATGCATGAATCGGTGAATAGCCTTTCTGATTTTCCCTTCACTTGCAGTTCCTACTGTGTAAGACCCATTAGCAATTTTAGCCCAAGACCCAGTCTCAGTGACTTCTTCCGGTAACCATTTGTAGCAATGCCCTAAGAAGACGACGAACTCAGGAGATGTTGCGTCGGATCGGTTATACAGATTTAACCACCATACGAGCTCGACAAGACTAATATCCCTTCCTTATGAATCAAGACAAAAAGTAAAGTTCTTGGGATCATTGACGTCATCTAGTTTTCTGAAATTAATCGAAGAGAAAAATTCCACACAAATTTCCATATACACTGACTCTTGTATCCTAAACAACCTTCTCCATCCCATGCAAGTAAGTCGCACTCCGTCTTGCACAAACAACTTTGTTAAATATGGCTCAACTTGTTCCAAGAGATCCGCCACTCGAATCCAATTATAGTCCATAATGGGTGGAATATCAATGGCTTTCGTACGTAGCCAAGCCAACTTATTTTTCCACTCCAAATACATACTAGGCCCCACAACTTCCGGAAAGTTATACCACATGAAATCCCTTTGTAAACCAGGTTGTCTTTGGGGTTCCATTCCTACAAAATAAGGAAGCAAAACACAACCACAACCAACCCTGAATCAGAAAAATAAGAAAGAAATTTTACTTTTCTCCTGGCCCAATACCCATGTTGTGGCCTAGCGGGGCCACGTCGTAGCGTATAAACAACAAGAACAGTCAGACCAATTCATGCATAATATGTTATAATTCAATTCCAACAAAAAGGATTTTATCAATGCCTTATTTTGAGTTTAATAAACATAAATAATTCCACAAATATCATCAAAATCAGGCAATTTTCAACTGAACTATAAAACCCTAGATTTTTCTAATCTTTGAAATTGGTATAAATATTCAAATTAAAGCATCCATAACAGGTTATATGCAGTAATAAGTAGTTTAGAGTAAGAAATCACTAACCTTTTTGGATGAATCAAACTAAACTCGAAGAAAATTTGAAGAAATTTGGAGAAAACTGAAAAAATCGTCGTGACAGAGTCTTGACGGCGTGGGGAGCATTTTTGTAGTGTAAAAGATGAAAAAGAAGTATGACTAGGGCTTAACACTTTTCACTGCATAAAAATCGGTGCCACGTGGTGGCATTTTAATATTCTACGTATTACTGGATCTTTTTGTAGAGCACGTGCCACACCCTAAAACCATGAACGGTGGAAACGTTCTAGGGCGGAGGACGTCATGTACAATATCACAACAATGAATAGTAGTAAACAAGCAACAACATTATCCATTGCATTAATAATATAATTTCATACAAGTGTGTTCTGTCAAGTTATATAGACACCAAAAATACATATAAAAAATAAAAAACGAGTCTTGAACGAACTCCCTCTTCTCAAAATCTGGCACCTGTACCTATCTACCGGTAACATGAGAATACAAGTTATTTTGAAAGCGAGTATCAGCTTTAAAGCTGGTGAGATCATAAGTATATTAGTGTCTGTGTTTGTACGAAAGCATTTGTAAGATGTTTTGTAAGATGTTTTGTAAAATGTTTGAACTCTCCTAGAAAACCCTATGTTTCCTACTAATTGTAGCCTTCTACCAAGGCATCTAGTGTCTGTGTGTGTCTCTTGTAAGAGTGTGTATTCTCCCAAGTCCGACTACCATTAACCAAAAATATAGTTTTTACATTACCGTACATCGTGTGAATATTCACGAAGTGAATGTAATGGGGAAATATCATAGTACTATAGTATTTGTAATAAGTGACTACTGTTGTACTAACTACCTTAAACCAATTGATATTTAAAGTAACATGTGATCGACCTGTATCCTGCTACCGACTCTAGTAAAACGACGATGTAAGACGCCGTAAGAAATGACATTTGGAACCCGTAGACTTGCAAGTCCCACTGTAGCGAGCAACAAGGTGTAGGATAGTGAATACAGTATAGATCTATACGCAAACTCATACGCTCCCCAATTCAAGAGATTCTGGATACAAAAACGGTCATGGCAGGTAGTGCCATGCCCCGTTTAACGGTTCACATAACTGGATGAATGTATATGTAATGAATGTGCTAACTGTATTGTGTGTTCTTTCTCTGTCTAGCTGTATGTACTGTAATGTTCTGCGTGTGCTAGCTGTAATGTGTGTTCTCTCTCTATCTAGCATGTAAAGTAATAAACTGTGTGTACTAGCTGTATTGACTCATGAATGAACTGACTCATTGTATGTTTCATTTTTCTAGCAATAGTTTTAGTATCTTCCTAAACTACCCCTATGGTAGCTTACTAGTAATGTATGATCATGTTTGTATACCCTTGCTACCCAAAGGTATAGAAACTGATTGAAGAAAATTTTATGAATATGTATGTATACATGATATACAACAAATATTTAAACGACCTTCGGACGGACAACCGATGCTCTAAAGCCACATCCAAACAAGGAAAAGGAATCAATGCGAGCTGGCCTTCCTAAGTCTTTTAAACATTGCTTATATAACTATACATACATAGACATGCATTTGACAATATATAAGTATGAAAGAGTTTAAGTAAAAGTATTTGACAAGTAAAAGAGTTTGTAAAACAGTTTGAAGTAAAGCAGTCTGGTAACACAATTTGAAAATAAGAATCCACTAGTTTGGTAGTTATTAATCACATGTGATTGATATAATAACTAGAATTATTCAACTTGTATTCCCCCTCCTAATAAAAGCATTTAAAAACATTTAAAGGTTAATTAAGGGGTATGAACTCACCTGTAGTGAGTGGTATGGATGAACTGAAGAAATAGGATTGCTAGGTGTCAAGTGAACACTTGTACACACACAATGATCCTAGTTAACATATAAATACACATATATGTGTCTAATTAGTCTTTTAAACAACTAATTAACAAAATTAAGACATCCTAAGACAAGTTAAACACTTTATATAAGTGTTTTAAGCCCTAAGGAGTGCATCTAAGTGTTGTAGGACAAAGCTATTAGGTTTAGGGTTAAAGGGAACCCCTTACTTGAGTTTACGCTTTCTTGACCATAACTCATTGAGTTTACGGTCTTAAACCCTTGAGTTTACGGCCGTAAGCTCATACTCTTTTGACCATTTGATGAGTTGAAGGTTTATAAGTCCTTAGAAGCATTTCTACTTGATGTATAAGCCTAAGGAAGAAGTTAGGGCACCATTTCCCTCCTTTGAGGAGTTTACGGCCCTAAGACCATTTCCCTTTGGGTTTACAGTCGTAAACCCCTATAGAATATGGTATTTTGGTGTTCTCAAGTCCTTAACATATCAAAGAAAGGATCCATGATAGTTACTAAGGCATAGGAAGGGACTAGGGTCATTTTGGCCCCTAAAGAAGGGTTTACGGTCCAAGGTGTTCTTGGACCGTAAACACCTTTGATCTTGGTGTTTCCTTGTGTTTTCTTGATGTAAAGAAGTATAATAAGCTCTATGAAACTCTAGGATATAAGTACTTACAATATAGGAGCTTGAAATGAGCTAAAAGTCCAAGAACACTAGTGTGTGATCTTGGTGTTCTTGGTGAAACTTGAAGAATCAACCTTTTGGAACATTTTCGCGGATGGATGTGTGTTAAAACACTATATTTGGTGATATGCTAACTTGAAAGATCTAGAAACACTTACTAGATTGAAGATCTTGAAGAAAACTTGGATGATAGTTGAGAGAGTTTGAGATTTGTTCTTGAAAAGGTGGAAAAATGGTATAAATGACTAAGTGTCACTTATATACACCCTTCCTTGGGGTTGATGGCTTTAAACACCATTGTTTAGGCTGTAAAATCCAATATTTTGATGTGTTGGTACTTTATTGTTGCACAATAAACCCTAGTGCATCCTCTCTCCTGATATCTCCTAAAGTTTTAATCCTAAATTACTCAAACTTATTCTAAAAAGTCTGAAAATTAACAGTAACTGTTCTGACTTCTACTGACTTGATATGTTGTACAGAATAGAAATTTCGGGTTGTCACACCACGCGGTGAGAACAACTCGTCCATGTCGTGGCTATTATAACTTAGAAAAAAAATTCAAACAAAAATTCACTACACCCCACACCTGTTCATTACTTGCCCTCACAGAAACAATTAATGACAAAGACTAAAGAGTGAAAATCATTGGAAAAACAAACTAAATATTGAGAAACTAAAACAAAGCACAAAAGTAAAACTAAAAGAAAATGCAAACTGTGGGTTGCCTCTCGTAAACCCTTCTTTTTTAGGAATCTTTAGCTGGACTCGTTCCCGCTCTAAATTACAACGGTTTCTTCCAAGACCACATCCTCTCCTTCCCTATCTTCCTTTGGCATCCCTTCACTGTAATGCTTTACTTGATGTTCGTTGACTTTAAAGGTTGTCCCATATCCTTTGTATATCTCGATTGCTCCATGTGGAAAGGTTTCCTTGATCACGAATGGTCCATACCATTGTGTCTTCAGTTTGCTCGGAAAGAGCTTCATCCTTGAGTTGAAAAGTAGGACCTTTTAACCAGGCTCAAGATTCTTATTCCCTCTTAACCTACCATCATGCCATTTTTTTCCTTATATATCAAATATTTAGTGTATACTTCATTTCTTATCTCTTTTAAGGCATTCATCTACATCAAACGGTTAGTGTGGAATTTAAAGTTACAAGTCTTTAATACCCAAATTTCTTTGTGTTCGATTTCGACCGGGAAGTGATAGTTTTTACCAAAAACTATCCTATAAGGTGTAGTACCAAAATGCTTTGTCGGACCATACATTTTTATTACTTCCTACCAACCTTTCGAGAATTCTTTTTAGTACCTGATTTGTTATTTCGTTTTTCCCACTTGCTTGAGGATGATAAGGTTTTGCAAACCTATGGTGTACATCATATATTGTAACACCTTTGCAAGTTGCTCATTGCAAAAGTGGGTTCCTCGATCACTATTTAATGCTCTATGCATGCCAAAACGAGAAAATAACTTTTTAGAAATTTAACAACAACATGTGTGTCATTTCTAGGTAAAGCTTGCGCTTCTGCCCACTTCGACATGTAATCAACCGCTACTAGTATGTACTTGTTACCTTGTGAAGTCATAAATGGTCCCATAAACTCGATCCCCCATATATCAAACACCTTACAAACTTGAAGGATATTTTGAAGCATTTTAATGCATGAAGAGATGTTGCCCGATTTTTGACACGAATCATATTCCTTGACAAAGGTTGTTATATCCTTGAATATGGTAGGCCAACAGAATCCCACATCAAACACTTTCTTTCCCATGTAGTGAGCTCAATAATGTCCTCCGGTAGGTCCACTATGGCAATGATATAAGATATTTCTAGCTTCTTTCCCAAAACACATCTTCTAATGATCCCGTCGGGCAACTTCTAAATAAATATGGCTCGTCCCAAAAATAGTATTTGAGTTCGGAAAATAGCTTCTTCTTTTGTTGATAGGAGAGACGTTTTGGAAGGTAATTGATTGCAAGGTAGTTTACAATGTCTACAAACCAAGGCTCTTCTCCCTCAATAACCATCAGTACTCATCCAGAAAGTTGTCATCAATCTCTTCTTCTTTTAACTCCTCGAGTTTCATGTTCTCTAATCTCAATAGATGATCGGCCGCCACATTCTCCAATCTGTTCTTGTCTTTTACTTCAACCCATGGATTTGAAGCCTAAAGAGAATGAGAGCTTAGTGAAGGTGTTTATTTTTGGCTCTGTTCAGTGGCATTGTTTCGTTAATTGATCGGTCGCCACATTCTCCAATCCTTGACAAAGGTTTTATGAACCAGCGGTAAAATTCTACATCACCCAAAAAAAATATGCATCCGTTTAATGTTCGTTGGAGGTGGCAAGGTCGAAATTTTGTCAACCTTTGCTCGATCCAGCTCTAACCCCGCTTTGGCAACCTTATGTCCTAGTACTATTCCTTCTTTAACCATGAAATGACATTTTTCCCAATTCACGACCAATTTGGTCTCTTCAAACTTAGAAAGCATTAAATCAAGGTTAGATATACAATTATCAAATGAATGACCAAAAATAGAAAAGTTGTCCATGAAGACTTCCACGAATTTCTCCACTATGTCATGAAAGATAACGTTCATGCATCTTTGAAAGGTGGCTGACATATTGCATAAACCGAAGGGTGTTCATCGATAAGCAAAAGTCCCAGTTGGACATGTGAATGTAGTCTTCACTTGGTCTCCTAAATTAATTGGAATTTGAAAGTAACCTCAAAAAACATCTAAAAAGCAATAGAAAAGGTGACCCGATAAACGTTCGAGCATTTGATCAATAAATTGTAAAGGAAAAGGGTCCTTGCAAGTGGCATCGTTTAACTTGAAATAATCGATGCACACTCGCCAATCAGTTACCGTCCTAGTAGGAATGAGCTCGTTCTTCTCGTTTGTCACTACCATCGTCCCTCCTTTCTTTGGAACCACATGAACCGGGCTCACTCATGGGCTATCTGAAATTGAGTAAATTATTTTGGAGTCCATCAATGTCATCACCTCCTTTTTTACCACCTCTTGCATGTTCGGATTGAGTCTATGTTATGGTTGAACTATAGGCTTCAAGCCTTCTTCCAGAATGATCTTGTGTGATAAATATGAAGGGATTATCCCTTTGATGTAGGAAATCGTCCATGCGATGGCATTCTTTCGTTTTTTCATCACTTTCACTAAGCTCTCATTCTCTTTAGGCTTCAAATATGATGCAATGATCACATGCTTCTGTTCGTTATCTTCTAGGAAAAGTGGAAAAAGTACTCCAAATGATCAGGTAAGGGCTTGAGACTTGATTTTTGGCTTTATTCATTGGCCACATCGTGGGCTTCTGATTTCCATGTCGTGGGGCTTCTTTTTTCTTCGTTATGTCGTAAATTTTCTAACTCCCACATTGTGGGGCTTCTTCAGAAAGCCTTTTCTTCTCTTCATAATCACTTTCTTCCAGTAGCTATTCTAGCTCTTCAAGGTTATGTTCGACATCGAAATCATCCACTGTCAAAGTCATGTAACCATCTAACTCATTCTCTTTCCATTGTTGCATCTCTTTCTCCATAAATAAGTCGAAAGTATCCACTGAAAAAAGACCATGTCATCGCTATTCTTTGAGTGCTTCATTGCTCGATCAACACCAAATGTTATTGCATTTTCTACAACACGAAATGTCAGCTTTTATTCTCCAATGTCCACTAGAGCTCACGTGGTGCTAAGAAATGTTCTTCCAAGAATAATAGGGCTTTGATTATCCTCCTCCATGTCAAGTACTACGAAATCTGCAGAAAAGACAAACTTATCAATCTTACCCAAAAGATCTTCACAAAGACCTCTCAGGAATATAACCATCTTGTTGGCTAGATGAATGGTCGTGCAGATTGGTATCGGATCTAGGTGATTCAACTCCATGTAGAATGAATAGGGCCTTAATTTCACACTTGCCTTTGAATCGGAAATAACATGAATCGTTGCTAGTTTCCCGACTTGACACGGAAGTGTCAAGCTTCCCGGATCTCCCATCTTCTTTGGCAACTTGTTGAGCATAGCTGCTGAGCAATTCTCATTTGATATCACATAAGAAATCTTCATCCATCTTCTTTCGGTTTGTGAGTAGGTATTTTAAGAGCTTGTCATACTTTGGCATTTGTGTAATGACTTCAATAAATGGTGTTAGGGCCAGGATCCCCAAATTACATTCAGGATCCTCAAACCTCGGGATCCTCAAAAATACATTAGGACCCTGACTATTATCATTTATTCTCCTGATGTTTATACGGGTAATATGCTTCGTTATTTTTCAAACATGTGCAGAAATAATCAGTCAAAGACTTATTCTTAACGAATAATCATTATGACCATGCAAAAGACCAAGAAAACCAAGTCAAGTAATGTCTATAAGTTAATCTCGGAGGATCCCAGAATTGTCGGAGTTCTTGTTATTAGCTTTAGAGTCTAAAAACACTTGTATTTATCACACTACACACGACACCTATTAGAAAAATACTTGTACTTATATTCTTTACATTTATCTATAATCGAACTTTTTCAATCAACAAATTTATCAAGGCAGGTGATCATTATCACCTCCTAAGGTTTTATGTTGGAGATCCTAGCAAGGATTAAGGGCTTTCCTTGTAAACAACTTGTGTCACTTTGATCATCCTTTTATACTTGCATTATTATGAACATCACAGCCTCTCATACAATTTGGTCGATTCTTGCTTGTTCGTTTTTTAGACCAAAATTGGTGCCCACTGTGGGGCCATGATGTTCAAAATCCTTCAAAAAAATCATGTCTACACAATCGACCCTGTCCTCTTCCTCAATTCCTCCCATTTCCTCCAAAAACCTTCCACCACCTTCTGCTGGAGCTCACAAGAAAGCCTCAGAAGCACCGAAGAACAACACTTCTCTGGTCGTTACCCTAGGACTCCAAGATCCTCCTGTGCTGATTTCCAACAATGTAATATTCACTATGATGAAGAGAATGGAATGACAAATCTCCCAACAACAGGAGGATAACAGGATAATTCTCGAGGAAGTGGAGAAATGAGGAAAAAAAATCCACAAACCTCAGGAAGCAGAACCCTCGATCTTGCAGTCCAAGATCCTCAACACCGGCCTCTGTTCCCGCTTGGGGCGCAGCTCCAAGAGAACAAGACCATACCACCCAGGATCCCACTGAAACCTTTGTTACTCCTAGTAACAAGGATCCTGGTAACCCCATCAATAATAATATCTTTACTACTAACTCAATGGATCTTGATACAGGTTTAAGCCCGATAATGGCCAAGGAGCTCTGATAGCTAAGACAAATGATCTCAAGCATGCCAGAGTAGTTCAGCCTGTACCGGGAGTATCTCACACAAGCCACACGATCTCCAGATTCGTTCCAACAATAACTGATACCAAAGTCCCAAAGCACTTTCAGACCCCTAGCATGAAGCCTTATGACGGGACTATGGATCCTGAGGATCACGCGACATAATACAGGGAAAGGATGGATATCATTCCCATCCCCACTCATTTGAAAGAAGCATGCATGTGCAAGGGTTTTGGTTCAATCCTCATAGGATCAGCTTTAAAATGTCTTCTTAATGTTCCTCCCTATTCTATTGCATCATTTGCTTATTTAATTAATTAATTTAACAATCAACTTTCTTGTAGCACAACATTCGAAAAGATCACTAGTGATCTCTATCGGGTGGACCAGGACCCTAAGGAATCCCTTAGGAATTTTGTGAACATGTTTGGCAGGGAAGCCCTAAGTATCCCTAACATCGACATGGAAACGACAGTCGAAGCCTTTAAAAAGGGCTTGAAGAAAGATTCATCTTTCTATGAAGACCTCGTAACGACTCCATGCATGAGGATGAACGAATTCAAAAGCAGAGCACTAAGATTCATCAGGCTCGAACAAGACAAGGAGATCCAAAAAGGAGCAACCCACCAATATTTTATGATCACCCGAATAGAAAGGCTGATTCCTTGGCCCAAAGAGCCAATAAATCAAAACCTTATTCCAAACCTGACCATCATAGGGTTAATGCCCTTAAAGATGAGGGAGAGGAAGAAGATTTTACTAAGATTACTGACTATTGTTTTTTATGGATATTTCAGGTGTAATATTTTCTATGCAAGATCTTGGAGACAAAGCAAGATGGCCAAGAAATGGAGAAAAATCCACCACTTGGAAAGACAAGTCCAAATAGTGTGCATACCATGAAGACTTCGGTCACATCACAGAGGATTTCATAGCTTTCAGGAAGGAGATCAGATACCTCCTAGGCAAAGGATACCTGAAAGAAATCCTTGGAAGAATAAATGAGAGATCTAAGGAAAAAGATCAGGATCCTCAGAAGATCCTCAACATACCAGGACCCCTCTTGTTGATGCCAAGGTAATCAATGTGATCTCTGGAGAATCTGACATTTGTGGTACCTCTTATTCTGCAGCGAAGAGGCACGTTAACATATCCAAAATGGAGAAGGAAAAAGGACAATGGAAGAACACATCGATCACAAACGAAAAGGAGATCAAATTTGACGAAGCAGATAGACAAGATGTCCAGGACCCTCACCATGACGGATTGGTGATTACTCTCTACATCTCCAACCACTTCGTTAGAAGGATCCTCGTTGATGGAGGATCCTCAGTCAACATCATACTCCTGGACGCGTTGAAAAGAATGAGCATCCCGGAGTCTGAGATAATTGCAAGATCCTCAATGCTAATTAGATTCAGCGGCGAAACCAAGCACACATTCGACGAGATAAAGCTACCTATCTATATAGAAGGGGTAAACTTTGTACAATGTTTTTTGTGTAATTGATACGTTATCCTCTTATAATATCATACTAGTTAGACCGTGGATCCACAAAACGAAGGTCGTTCCATCGACATATCAGCAATGCGTAAAGATGCCTACCCCATGGGGGACAGTGAAGATCATAGGAGACCAACAAGAATACAAGGAATGCTACAAGATTTTGATGAAATCTTCAAAAAAAACCACAACAAGCATAGCCATTAAAGCAGGGGCACGAGACATGCTAGAAGCGAGAGAGCAAGTTATAAAAGAAGTGCCCCTAAACCTTGAGGATCCTAAAGCCAAAGTTCTCATAGGATCCTCGATCCCTGAACAAATCGAACATGATCTTATAAAGTTCCTCAAAGCTAGAAGGAAGATGTTTTCATGGAAGCGTGAGGAGATGACAGATATTGATAAAAGAAGGAAATTTGCATTGAAAAGAAACCAAGTTATATAAGAAGAAGTAGCAAAACTTCTCAAAATCGGGACGATCAAGGAGGTGAAATTCCCAAAATGGCTAGCTAATGTGGTTGTGGTACAAAAGTCGAACGGTAAATGGAAAGTGTGTGTAGATTATACAGATCTTAACACGTCTTGTCCCAAGGATCTGTTCCCTCTACCACACATAGACTCCATGATAGACGCAACAGCGGGTCATGAATTACTAACATTCATGGATGCATCAGCATGATTCCAACAGATCCATATGGAACCCTCTGACCAAGAGGACACGACGTTTATAACTCCAAAAGGTATTTATTGTTATACCGCCATGCTATTTGGTCTTAAAAATGCAGGTGCAACATACCAAAGACTGGTCAACAAGATGTTCAAAGAGAAACTAGGGACACCATCGAAGTCTACATCTATGACATGGTGGTCAAGTCCAAAAACGCTGAGGATCACCTCAAGGATCTCGAACAAGCCTTCGACATCCTGGATCAATATAACATGAAGCTAAATCCCTCTAAATGCCACGTTGGGATGAGATCAGGTAAGTTCCTGGGATACATGGTAACCAAAAGAGGAATCGAAGCGAGCCAAGAACAAATCAAGGCCATACTTGATCTAAGATCACCATGCTTGACAAAAGATATTCAGAGACTAAGAGGAAGAGTGGCAGCCCTAAATAGGTTCATCTCAAGATCCTTAGAAAGATGCAAGCCTTTCAATGACATCTTGAAGAAGAACAAAAGATTTGAATGGAACTAGGAAAATGGACATGCTTTTCAAGAACTTAAAAAATATTTAAGTTCACTACCCCTATTGGTAAAACCATTAGATGATGGAACCACTCCTTCTCTAGCTCTCAGTATCCTCAAACACGGTGAGTGCAGTATTATCTAAGGATCTTAATGGTGACCAACATTTCATCTACTATGTAAGTAAAAGTTTATTGGATCCTGAAACCAGGTACTCCCACCTTGAAAAACTTATACTTGCATTAGTAACTGCTTCTACTAAATTAAGACATTATTTTGAAACACACCCTATAAATGTAAAACCTAACTATCTCATTAAGAATGTTATGAGAAAACCAAGAATGTCAGGAAGAATGGAAAAGCGGTACGTGGAGCTAAGCACATACGACATAAAGTATCAGCCAAGATCTGTGATAAAATCTCAAGCATTGGCAGACATTGTGGCCAACGTTAGTGGTGATCTAAGAGGAGAAGTTGAAATAGAAGCCAAAAAATTTCTAGAAGAAGAGAACATGGGAAGATGGACGCCATTTACGGATGGAGCATTAAACCAAAGAGGAACTGGCTTGGGGATCATACTAAAATCGCCACAGAGGGACATCCTACCCCATGCAATCAACTGTGAGTTCAATGCAACCAACAATGAAGCAGAATACGAGGCACTAATCATGGGATTACAGCTAGCCAAAGATTTTCAAATCAAGGATCTTCAGGTATTCATGGATTCTTTATTATTAACTAACCATTTCAATGGATCCTATGTAGTAAAAGGAGAGAAGTTAGCGCTATACCTACAGATCCTCAAAAACCTAGCCTCAGAATTCGAAACATTTAGCCTAAAACAGGTTCCTAGAGAAGAAAATGTTGAAGCAAATGCTTTAGCGAATCTATAAACCTCTCTAAGAATACCACCAGAAACCAGGATCCCAATCACCCACTTGTTGATCCCAGAAATCGAGGATCTTGCCAAGTGACTGAAGAATCCCGACGACCATGTGGAAACTACTAAAGTTGCTACAATCGAAGATCCCATTTCAACACTTCCATATTAGGATCCTAAGATCAAGGATCCCTCTCCAACCTCGGGATCCTGAATCCAACCTATTATGGAATACCTTTAGAATGACATGATCCCTAAATATGAAAAAATGTGAAAGGGCATTCAGAACAAGGATCTCAAGGTTTGTTATAATCCAAGGTAAGATGTACAAAAAATATATGGCAGGTCCATACCTTAGATGTTTAGAAGATCATGAAGCTGCAGAAGTCCTAAGAGACATACATGGAGGAGACTACGACAACTACATTAGGGGCTGATCCTTATGCTCAAAAGTGTTGAGAACAGGTTACTAGTAGCCAACCATGAAGAAAGATTCCTTCCTTCATGCCCATAAAGGAGATGCTTGTTAAAGACATAACAACATCATGCATCAACCAGCAGAACCTCTACATCTTATCATTTCCCCTTGTCCCTTGATGAAATGGGGAATGGATATAGTGGGTAAATTGCCAGTAGGTCCTGGAGGAAAAGTCTTCATGCTAGTGATGACTGACTACTTCTCAAAATGGATAGAAGCTGAAGTTTTCGTCTAGGTAAGAGATAAAGTCGTAGTTTCCTTCATTAAGTGTAATATTTTGACCAGGTTCGGAATCCTTTCCGAAATCATATGCGAAAATAAATCCCAATTCATAAGCAAAAGGACAAGAGACTTTTGCACAAGTTGGGGGATCAAGATGGTAATGTCCAATCTTGTCCACCGTCAAGCCAATGTTCAAGTAGAGTCCAACAACAAAATCATAGTCAACAACTTGAACAAAAGGCTGGATGAGAAGAAAGGAAGATGGGCAGAAGAACTTCCTTTCGTATTGTGGGCAGATAGGACCACTTCCAAGGTAGCTACGGGTCAAACCCCATACTCCTTAGTGTTTGGAATGGAAGAAATGATTCCCAGTAAAGTGGTGATCCCAATAGCAAGATACCTACTTCAAAACCAAGAGAAAAACGACAAGATCCTGTTCCAAGATCTCGATACTATAGATGAACTCAGGGATCTTGCCAAGATCCGCATCGTTGCTCATCAACAAAGAATCACCAAGGCGTACAAAAAATATAAGAGTTAGAAGGTTCCAAACAGGAGACTTGGTATTAAGTAAAACTTTCCAAAATACCAAGGATCCTAATGCAGGTAAACTGACACCAAAATGGGAAGGACCATATCTCATAGATGTCGAAGCAGGAAAGGGGGCATATCTGTTGGCTAAACTCGATGGAAATTTCCTACCAATATCTTGAAATGTTATACATCTTAAAGCTTATTTCATGTAAGTAAAGTCATTTTCCAACGCGCTTAAGGTACACATGCTATTTACCTTTACCCTCTATTATTATTACTATTTATTCTATTTAAATACCATTATTGACTTAAACATCAGAGGGGAATTAGCTAGGCTAATGTCCACCCCTAGCAAATGTTTGATGCGCGTAGGGACTCAAGGATCCTGATCCACAAGGATCCTGGTGTTTAAAAGACCACTGGTATCAAAGAGTTCCATAACTGCAAACATCCTATGATTTACAATATGAAATTCCTAAGAATAAGATATTGATCATCTCTCCTATGAGTACGGTACTTAATCCCCTCTAAGGTTTAAAGAGTTAATTACCTCTTTCACATGAGTTAAGGTTTATACACGTCGCTTGGACGCACATTATCTAACTATGGGATGTGAATAAGGGGATCATTTCACGTTGTAGTGACTTGGCAACCCTCTTATTTCTGAACATAATTTAAGATCCTAAAGTTGAAACAGAAGGTTTATAACATTTTCATGTTATCTCAAGTTAGGATCCTCCCCAGATAATACACAAGCTTTATAAAATTTTCATGTTATCTCAAGTTGGGATCCTCCCCAGATAATACACAAGGTTTATAACATTTTCATGTTATCTCAAGTTGGGATTTCCCGTAGAAAACATACGAGGTCCATAACATTTTCATGTTGCGATCTTCCCCATAAAATAAATAAAATTTATAACATTTTTATGTTATCATATGATTTGGGATCCTCCCCAAAAATTGACTAAGTTTGAATTTTCCCAAGGTTTTTCAAGAGTTACGATACCAACATATTGCTTGTAAGAGGGATACTCCTCGTAAAAGATGTAAAATTTGTAGCATTATAAAGTTGCAAAAGTCTTTTCAATCATTTTCCAAGTTAGAGTCATTACCAATCAGCTCCTCAAAGTTCAAAACAATCAAGGATAGTCCTTGAAAGCTAAAGATCCTTCCATGAACAAACCCTAGGATCTTGTAAAGCGAAAAGAATTATAACTTTACACTTCTCCTGTAAGTGGGTCCCAAAGGCTACAAATTCCAAAGATAATCAGGTTCTATCTATCCTTATTCTTACTAGTATTTCTTATCGAAGATTCATCCTAAATAGATCTCAACTATTTTGGGATCCTAAATGGGTTAGTAGTTGTTTTCATATTATTAGGATCATGAGAGTTCTTATAAACCATAGACTACTTAGGATTCTGATTGTAAAAATCCTTGAAAATCCTACTACTATAATCACACAATAAAGCATGTAAAGAAATGTTAAAACAACCATAGCATTAAGGGGTTGCCCACCAACCCCACAAAAAAACGAGAAAAAGAAACAGTAATATTGTCTTACATCACCAAGAAAACCATAAACTAATTAAAACCAAATTTTAGCAAGCCTAAACTATTCATTGGTTATCATCTCCTGTGAACTTCTCTACCTTGCCCACCTTTGACGGTTGCCCTTCATGATCCTGACTGGTATTCACAAGCTTACCAATTAACTTGGCCAAAGCTTCACGTCACCCTGTTAGATCCTAGGATCTTGCATTGGAGACATCCTCAGCTAACCTGATCTTCGATTCCCAAACAATTATGGCAGCACTGGATTTCACCTCCGTAATCACCTCCTCCATCTCAACAACATGATCTTCTTCTTTCTCGGCCTTTTCCTTTCTCAACATCTCGACCTCCTTGAGGAGATCTTTATTGGTTTCCTTCCACTCCTTCTCCCGCTCCTTCAGGATTTGCTCAGCCTCCTCAGCCTAGATCCTTAGATCAACTACAGACTGGGAAACGTGAGCAGAAACCTGAAACAATTATGGCATCAGTAAAAACAAGTAGGAATCAGAAACTAATATCACACAAACACTTACGACTTGGGAAAAGGAAAGCAACTTTTTTAGGGCCTCCTCGACTTCGAGATTTTCCAGGTTCAGATCCGTGGCTTCTGAGGTTTTCCTCTTTCGAGAACCTAGTCTCTACAGTGAGGTCAATGTGAGATTTCTTAAGAGGAAGAGGATAAACATGTTTTTCCTTCTTGACTACAATCAGGCCGCTGGACATATCATCCTCGAGATTAGACAAACCAAATCGGGCATTGAAACAAGTGGCCTTAGATCCTACACATCGCACAAGATCCTTGTTATTTCAGGATCCTCAGTAGTCTAGGGTCCTTGATAACTCTAAACTATTATATTCAAAATAAGATATGTTACCGGTAGCCATAGGTGCAGTGGTGGAGGAACCTTCTTGGAGACCAAAACAATCAAATTTGAAAGACTGGTTCAACTTATTGATCCAGAACAAAATCCTCTAAACAATAGGCATGGCCGGGATGAAGGAAATCTTAGTGACCGCAAAGAACTTGGAGATGATTCCAAAAAAAACATACTTCAAACCCAGAGAAAAGGGGTATTCGGTAAAGCATACCCAAAAGGAGGAAACGGAATCGGGTTGATCCTTCGGGTTGAAGGGTTTGAAAACAGCATCATCGGGGAAAGCATCGGCCAATTTCAGCGATTCGATATCACCATCATCGAAAGAACATATCTCGTCTTACGATAGGATCTTTTGATCAATAAGATCATCCTCAGTAGGGGCGAGAATGTTCTAATGAGAGATGGTCATTTTCTTGCCCATGATCAGTAAAAAGAAAGTAATAAGAAGAAGTGAGAAGAATATCTTCAAAGATGACTGATAAACCCATGGATGAAAGGTAAAAGACGCAGGGAAGAGTAGCTCTGATCGATTGCTCCTATTTATGTCGAGTCAGAAGAAAGAAAATAGTTGATTTGACCGTTCATGATGTTTTTTGAATGAATAAATTCTATCCGTTAGGATTTAAAATTTAAAATCCATTATCATTTTTGTTTCTTTTTTATTTTTATTTTTAAATTACCCTTTTAAATTTTGGTGAACTAACTCCAGATTATTTCTCAGGAATAATTTTGGGGCAATTGTTAGGGCTAGGATCCCGAAATTATATTCAAGATCCTCAAAAATATTTTTGGATCCTGACTATTATCATTTATTCTCCTAACGTTTATACTAGTAATATGTTTCGTTATTTTTCTCACATGTGCAGAAATAATCAGTTAAAGACTTATTCTCAACGAATAATCATTATGATCATGCAAAAGACCTAGAAGACCAACTCAAGTAACGTCTATAAGTTGATTTCGGAGGATCCCGAAATTGTCAGAGTTCTTGTTATTAGCTTTAGAGTATAAAAAACACTTGTATTTATCACATTACACACGACACCTAGTAGAACAACACTTGTACTTATATTCTTTACATTTCTCTGTAATCGACCTTTTTCAATTAATAAAATTATTGAGGCAGGTGATCATTATCACCTCCCAAGGTTTTATGTCGGAGATCTTAACAAGAATCAAGAGCTTTCCTTGTAAACAACTTGTGTCACTTTGGTCTACGTGTTGCTTGGAAGTGTGCCCGGTAAACGCTCGTTGCTCTGCCTCGAAAGTTGAACTATTTGTTTCTCGATGTTACGAATCGAGGCTTGCTGATTTCGAAGGACAACACCAGTTTCATCATGTTTTTTTCAGACACAGCTACAAATCGAGCAAGCAATGCTTCAAAGTCATTCTCCTTTCCAATTGCTCCTTTTGATAAAAACTGCGACCTTGTTTCTTGTACTTCTCTTCTTTTACCTTTCTATAATCATCATACGAGAGCCACTCCATCTTCGGGATAGGTCGAGCTGGACCGAATCCGGTTCGTTCGGAATATTCTGGAAGGCCCAGAAAACAGCTTGCTTTGAGAGCAAGACGTCGCCCTAGGTTTTCTAGGGGCCGACCTATAAGGGTTTTTTGCTGCCTTTTAGGGTTTTGAAACCTATAAATATTGCTCTCTAGGAGCCGTAATCTCTGCTCAAAAATTCACAACTCTCTCTCTCTCTCTCTCTCTCTCTGTGTGTGTGTGTGTGTGTGTGTGTGTGTGTAATTTCTTCCTGGTTTCTGAGTATTCGCTTTGCATTTATCATTTTTCTATTGTTGTTGGAAAATCGATAAATTTGCATTAAATTCTGAGGTTTTACACTGTTTCTTACAGCTGATAAAAGCGAAATAAAAACCTTTAAGGGATAAGAGTTAGATCCATGCAAGTTTCTACAAATCGATATCAACTACAAACATCGGTTTTACTTTATTGTTTCGCATTTAAATTTGTCTAATAACTGGACAGTCTGTTTCTACTTCTTTTTTATAATTAGATCTGATGGAAAAGGATCAACTTGATTTCTAGACGAAACTTGGTTACAATAATAACATAATTGGATTTATTATGTTGCGACATCTCAACGTTTAATAATCTATATTAATCTTTGGTTGTTTTGGTTGTTTGTGAAAACGTTTGGATATTTGGTCATACTTATTATTTGTCCGTTCGTTTGTTTATCTATTCTAAATAATTCGTGATTAAT
Source organism: Lactuca sativa (assembly GCF_002870075.4). NCBI lineage: Eukaryota > Viridiplantae > Streptophyta > Magnoliopsida > Asterales > Asteraceae > Lactuca > Lactuca sativa. The sequence goes on from NC_056629.2 coordinate 3,429,709, forward strand.
TCATAATGCTAATTATCGAATTGTTGAATATAAGTTAGAAATTCAACAACTTATAGCTTATAGTGATAAAACTTTTCCCTTGTGCGTAAACATTTAAGATATGACAAGAGATTTAATGATGTCTTAACTCTTAAGTGACATGATAACAGACCATTTTAATGTTAGATATCTTTCAATTTCCAGTTTCTGATTAGCTAAACTTTTGACTGTATATCAACACGAAAAACACTTTCAATGGTTACATGTAAATTCAAATAAAGATCTTATGCCTTCTCTTAGAACGTGGAACGAGACTAATCTTAGGTTAGATATCTTTCCCTAACAATCAATATCACTAGTCTTATCACCATGATTATTTGTATGTAATCTTACATACACAAGAACGTTGAGTGAGTGAAAAAACTCAAAAAAATTGGAAGCAAATTAAGACGTGGTAAACGAACGACCTATATGTTAGAATCAAATCATAAAATTCAAGACAAAGTACAACTTCTAATACAGGAAGTGTATATTTCAATGCATGAAGTACAACCCGTATTTCTAATCCATGAAGTATACCCTCCAATGCATAAAGTACAACTCGTAATGCATAAGGTACAAAATATTCTAGATATTTTTCACTTAAGTGGTATTTATAGCAAACAAACTAGTAGGGTGAGAAGTAGGAGGATATGCTTCTATAAAAAAACTATAATTGTTGTATGAGAATCTTGAATTATAGTGTGATGCTGATGGGCATTTAGAGTTTGGTGGGTACCATGTATACACACAATTTGCCAAAAAAGATAGATTTGGACCACACATTTAATAGTGTATTAATGGTATATGATGGTGAAATTTTCGTTCCCACCATTAATCGGGTGAGAAGAGCCAATTAGCCACCACAATAACTAGAATGTGCTTAGAAAAAAATGAATTTGGACCCATTTATTGAAAGTGGTACATGTGCTTTGTGGGTTGTACTTGCATTTGGTGTTTACCAAAGGTTAAATTTGGTCCAAAGTATTTTGGGTGATTTGAGTTTGACCTTCTAGCGTTTTACATCAATTTTTTAGCTGAAAAACAATTAAATATATGTATTAAAAAAATCAACATCCTCAATATCCATTATCCAATGCACAAACACATGGCTAAGTATGTCGAACAAGTTTTTTCTCAAACAAATAACTTTTTTTTAAAATAGGATATAGTGATTATTGTTAATAATTTGAATTCAAATTCGGAAAAATAACCATTTAACTAAAAGGCAAATATCATAAAAGAAGTTTTCACGAAGTATTCCGTTTCACCCTTTTACATATTTTAGGTTTATTAAAACCGAAAGTTAACATAAATTTTTGCATTCTTGCCCATTTAATAGATTACCCGATTAGTAGCCGGTTAACTATACACGTAGCGTGCCACATGGTACTGAATAACCTAACGTAATGCCACATAGGTGTTGAGGTGAAATTTCCCTTATTTTAAAACTAATCTGATATAGGAAGAAAAGAAGGTAGCAATAAGCTTAACAATAATTTGACAGAAACACCCTATTATTAAGCTGAAAGATTTTTTATGACGTTTATCCTCAATATTGATATATAATGTATTGTGCAGAGAGATTTTGAATATAATTAAACTTATTATTTTTAATTATATTTAAAATCTTTCAGGTTATATATATATATATATATATATATATATATATATATATATATATATATATATATATATATATATATATATATATATATATATATATATATATATATATATATATATATATGGAAAATCACAATAAAATCCCTACATATTGGCTTCATAATCGATTTAGTCCTTATATTTATTTTTTATTCAACTAAGTCCCAAACACTGGTAATCGTATTCAATTTAACCCTTTAACCCGGTCAACAGGTCATCCAACTTTCAAAAATTACATTTTTGGCCCAGATTTCAAATTTTATTACAAATTTGGTCCAAAATTTACACTTTTTGCGCAGATTTTAAATTTTGTTACAAATTTGATCAAAACTTTACCTTTTATGCCTAAATTTTAGAATTTTATTATGAATTCATCCTAACTTTAGTTTTTTTACAACTTTTTTTCTCAAAAAATTGTTTCTAATATGTTTTTTCTTTATAAAATCATATTTATACAAAAAACGTATTTTTACATAAAAATATTATATTTTCTATATAAAAACTTTTTTGTATATGAAGTATCTAGTTATAAAAATATATATTTATTAAGTTATAAATATATATATACAAATCCGTTTTTATAAAAAAAAATGTATACAAAAACGTACTTTACAAAAAAAAATGTATACAAACACCTATCACCTTTATATATATATATATATATATATATATATATATATATATATATATATATATAGACTTAGGTTATTTTGTTTTTATTAACTATTGTGTGCCAGAATGCACGGATCTGGACCACCGGATGGAATAGAATCAAAGGTCATGATTTGAGGGTTTATGATATTATAATAGGATAACATGTACCATATAATCACACAAATTTCAGCATAAGGGCATTTTAGTCAATTAACCTATACTAAAAAAGGAAATTTTCGGATTTTTACGGATAATTAAGTAATTTATTTTTAAAAATATGAATATTTTAAATTAATTCAAATTTAAAAATCTGATTTTATTCTGTCAGAATGACAAAATGTCAACCATAAACTAATAAATATATTTTCGATTTTATTCTGTAATAATGACAGAATGTCAACCATAAACTAGTAAATACATTCTGAAAGAATACACAAAATCGATTATTGAACTAATAATATACCAAACAATTACATTGTATGATTGTGATTCGTTGAATAATAACAACATTATGAAAGAATAACAAGTGTAATTCTTAAAAAATAACAACATTCTTAAACAGTGAGTGTGATCATTCTTTGATTCATTCTTCAAGTCTTTCCCATCAGGTCTTCAAGCCATTTCTATCACAAATTCATTGTCAAATATTTTGTAGTGATACACTTGTAACAAGTGCACATTAAAACATGTAAATAATTAACTACTATTCTATAAGAATATACATTCTATTGTAGATTATTCCACCAGAATATGACGATGAATAGTGTATTCATTTTGGAAGATCGGTAATAATTAACTACTATTCTATCAGAATATACATTCTAGTGTAGATTATTCCACCAGAATACGACGATGAATAGTGCATTTTGGAAGACCGGCTTGTTTCAGTACATTGAGTTTGTTTCCTCTTCTTCACAAGTGAAAGTTAAGATATTATTCACAATAGAAAGACTTTGTTTCCTATCAAGCTTCTTCTTTAACAATCCATAACCAATCCAAAACTACAACAACCAACATTTAATAAATTATACCGATTAGTATAATTCAGATAAAAAAAATCTCAAAACATATTATGCCTTTTAGTATTCGAAAAGAACAGACCATAGATGTAAAAAAAACGTTTGCAGTGTATTTGTGAGTTCCTTGTTCACTTTATAATTCTCAAATATCAAAATCGAATATCCGAAATTCACTAATTTAGCATTGAATATTTGAAAAGAAAAATATGAATTCAATTAACACTCAACAGAAGTATATGGACTATGGTACCTTAACAATCAATATAAACCACTGATAGGGGTGCAAACGAGCCGAGCCGAGCCCGAGCCTGGTCAGGCTCGGCTTGGGCTCGTTTAAGTTATACGGGGCTCGAGCTCAAGCTCGGCTCGATTCGAGCTTCTAGTACTGAGCTCGGCTCGAGCTCGTAAATAATTATACAAGCTCGACTTGGGCTCGGGCTCGACTCGTTTTTTGTCTGACGTGCCTAAATAAGCTTAAGCTCGACTCGAACTCGTTAAGAAGCTCGTTTACTAATACCCTAAATCCCTAATCCCCAAATATGATTTTATTTTAATATATAAAAATAATAATAAATTATTTTATATAAAGGCTCGTTTAGGCTCGCGAGCCTAATCGAGCTTAGTGACATAGGCTCGAGCTCGAGCTCGTTTAATAAACAAGCTTAATATTAAGCTCGAGCTCGGCTCGGGCTCGTTTAAAATCGGTTTCGAGTCGAGCTTTTAACGATCCGATCCTGAGTAGCTCACAAGTAGCTTGGCTCGTTTGCACCCCTAACCACTGATATCTCACAAGCTAACGAATAAAGGATTTTTCATTCAAGTATCCAAGAGAATTGTGAATACAGAAGGGATGCACTAAGTTTTAGGAATTTGTTATTCCAACCACAACCAAGATTATGAACATCAAAATTCACGCGGGATAATTGTGAATACAGAAGGGATGCACTAAGTTTTAGGAATTTGTTATTCCAACCACAACCAAAATTATGAACATCAAAATTCACGCTACTACTATTATAATAAAAATTAATAATAATGTAACTCAAATAATTTATACACATTCGCGCCCCACTATCTCACCATGAACGAATGATAGCAAATTACTTAAGATGGAAGAAATCATTTACCTCCTAGTTAAGATGGAAGAAATCATTTACCTCCTAGTTATATTGCAAAACTTTGACGCTGGGATTGAGATATTAGGGATTTTTAATTTATCACATTGAAACTTACTTGGATGGTGAAGCCGTCAACACGATTTAAGTTAGAACCAATGTGATCTGCGACCGCTACTGGTGGTTTCCGCCGGCAGCAAATAGTCTACGACCATCTTCAATTAAACGGTCAGTCTCAGGGGGAATCGGTGGTGGTGCTTTTGGGTCTGTAGAAGAAGAAGAAGAAGCGGTGGATCAGAAACAATGGTGAGTACGATTTAGGGCTAATTGTTCTAAATTTATATTTGCTTATTGCGTGATATCAGGAATATTGATTGTCTACCATAATTAACTATGCAAAGTTTACTATAATACCCTTAAATGATTTATTTAATTATTTATTTTTTTCTAAATTCCTATTGGTGCATTCATGCACACAATAGTTGCTATAAACATTTGAACCTAACTCTCTCTCTCTCTCTCTCTCTCTATATATATATATATATATATATATATATATATATATATATATATATATATATATATATATATATATATATATATATATATACACATATACATATACATATATATACATATACATATACCTATATATATATATATATATATATATATATATATATATGCACACAAATAGGTGTGTATCTATTTTTTTTTTATAAAATCGTGTTTTTTTATATTTTTTTGTAAAAATGTGCTTGACTAATTTTTTATATAATACATGTTTGTATACATTTTATAAAAAAAGTCTTTAAATAATTTTTTATACAATACGTGTTTGTATATATTTTATAAAATCGTGTTTGAATATATTTTATAAAATGTCTACAAACACGTATTATATAAAACATTATTCATACAAGTTTTTATAAAAAAAATGTAAACAAACACCATTTTATAAAAAAAAAATATAGATAAAATAGGTGTTTGTATACATTTTTTTTTGTAAAATACGTTTTTGTATACATTTTTTTATAACAACGGATTTGTATATATTTATATACTTAATAAATATTTATTTTTATAACTAGATATTTCATATAAAAACAGTTTTTAAAAAAAGTTTTTATATAGAAAATATAAGATTTTTAAGTGAAAATACATTTTTTTATATAAATATAATTTTATAAAGAAAAAACTTATTAGAAACAATTCTTTGAGAAAAAAGTTGTAAAAAAAACTAAATTTATGATGAATTCATAATAAAATTCTAAAATTTGGGCAAAAAGGTAAAGTTTGGACCAAATTTGTAACAAAATTTAAAATCTGGGCCAAAAGTGTAAATTTTGGATCAAATTTGTAATAAATTTTGAAATCTGGGCCAAAAATGTAATTTTTGAAAGTTGGATGACCTGTTGACCGGGTCAAAGGGTTAAATTGAATACGATTACCGGTATTTGGGACTTAATTGAATAAAAAAAATATAGAGACTAAATCGATTATGAGGCCAATATGTAGGGACTTTATTGGAGTTTAGGGGACTTGTATTCACAAAAATTCTTCAACATAGTGGTAGGGCGCTTGTATTCACGTTTTAGGGGACGTAGTAGGTTCCGAGTTCGAATCTCGCTTCCCACTTCTTCCCCTCCTATTTGTGCTTAATTTTTAAATAAAGAAAATGCCAACTCAGCGCCTATGTGGCGCTATGTCAGCTCAATCAGTGTTATGTGGCACGCCACGTGTAGTTAATTCTCTAATAACATGTTAAAAGGGCAAGAATACAAAAATATATGCAAGTTTTTGGCTTTAATAAATCTAAATTATGAAAAATGGTAAAACTGAATATTTCGTAAAAACTTAAGGGCTTTTATGACATTATCCCTTAAGTTAACTGATAAATGGCAGGATATTGATACAAAGCCTTAAGTTTGTAAAATTTGATGATTAAAATTTTTTTGATGTCTAAACTTTATAAAGTTCCTTTATTATTTATGGCAATTAGACAAAATACATATGACATATTTATGCAGATGAGATGACAACCCACCACTAAAGTGTATATCAACCCTCCGCAATGTGGTGGTTGGTTTTGAGGTGGAATGTGATCACTGCTACAACTTGCTACAAGTGATGTAATCCATTTATCTTCATTCTCTCTTTATCTTTCTGTATTTTTTAATTAAATAAAATATATATTCTTTATTTAAATAATAAAAAAATAAGAGGGATATAGGTATTTGGAGTGGTGAGTATATTATAGGTAGTTAAGGTGTTGTTTGTTTTTTTTAAACGAAAATGTCTAAAGTTTGTGGATTAAATCTACAACACTCTGCAACAAAATAGGTGGACCAATGGTTGGAACCTATAATAAGAAGTCTGTTAGTTTTTTTAATATCTGGAGACATCTACAAAAAACCAAAATTAACCTTACAATAGTTAAAAATTATTTTAAATAAAATATATTTAGTTTAATCATATGCAAATCAAATATAAAGATCATTGTGACGATATGATTTTTAAATACGTTAATACAAAATAATTAAACATTAAATTTGTTAAATAATTTTTTTGTTAATTTAGCGAACAACATGTTCATTTTGTTAAATTTTCGAATACAATGATTATTTTTCCGTTTAGCTTCAATAAATTTGATAATTTTAGTGATTAACTTTATAATTTATTAATATTTAGTTATAGAAAATATAATACAAAAACAAATAATTATTTGAAATTTACTAAATGGTTTTGAAATTATGTAAAAATATACTCGAATTGTTTATATATCCTTCATAATATTATTAAAATAATAAACATGTTGAAAAACAATTAAAATAAATCTATATTGAATAGTGTAACTTAAAATAATTTAAGAAGTAGTTTGCAGAGGAAAGTCTAGTGATGGGCTCCGCAACACACAACACAACTGTTTTTAAGTTAGAAGTCTTCTAAGACATAAACAACTGTAAAAGGACAAGTGTTACGTGATGCAACCAAAAGTGGTCAGAAGTGTTTTCTTCTTAAAAAAAACAAACAACCTTGAAGCATGGCAGTGACATGACACTTCACAACTATTATTGTAGTGGTAATTATAGTATAAGACTTTAGATCATTTACATCCGTGCAATGTAATTCATCTAAATAATACACATCATATTGCAATTATATCTCACATTAGTGTAATGCCAACCATCTTTCAAAAGTAGTCCTACTAGCACATCAACAACTATATATATACATATATATATATATATATATATATATATATATATATATATATATATATATATATATATATATATATATATATATATATATATATATATATATATATATAGGGTAAGAAATAGTTTATTAATAAAATAATATTGGCTTGACATTTGAAAGCATTCCAAGTATAAATGGAGCTTCACCAACGTCACATGTAATTTGGATTAGGTGACATATAAACTTGAAAGAACATGTAGTAGTTGGTTTTAGACCTAAGGGTTTACTTATTTTTTACCGGGAAAATGACTCTTGAGGGTAACTAACTATTGCGTTTGTTTTCATTTGGTCTCTTTCCTTTTTTTGTACTCAATATACCATCGAACTTGTTGTTTGTGTTCACCATAACCCTTTGGACCAGCTTTTGACCTGTGATAGTCGGTCAAAAGGTTATGGTGAACACAAAAAACAAGTTCGATGGTATATTGAGTACAAAAAAAGGGACTAAATGAGAATAAACTCAACAGTTGGTTATCCTCTTGAGTCATTTTCTCCGAAGAGTTAAATGAAATTAAAGTTGCAAAATTATCAAAGACTGCAACCTTCTTTGGCCATAACGTATATAAAGAGCATTTCGGAGGGGTAACTTCGTTAAAACATGGTCTATGTTATGCTTACTGTGGTTAGCTGTCAACACCTCTCTGTAAAAGGATATGAATGCGTATGAAAGGTACATTTATCAGCATAAACGTTTACCTTAAGGTATATTATAGTGATGTGTCTGTAAAAGCTGTTTGATATTGTACCTATTGATGTTGTATCATATCTTATGAATTCTATCATAAAGCCAAGTAAACTAAAAAATCACAACACTTATGATTCCACTCATTTGTAGACTTGTCTAGAATCCATAATACAATAAATTATTTGATTGGAAATGTAAATGTAGTCATGCAATGCACCTGCTTAGTCAAGATCCCCTAATAAATATTCAAGTGCATTACAAAGTTGTACATGTATAAATAATGTTCTTTCGTGGGTTATGTTTTGAATCGAAGCAAGAATGGATCTCATAAAGTCATTAATATCAACAGGAGAGGACGTGTGATTTGTTGTAAATGAGTAAAGGGAAAATGAATCAGAAGGGTAACAAACTGTTGCATTTGTTCTGATTTGGTCACTTTCCTTTTTTTTCGTACTCAATATACCATCGAACTTGTTGTTTGTGATCACCATAACCATTTGACCGGCTATCACAAGTCAAAAGTCGGTCAAAAGGGTTATGGTGAACACAAACAACAAGTTTCATGGTGTGTTGAGTACAAAAAAAGAAAAGTGACCAAATGAAAACAAACACAACAGTTAGTTACCCTCAAAAGTCAACTTCAGTGTCACCACCGCCACCTCATTTTTCCTCCATTTTCATTTCACTCCACAACCCAAAAAATGCCACCTTTCACTTATTGTCATTTTATTTTTCATAATAAAAATAATTTAACTTTAAAAACAATAAATTAAGAAATAAATATAAGTAATTAAAAAATAAAAAATAAACACAAAAATTAATAAAAATAAAAATATTTCATTAGTTCAAAATAAAGTTACATAATAATACCAAGAAAACGTAAATAAAAATTACATAATAAAAATAATAAAACATTATTAAAAAAACTACCTCAGGAACCGTTGTTGAAACCTTTCCGCGTATATGGCGTCATCCGTAAAATATTTTCCTATAAAATGATTATGTCTGGCTTCACAATTTCTCGTCATTGGAGGTATTCTCGCTCAAAAATGGGAACTTTGAGCTTGTCGGGTTTTGAAATACACGATTGAATTTTCCATGATGGAACCGACAAACATTGCTTCTTCTAGCTTCATTGAATCTGACGAACTAGATGATGATGACGACATTGTGGTTTAATGATTTTTCGAGAGAATATAGAGATTGGGGTTAACAAAATATTATATGTGTTTGGTATTTATAGAGTGGTAATTATATATATATATATATATATATATATATATATATATATATATATATATATATATATATATATATATATATATTCTAGACATTGGGATTTGAAAAAAAAACACAAGCGACTCAGAAAAAGAAAGATGGACCAGGGAAGGCAAATCACATGCAGCCAAACCGCACCCTAAACCGAACCTAGGGTGTGATGTTTCTGGTTGCGATTTTGGCCACCGCACATAGAGTAAGAGAGTACACCGTCCGACCTTAAAACATCTATTTATAGGGGTGGTATATGATTTGTACGAGGGTGACATGGAGTGGCATGACACTCGTATGTATCAGAGGGTGATGAGGTGGAGTTGTATCCCCATCCAAAGGTTTTATGGATGGAAAGTGGGCCCCATTCTTTTATAATATATGCATTAGAGGGTGATGAGGTTTGGTTGTATATGGTTTGTATGATTCTATGCATTAGAGAAATTGAAATGAGAAGTTATATGAGAATGGAAATAGAATGTTAATATAACAATCTATACATCTCTTATAAAATTATATGTATTAGAGATACTCTTAGAAGGTTTTTACTAACTCCACCTGGATTGCCTACGTGATGCTAACTATTTTTTTTGGGTTGATATGGCTTTTCCATGCCACATTAACATCTTCTTACAACCCAAAATAAGGATAAACAAGGAGAAGAACTGGATTGCTTACGTGATGCTAACTAGTTTTTTGGGTTGATATGACTTTTCCATGCCACATCAACATCTTCTCACAACCCAAAATAAGGATAAACAAGGAGAAGAAAATGTGCTTGCCTGAAATCAAATATGGGATCCCAAATTTATGCTTCTGTCACTACACCATAATGTGTTTTTGTATTAGATCCTTGTCTATTAAATATATACTATATTTTTTCTATTTCCATATGAGTCTTTTTATCAGTAATTAGACATATTAAAATATTTTTATATAAAAACGTTTTCACATGTATTTAAACTGTATTTTCTAATAAAACATTTTAATTTGAAAACATATTTTACACATATTTATATGTATATAAAACACACACACACACATACACACACACACACACACACACACATATATATATATATATATATATATATATATATATATATATATATATATATATATATATATGGGCGGAGATGTCATATCCTGGTTTGTTGGGACAAGGTTGGCCACCGAGTTATGGGGCGGACCGAGGTGGTCCTTCAGGCTACGAAGATGATTCCAGATCATGTAGATATTGTAGACTGCTCAGAGTCAGCAGAAGAGCTATGCCGACCGGCGCCGATCCGAGTTGGAATTTCAGGTCGGCGATATGGTGTTGCTGAAGGTCTCACCTTGGAAATGTGTGATTCGCTTTAGGAAGAGGGGGAAATTGGGTCCCCGGTATATTAGGCCATTCCAGATTATTGCCAGGGTTAGCAAGGTGGTGTACAGATTGGATCTTCCTAAGGAGCTCAGTCAGATTCATAGCACTTTCCATGTTTCGCAGCTGTAAAAGTGCGTATTGGATGAGGATGCAGTGGTGTCCTTGGATGATATTCAGGTTGATGAGTACCTAAATTATGTCGAGAGGCCCGTAGCTATTCTGAAGAGGAAAGTAAAGGTTTTGCGGAGCAAGGAAGTACCTTTGGTAAAGGTACGATGGCAGCATCGAAGGGGTTCCGAGTGGACCTGGGAGTCGGAGGCTGAAATGCGGGAGCATTATCTGGAGTTGTTCTCTGCAGCAGATTTCGAGGACGAACTCTAGTTCAAGTGGGGGATATTTGCAACACCCCGGTTTTCAGGTATTTTGAAATTTATCGCTTGGTTTAAATTATAAGTCAATTTGATCCCTAAGTCCAAGAATTATGCCTTGAAGCCCTAGTGGCATTTTGGTAAAATGAGCTAGAGGAGTACGCTAAGCGTACATGTGTGTACGTTGAGCGTACTAGGGCGTTCCCTAGTACGTTGGGCGTACTCACGTCAGAAGGAAACCCTAAATTTTAGGGTTTGATGGGTATTTAAGCATCATATTGGCTCATTTCCTTTCCACCTTTCAGCCTCCACTCCCTTGGGACGTTTTTTCAAACCCTAATCTTTGAGTATGACTTTTTAAGCTCAAGTGTGTGCTTTGTGTTGTGTCCTTGGTGTGTTAGACGGAGAAGAAGATTCTTGGAGAAGCTTTGGTGAAGGAGAAACTTATGGATCTGGGAATCCTACCTTCTTGAGAAGCTCTAGAAGGTATAAAGCTTCAATCTTGCCTTGTTTTCCTTTAGATCTTTCCATAAGGTAAATCTATGTGTTGTTAGTCCCTTTTATTGGTGTTAATGAGTATATGCTACTCTAAGACCAAAAGATCCTCCCTTTCTAAATAAATGAGGTGCAATAAGTCATAAAAATGCTATCTTGGCTCTTATGGTGCATGCATGAGGTCTTTAGTGGTTACGACAAGCTAGAATCTTGATATTGGGCCTTATTAAGACATGCATGACCATATAGTTGGAAACTTTATGGTTTGGAACACCTTTTTGGCCTAGATCAGAAAGTTGGATGTTGGACTGAATGTGATAAATTCTTAATCAAGTTTTGCATGGCCACCGCATAATTTGGGCATACCAAGGCGTACGCTGGGCGTAGGTGGTCAATGGTGCGTTTTCGGTCAATGTAGAGTATTTTTTGAGGGTACAAATGGGTATGCCTTGCGAACTCAGCCTATTGGGTTTTCGAGTTTGGGCATCAAGATTTGGGCCACCTTTTGGGCTTGGATGCTTGGGCCCTTATAAGAGTTGGGTTACAACATATCAAAAGAGACGAAGAAATAGAAGAGATGGAGAAGTCATAAAAGGAATTTCTCGTGCTGAATGCAAATATGGAAGCAATAAACTTGAATATTATGCAGATTTTCGTGAAGCCCGGGATGGTGTTCTTGATGATGATGATGTTCAAGAAAAAGGAGTTCAAGTTGATTTTCAAGATGAAAAAGTTTTTTGCTCAATTGGAGTTCAAACCGATGATATTTTGTGTTCTTGTGATTCGTTTGAAGGAATGATTCCTTATCGGAAGCCGGTGATTCAAGAAATTCACAAATATCAAACTCCAAAAGATTTGATTCAAACTCAAAATGTTCATGTTGTTGAAAGTGGGTTTGTTCATGAAGTCAAGTCTTCAAGATGCAAAAAGATGAGAAAGAAAAAGAAGAAGAAGATGAATCGGAAGAATAAGCGAGTTTACTCACATAAATCGTCAAATGTTGTGAAGCCGAAATGCGTGAAACAAATTTGGGTTCCAAAGCACCAATCTCCAAGTGTTGTATTGAATTTGAAGTCAAAACCCAAATGTGTTGGTGGTTCTTTTGAAGATGTTCTTGGATCGTTGAAGAACACGAAGAACGAGTTGTACATCTCGCATAGTGGGTGGTACAATGTTCGATTTGGAGATTTTCTCATTCCGACAAAAGAACCAAGATCATCCAAATTTGATTCGTTCGTTGAAAACGGAACTCGATTCGTCAAAAAGGTATCACAAATTCTCAAATGGATTCCAAAACATCCATGATTTCAATTCATGTTTTTCGTTTTTCATTTTTTGATCGATTTGCTTCTTTGGATCAAATCCGTTTCAACCCCATTGATTGATCCATTATTTTGTTTAGATCAAAAATTGAGCCCAAAATTAAAACTCGTTTGTTGTTCTTGATCCAAACTGAAGTCCAATTTCCTTTGTTTGTTACTGTTCATATAAATTTCTTTTGAGCCCAATGTACAAATTTGTTTCCTGTACATTTGATTTCGAATACAAGCCCAATCTCAATGGATTGGTACTGTTCACGATCCATTCATTGTATTCAAAATGATAATCCGATCGCAATTTTTCCTTTTAATCCCAATTAATTCGATCACTGATCAGATATAGTGGATTAACATCACGTTGTTGTTTGTCAGTTGACATGTTCACACGCATCTTTTGGTTGTACCATCATCTCATGTATCTTGATAATGGATTGTTCTTGAGTTCTTAATATAGTTTTCTCATCGATTTTTATTGATCGATGTCGATTGCTAATCTGAAAATGAGATTCGATTTCATATGATTTGGAACATGATGATATCGATTTCTTACAAGTTCAAGTGAAGAAATCGTCAAAATTAATGCTTGATTTTGATGAACTTGTACAAAGAACACTTGAAATCGATGAAGAACAGTTGTTTGAACACTTTTTGATCCGAAATTGTATGTGAGAATCATCAATTTCATGTTTGTTGACTGATAATTTCGAAAAGTCAAATCCAGCACAAAAGTCAAAGTCGTGATTCAAGCGATGAATCTGTGACTGGTATGCTGAAATCGATAGATACAAGCTGTTTTGAAGATTTGGATGTTGAAATCATATTCCATTTGTAGGTTAATTTCGAAATCGGTTCTTGATGTCAAACACAGGTTATATTTGCTTCTTGAACAATTTTTGGAAATTGAATATAATTTTGATTAGAATCGATGATGAAGCTAGAATCGATTTTGATTAGAATCGATGATGAAGCTAGAATCGATAATGATTAGTGTCGATTGATGAACAAGATAATTTCGATTCAGTTGATGATTTTGGAAGTCGAACAGGATACGATCTGGAAATTGGATGATTTACGAACAAGTGGTTGAATGGAATGCGAAGTATGATGTTTTTGTTTCAATTTCGTTTCCTAAAAATCGATATTGAGTTTGGATGATTTTGGAGTTGCGAATCAAAGTTCAGGAATGAACTTGGAAGGCTGATGAAATCGATTGCGAAAGTTTGGAGTTTGGATTTGTTATTAGGATGTCGTATGTTGGTTTGGATATCGACTGGTATTTTGATTTTGATATTGCGAAGGGTCTCAAGATTTTGGAGTCGACACTGGTAACAGATGATTGGGTTTGGATTTTCGCATTTTTGAGTGTATAAAAATCGATTTCGCATCTGATCTCAATTGAGTTCGCATCTGTGTTTCAAAATAGTTCACATCTAGTACCAATTTCGAAGACAAACATAAGTTAGTTCGCAATCTGTGAAGATATGAAATTTTGTGGTTAGCATCTGGGTTTCCAACATCACTTCGCATTTGGTTATAGAAATCAAAATTGAGTTCGCATTTGGGTCTCAATATCAATTTCGCATTTGGTTACTTGGGATAAAGATGCGAAGTATTTTCCTCCATGATTCACATTCATGTTTCTCGTGCGAAGTAAGGAACATGCGAAGTATTAAGATGCGAAGTCTTTTACTGGTGAATTGGGGAAGAAAGAAAAAAGTTTCGAATTTGACCCCTGATCTTTTCACTAAATGACAGTTTATACCCAACTTCGCATATGGGTAATAAAAGCTGAAAAAATGCTGAATTTTCAGTTCTGGTCCCTGCAGTTTGTGCGAATTTACGCTTTATGCCCAGTTTTGCAAATGGGCTAGAGTTTCGCATATTTGACTGTTTTTGGCGCAACGGGTCCCTGCAAGTTTCAGAAAGTGACAATTTCTACTCGGATTTTGAAAAATCTTGCAACTTTCACTCAAAAAGTCAAAAAATTTCATAAATTGGAAATTTTTTGTGGCTTTTTCGTGATTGTTTTTCCGTGCAAGATTTTTGGTGATTCATTTTTGATACACATCAAGGGGGAGTATTGCGAAGACTATTCCTCGGGCGCTTCTCATCCTTAGTGGGTTTTATAATCATTTTTTGATTATAAAAAGGGGGAGAATGATGGGTATTCGAAGCTTCTCGGGTTTGTCTAATATTCATTTGCGGATTTGAAGACCGGTGTTACTTCGAGGGGGAGTTTGGTCTTAATCTCGCTAGCTCGTTGGAGATTAAAGTCGGACATCCAATCCTAACTTTGAGGGGGAGAATGTTAGGGTGCAAAGTCATGCTTGGATGTAGTGTTTTAGGCTTTCCTCTTTGTATGTGTAAATGGGTTGAGTCTTTCTTATAAATAGGAAGTGAGTGACTCCCATTATGTAAGAGTCCATTTTGGAGTGTTAGACTAGAGAGAGAAATTGTATACAAACCCATTTGTATAATCTTTCTAGATCTAATAAGAGCTTACAAAGATTTATTTACTCCTTGTGTTCTTGAATTTGTATGATGAATCACTAGATCTTTCTAATTTCGCACATTCCATCATAATCAACACCACTACAGGGTAAAAGTGGCCATTTACCCTAAGTGTGGCCTGTTAGTAAAAGATTTTAATCCAAATATGAATTGGATGTTTATTCTGTTGTGTTAGTGCATGGATTTTAGTGAGCTAGCACCCGGAGATTTTCAGTGTGATTCAGCAGTGTGAGGTGGGTTTTCCTCAATGTACTTGCGGGTCGAAGGCATCATTGTCGGCCCTTGTGTTGGGCTGAAGATTATTTTGAAGATTGCGTCTTTTGGGCTCGATTGTATAAGTTATTTTGTATTCCGGTTTCGGCCTGTCCAACCGAGAGCCTTTTATGTTTTGTATATAAGTTTATGCTTGCATGCATATTAGGTTAACGATTTAGAGATTAACGAAATAGCGATTGATCTAGAGCACAACAGGTTTCTTTAATCGTTCTTGTAACCTACCAATCCTCTACAGTTGATGTTCTTAATCGAGCTCTTCTGAGGATTTTGTTTAATCATTCGACTCGTTTGATTCAATCTTGTCTTGTTCTTATTATTGCGTTCTTACAGTTTTATATTTACATACTTGTTCAAGATCTAATCGATCTTCATAGATTAAAGGTTGTTTTAATCTCACCAATTGGTATCAGAGCAGGAGACTGTGTAATCGATACACATCTTTTCTGTGAGAAGGTTACAGTTAGGGTTTTTCCGCAATTAATAATATTTATTGAGCCGTCATCTCATTATTGACGTATCTTGATATTTATTGTTTTGCCCTAATCTGCTTTATTACAAGTCTGATCTTTGAACAGGTTTTTACGATCATAATGGACGCGACGCAATCAAACCCTATTAATATTTCCAATTGCATCGGTTCGACGACAAAGATTCCAATCTTATACACCCATGACTATGAAGTATGGGCGCATCACTTTGAAGACTACGTGATTGGATCGGAGGATAATGGATACCTCATATGGGAAGCCATCATCAATGGACCGTTTTCTCATTCTGCAACGTCCAGAATCATTAAGACACAAAAGGAGTACAATGATCTGCTAAAGGACGTGAAGGATATTGCACAAGATGAAAAGGACAAATTCCAGTGCAATATTAAGGCGTTAAGGTTGATCAGATTCGCCCTTCAGTCCGACACATTCAGATTGGTCAGCTCATGCACGACGGCAAAGGAAGTTTGGGATAGACTTCGTGAACTGTATTCTACAGACGAGGATCTTGAACATTCTATCCAAACTTTGCTTCTATCTGAGTTTGGAGAATTCAGACAAGGGGCCGAAGAAACGGTGACCCAGACGTTCGATCGCTTCAATCATCTTCTCAGCAAGATGATCAAACACGATATTGAAAGGAAGCTTATCGAACAGGAGGTTACTTTCTTGAATGGACTGAGGTCTGAATGGAGAGCAGTGGTTTCCACAGTCAAAGCCCATGAGCAATTTAAATCATACTCTTTGGCGAAGCTGGTGGGTATTCTCAAGTCCCAAGAGAAGATTGTGCTGCAAGAGAAGAACGTCGTTTCGAGTCTTGGTTCGTTGGCCCTCCTATCTAAAAGTAAAGCTGTGATGGAGGATGAAGACCTCAACTTGGAGGAATATGACCTCACGTATGAGGATTATGCCATGATGGTGTCCAATACTAAGAGGTTCATAAAGAAGAGATTCCCCAGCAACAAAAACCGAAACTGGCAGGGGAGTTACAGCTCTGAAAAGGTGAATAATGAACCGAAGGCTGAGGAGCCCAAGAAGGAACCGAAGGTGGATGGCGATTCCGGAGTAAGCTGTTTCTACTGTGGAGGGAAAAACCACTATGCTAAGGACTGTGTTCTTAAGAAGATGGCTGAAAAGGATGATGGAAATGATGAGGAAGCTGTGTTGCAGAAGAGACTGGATGAGTTGAGAAAGAAGAAGTCTACCGCTAACCCTTCTATTAATGCTCTTATTGTGCAGGGTTCGGTTAATGATGACGAGTTTGGTAGCACGGAAGTTTGGTCTACCGACTCAGAAGACGATGAAGTGAGGAAGCCTACCCATGGAAAGGCTTATGTGGCTAAGGAGGAAAGCAGTGGAGGAAGATGCTTCATGGTGACTGACGTATCTCAAATGAGGGGATACAACACCGATGGTGGAAGCGATGGACCGAAGGTGCAGGAGGACATGTGCTTTACGGCCAAACCACTCAGCCAGCAGTTCAATGAGCTCGATGAACTGATAAAGAAGGTACAATCTGTTTTTATTTCATCTAAAGTACCACCATCCTCATATGAGAAAGAACTAAAAAACGTTAATACAAGAATTTCTCATCTAGATAGCAGCTTAACTCAAACTCGAGTCACCAATTCTAACCTAACTGATCAATTAAGCAAGGTGGCGTCGAAGAGTGAGAAGCGGAGAATGTGGATCGAGTTAAAGGAGTCGAATTTAGTTAAAGTTAAAGACGAAAACATTTATTTGCAAAGAGACAATTTAAAATTGTTAAAACAGCGGAATGTTTTTTGTTTAATTGCTAAACGTTTATATTCTAATATTACTCAGCTTCACTTGGATTGTGAAATAGGCCAAAAGATCCGTCGCATGATTTTGCCCTTCCTAGAGTTTAAGGAGGATGAAATCGATGCCGAAGCCTACAATTGTGAGAGTGTGATATCGTCTGATGATGTCAATCTGACCTACATGTATGGACTGGACAAAATTGAGTCCTTCATTAAATCCAAGGACCACAAGGACATGCTTAAAAATCTTTTGGATGAAAATGACAGACTCAAACTGAGAATTGAAACCATGCAAAAATTTGACTCTTTAAACGCCAACGTAAGCTCAGAAAACAAAATTGATGTTGAAAATGCATCTGAGCTTAACGAGGACGAAAACATGAGTGAAATTTCTGTAGAGGACACGGTTGACTGCTCAGAATTTATTAAAAGCGAACCTGAAAACCACAAGAATCTTATTTCTGAAAATTCAGTGGAGTTCGCTCGATTGTCCCAACAAAAGTCCCCGATATTAGTTGAGAAAGCAGTTGTGTATCAAAAGGTCAGGACCACTCCGAATCAAGTATACAAGGTGACTGGAGTAACCGAACATCAAACAGCTGAACTCACAGCTATTGTAAACGAAGACAATGCTGATGGTTGTGATGAGTACTTCTAGGAAGCTCCAATAGATAATGCAAACGAAACCGTTGGCTTATCTGAAAGAACCTCCTGGATGAGTAAAGGAAGATACATACCTGAACCCTTGAACAAGTCGGATAATTTCAATGAGCCAAGCACCAGTGGTACGAAAGATATTCCTCAGGAGGATGAAAGATCAGCAAAAGAAGACGATCCCTCAGCTCAAAGTGAAACTCCTTCAGACATTCCCTCTGCTTCCTCAGCTCAAAGTAAAACTCCTACAGATCAAAAGGAACCAACCAAGGATACACCAAAAACGAAAGCGAATGTTCATCATCAACCTAAGCAGACGAGGAATAGGAAGAGAGAAAGAAACCAAAGATACAGGAAGAACCTTTCTGAAAGGAAACAATTCTGGCAATCCCAGAATGCATACTTCTCACATCAAGACAAGAATTTGAAGTATGAAAACAATCCAGTAGGAAAACCTGAAAGTCATAACAACCGAAAGCCAAGGTTCGGTTCATAAGAAAATACCAACCGAAGGCAAAGGTTCGGTTCTGAAAAAGACTTCAACCGAAACCAAAGGTTCGGTTCCAAGAACAACTCCAACCGAACGCAAAGGTTCGGTTCTGAAGTCAAAAGAGAACAAGACTCTAAGGTCAGTCCCTCCAATGATCAAAAGCAAAAGGATCACCTAGAGTCTCCAGCCAGGAAGTCCTCTCAATCCAAATCCACTCATTCTGATTCTTCTCGTTCTTCTAATTCTTCTACTACCACCAATTCATCTCCATCTTGCTCTAAAGCAAATTCTGTTTGCTCTCAAAAATCTCATTCGTCAGCTGAACAAAAGGGAAAGCAGAAGGTCAATGAATCCAAACCAGAGTCCAAACCGAACACACCCAATCCTAACAAAATAAAAGTTTTTACCATTAAAAAGAAAGATGAAACAACTCTCATAAAACGAACATATCTAGTTGACATCTCTCTTACTGTTCCCGTTCCCATGAAAAGCTCACGTGGACCCAAGAAACTTTGGGTTCCTAAATCTGCTTAATTTTTGCAGGTTATAAGTGACGAGCAGTTTGACGAAGAATGGTACATCGATAGTGGCTGCTCGCGTCACATGACAGGGAGGAAAGAGGAGCTCAGGGAATACAGATCTCTTGCAAATGGTGGCAACGTCAAGTTTGGAAATAACTCTTTCGGCACCATAAAGGGATACGGAATGATAACAAATGGGGACTTTACTATAAGGAAGGTGGCTTATGTGGAAGGACTCCAACACAACCTCATCAGTGTATCTCAGCTTGTTGGAGGTACAGGTCTCAAAGTCTCATTCAATGATGAAGGTTCTGAAATCATAGAGAAAAAGACAAAGAAAGTGATTCTCAAGTCAGAGTGAAAGGGTGAAATGTTTCCTCTAAACATGAAACCCATCAAAGGAAACCCAGCCATATGCCTGTTATCAAAAGCTTAATCCAACGAAAGCTGGTTGTGGCACCGAAGACTCTCTCATCTCAACTTTAAAGATATCAACCGACTTGTCACTGGAAGTCATGTTAGGGGTCTTCCATTGCTCAAGTTCGACAGAGAGCATTTGTGTGCTGCATGCGAAATAGGGAAGCATAGTCGTCAAAGTCACCCATCTGTAATCAACATAAAAGTTGTTGAACCACTCGAATTACTTCATATCGATTTGTGTGGTCCTTCATCTATCGAAAGCATAGGTGGTAGCAAGTATATTCTTGTTATTGTTGATGACTTTTCATGATTTACATGGGTGTTCTTTCTAAAGCTCAAATCTGAAGCGACTCAAAAGCTGAAAGTGTTTATCAAGCAAATTGAAGTACAGCTCAAGAAGGTTGTTCGCAACATCAGGAGCGACAATGGTCTTGAATTCAAGAACAGGGAGTTTGAAGAGTTTCTTGCAGAAAAGGGAATTAGTCACAATTTCTCAGCTCCCTACACACCACAACAGAACGGAATAGTTGAAAGACGAAACCGATCTTTGTGTGAAGTTGCCCGAACTATGCTAAGTTTCGCTTCCTTACCTCTTTATTTTTGGGCTGACGCTATTTCTGCTGCTTGTTTTACACAGAACAGGTCCTATCTCAACAAGCGATTCACGCTCACACCTTATGAGATTCTAAACAACAGAAAGCCCAATGTCAAATTTTTCCATGTGTTCGGCTCACGGTGTTTCATCTTTAACTCTAAAGAACACCGCAACAAGTTTGATGTCAAAGCCGACGAGGGAATTTTTCTGGGTTACTCGCTCACATCCAAGGCGTACAGGGTCCTAAACAAGCGTTCAAGAAGGATTGAAGAGACATACTACGTGACCTTTGACGATAGCTATGTCAAAAAGCTACAGGCCAAAGAAGACACCGCTGGGGAAATCTTTCCCCAAACTGGACAAGTCACAGTCTCGATCACCAATTTATACGAGAAATTTCTGGAACTCTTTGACGAACCGGAGAAAGCTTCTCTCTCAGAAGCAGGTGCAGCAGACAACAAAGTTGATCATATGAAGCGAATTGTCGAAGATGCTGCAAGAAGAATGCATGAAGGAGGATCGCCCACTGATGACTCTCCATCCAACAATGCTTCAGTCGAGGGGGAGCCAAGTTCTCATGTCGAGGGGGAGCCAAGCTCACAAGTCCAGGGGGAGCCAAATTCTACAACTTCAACCGAAGGTCCTTCACAAACCGAAGGTGCTTCTCCAACCGAAGATACCTCTCCAACCGAAGGTGCTTCAACGCCTGGAAGCTCAGCACCACAAGAAACTCCTGAACCTCATGTTTCTCAAAGCTCATCAATTGAGGGTGAGCATGATGATATGACGCTTGATTACGATAGCCAATCTGAGCCGGAAGAAATGATCAATGCTGAACTAGACCCAACCTTTAATCCGAATTACCCTCCTCTTACCAAATGGACCAGAGATCATCCTATCTCTCAAGTAGTTGGTAATGTATCTGAAAAGGTTCTGACCCGATCACAACTGAAGGCAAAACAGACATCCTTATTTTCAAAGGTTGAGTTTTGTATGTTTAACTCATTCGTATCAAAAGTTAAACCGAAGACAGTTAACACTGCCCTCGATCACTCTGATTGGGTTCAAGCAATGCAAGACAAACTTAACGAATTTGAAAGGAACAAAGTCTGGCGCCTCATTCCAACTCCTCCAGATGCTTCGGTTGTTGGTCTCAAATGGGTTTTTAGGAACAAAATGGAGAAGGAAGGTAATGTTATAACGAACAAGGCTCGTCTGGTGGTAAAGGGATACTGTCAGGAAGAAGGGATAGACTATGAAGAGACTTTCGCTCCAGTAGCTAGGCTAGAATCTGTTAGAATATTTCTGGCTTATGCTGTTCACAAAAACTTTGAAGTTTTCCAAATGGATGTCAAGTGTGCATTTCTCAATGGAGAACTCGAAGAAACTGTGTATGTGGAGCAACCTCCTGGGTTCGTGAATGAAAAGTATCCAAATCATTGCTATATTCTGGATAAAGCTGTGTACGGCCTCAAACAAGCTCTGAGAGCCTGGTATGAAACGCTTACAAAATTTTTAAAGATGTCTAAATTTAAACAAGGTTCGGTTGACCCAACCTTCTTTCGCAAAAAGGAAGGTAACCACCTTATGATAGTTCAAATTTATGTCGATGACATCATCTTTGGCTCCACGAATCCCAGCTTAACAGCTGAATTCAGAAAGCTGATGGAGACTAAGTTTGAAATGAGCTCAATGGGTCCTATTAACTTTTTCCTTGGTTTAAATATAAGACAGGGACCCGAAGGCATCTTTATTAATCAGGAAGCTTACACAAAGACTCTCCTAGCGAAGTTTGGCATGATGGGAGACTCAAAAGTCAAAGTCCCAATGGCATTCGGCACCAAGCTTACCCCATCTCTAGACAAACCGGCTGTCGATATCACGCTCTATCGCCAAATGATTGGCTCACTGATGTATCTAACTGCTAGCAGGCCTGATATCATGTTTTCTGTGTGTTACTGTGCTCGATTTCAGGCAAACCCACGCGAACCTCACATGCTTGCAGTGAAGAACATCTTACGCTATCTCAAGCGAACCACCTCCTTAGGTCTATGGTATCCATCCAACTCAGGCTTCTTCGTTCAAGCCTATTCTGATGCTGACCTTGGAGGATGTGGACTCGACCGTAAAAGCACAACTGGTGGCTGTCAATTCCTTGACGAGAAGTTGGTCAGCTGGCAATCCAAGAAACAAACGTGTGTGTCGTTGTCTACTGCCGAAGCGGAATATATTGCCGCTGCATCCTGCACATCACAAGTGATTTGGATCCAAAGTCAACTTCGAGACTATGGACTCAATATGAAGAAGATCCCACTATATTGTGACTCTGAAAGTGCAATTAGGATCTGTCATAACCCAGTGCAACACTCTAAAACCAAACACATAGCACTGAGGTATCACTTCATCAAAGATCACGTGGAAGATGGAAACGTCGAAGTTCACTTCGTAAGAACCACTGATCAACTGGCTGACGTCTTTACCAAAGCTCTTCCTGAAGCATCATTCAATAAAATATTGCAAGGGCTAGGTATGATGGAATCAGAGTCAGTACCTCACACTACCTCTCAACCTCAAACGTAAGAAGCGAAACCAACCGAACGTTCGGGTTCGGTTCAACCATCTGACTCGCTCATTACTTCAAAGGTAGTTTTTCTCTGTTGTATATTTCTTGTACAATTTTTTCTGTGTTAAAAATATTTTTCACTTGCATGTCTAAATTCCTTGGTTTCTCAAAATTTTTCAAAACCGAAACCTACCGAAGGTTCGGGTTCGGTTTTTCTAAATTTTCATAAACCGAAACCAACCGAAGGTTCGGGTTCGGTTTTTCAAAATTTTCCTAAACCGAAACCAACCGAAGGTTCGGGTTCGGTTTTTCAAAATTTTCTATAACCGAAACCAACCGAACGCTCGGGTTCGGTTTTTCAACTTTTTCCCAACCGAACGTTCGGGTTCGGTTTTCCATATTCTTTCCAAAGTTTTTTTTAATATTATTTTTTTCTTACTTATTTTTTTTATTTTTTTTAATCTCCAAAACTCCAAAAATAATATTTTTTTATTATTCCTATTTTCTTGTATGTTCGTTCGCTTATGGGGATATATTTGATGAATTACTTAAGTGTCCCTAGAAGCATGCTGCTGTATGTGTCCGAAGCCTCATAAGATTTTGAATAATAGCCTTCATGACATGGTACACACAAACCTTGTCTTCCCAATAAGGCTAACACATTTATTCTAATCGTGAGCTACCTCAACCTTTTCTCACATGAGTTAAGGGTTTGCTACTTGGTCCTTATTTTCGCAGCAGAGGTACTTTGTTCTCTTACACCATCTCCATCTTACTTCTCCATTACATTCATTTCATCAATGTAACCCTTGAGACTCTCAGAAATTACCACTGAGGTTTATGGTTACACAACATCTGTGTTTATGATCTCAGTTTCGTGTCACTACGAGCTGAGTGAAACCCAAAATTCAACACTTAATGAATTGACGGTGAACAATTAAATTGCTCAAGTTTTCACTAAAGGATTGACGAATGTACCCTACTGAAATCTCAAATTTTCTTTTGTGTGATTCCTATGAAATTGTTAAACACCATAATATTTCTTCCCAAGGGATCCAATTTTAAATTTTTATCTGAGATTTTATATTAATCCAAGCCAATACAAAATAAATTCCTACCTACTTGTTCAACAGGCTACACTGGTCTCACAAGCACTTTGTTCATTTTCTTTCTTATATCAAGAATAGAATTGATGAATCAAAACGAAGCCACCCTTAACTAGCCTAATTAAAAGAAGCCTTTCAACATTTATTAATAAGTGTTTGATCGTAATTCAACGGGAATCCACACTAACACTTTAAGGTCTCACTTGACCTTGAAGGAAGAGATTCGTGCCCGGGATCATCAGTTTCGTGTCATTATTGACATCACAGAATATCCTTAAAAGAGTTGCTTTATTTCTTTTTCTTTTACACTCTTTGCACGAAAATCTTTGATTTTCCCAAATTCCGTTGCTAATTATTTACAGGCTGTATTATTACTCGGTGGTTAATTATGAAGTTATGGTCAAAAGCAATCCACGTGGGTAATTAATTCAAAAAATGCTGTTTAAAAAGGATAAGACGAAAGGTTGCTGACTCGGCGGGAGTTAAAAGGATTGAAATTCAAACGACAGTAAAAAGTGGGCGCGTGTGAATGTGAAACAGCCGTGCTTTTACTGACACTTGTGGACGCGTGTGCGATATCCAAGCGTCATCACTCTGGAATTAAAGGCGCGTGTGGAAATGGAAACGTTATTTCTCTCTGAAACTGCGCTTGTTGGGCGGCGTGATCCTAGGAACCCGACACTCTCTCTCCTACGTGATCATCGCACGCCCTAACTGTCATCCATCTGTCACTCAAGAACCCGTTTCGTATTTCCATAAGAGATTTGAAACGATTTTTCTCTCTCCTATCACCCACTATAAAAAGCCGTCTACACCACCTTTTACCTCTTTACTGCCTCCAAAATTTCCAAAGAGCAAAAGCTCCCAAACAGTTTCCTGTTCATCATCTTCTTCATACCTGCAAAAATGGCTGAATCCTCTTCCGTTCATGCTACTTCACAGATCCTCCCCATCCGCCCACAACAATGTCTGGTTATTGACCTCAACCCATTGGCGTACGACTCCTACATGTCGCCGATAATCGAGTGCCTCAAGTATTCTCAAATAGCCACCGCTCTCTCAAGAATCGAATTTGTTCCCATGGTGGCCCTATCGCAGGTTTACGCAACTGCTTATTACGACAAGGCAGTCGAACGGGTGTTCTTTGAAATTGCTGAACACAAAACATCCGTTTCTCGACAACGGTTCTGCACAATGCTAGGGTTGGCTGTTGACCCTTCAAGAATAAACCCGGAGACGATTCCGGTTGGGTATCTGTTTAACATGTTTTACAACATGGGGTACACGGAGGTTCTCACCTCCGTCGCAAAGTTCAAGAAGTCCTGCTTGCCGCCTCAATGGAACGGCTTGTTCACAGTCCTCTTCAAGGGCTTGTCGGAACGGAGCTCAGGATCCGACGGTGCTAGTCGCCTCTTTCTGTCGATAATGTATGCCATCTACAACGGGGTTAATCTGGACTTTGGGATGGTCCTATGGCAACAGCTCGTCCAGAGCCTCTCTTCATCATCCCAACACTCTGAGGTGTCGTTGGCCCGGTTCTGGATCTTAATTACAAGATGGGCCATGGACAAGTTTGATGTTCCCACTGCTGACGGTGCATCGATGTCTTCTGTTGGTACGTTCCATACCAAGAAGATCATCGTCTCAGATGCATCGAAATTTTCCTTCATTGGCTCCATCCCGGAGACAATGTATGGCAACGTGCCACCTGATAGCAGATTAATTCGGACGATCAAGGAGTTTAGGCCAACTGGTCCTAGGGAACTGACACCGGATATGCTCAGGTCGATTCATGATGCAGACAAACCGGTGAGCAGGGGCAAAAAGGCAGAAAAAGGGAAGCAAGCGTCCAAAGCTCCAAAGGGACCTTCTCCCAAAAAGAGGAAACAACCGAAGGCTGCACAGTCCCCACAGCCGAAGAGGAGGAAGACGCAACAGAAGCGAATGCTTGTAATTCCCTCTTCTTCCAGTGACTCTGAGGGTGAGAGTTCGGGTTCTGACGGCTCTCAAGGAGACGAATCTCCTCAACGAGGCAACACACCACCTCGGTCCCCTACCCCAGAGATGGAACTTCATAATTCCCCAGTTCCTTCACCTCCACCAACTATTCCTACTTCCATTCCCACCATAAACCCCACTATTCCACCAACATCTTTCCCTATACCACCACCCATTTTCACAACTGCCACCGAAACACCACCAGTAACCGAAACCCCTCCCGTAACCGAACCACCACAAACCGAAACACATACAACCGAACCTACCCACACTCAACCACCACCCAATACTCAACCTCAACATACCCCAACCACAACACCCCCAGCTTCACCACCCCCTCCATCTCCAGAAAATGCCTCTGATGGCGACGATACTTATCTTGGTGGGGAAAACATGAACTTTGATTCGGTCTACTATAGTCCGTTTCAAGTTCAGAGTGATGAGGAGGATGATGCTCCAATGACAAAGAAGCATCTTAAAGAGCTTCACGAGAAGGTTGATCTACTTCTCGCCTCCTCTTCCAACCAGCAGTCCTCTCTATCTGAAGCGCAGCTTCAGAAAATTGTTGATGCCTTCTCCCGGGCTCAACATGATTCGATGGCCTCCGCAACGGCTGCTATTGACGCCTCAACCAGAGCCTGTGAGACTGCGACCGAAAAAGTCGATAAACTATTCTCCGACGCTTCTGTCCTGTTGAAGTCTTTGCAGGAAAGCGCCGACGCCACTAAGACAACTTTGGAACCGATTGTTCAGCAATTGGCCAAGTTCGTCTCAACGGAGTTGACTTCGTTCGCTGCCCTTCGCCAAAACCTAAGCGACGACAACTTGGCCCTTCATGCCTCCATCGATGCGCGCCTCGCTAAGTTACAGGAGGATCTCGCAGCCGAGAATTCTTTGATGGACATACTGGCGAGAAAAACAACCGCCCTCAAGGTCAAGAGCACGGAGCTTTCCAACTCACAACAACAACTGGATGCTCTTCGATCCGAAAGGGAGGTGATCAAAACTTGTGTTTCGGATGTCCACGCGGCGTTATCCAACATCCTAGAAGCACACGATCCCATTCTTAACCATTCGGTGAGGCGTACCCTCGCTGAAAAACTCTCTCCGACCATGGACCTTCTCAGCAAAATCGAAGGCCTACCGAGTTTCGTGTCCATTCCGAAACAAGGGGGAGATGAGCAACCCGGATCGAAACCACCTCCTTCCTCCAAAGCTACTCACACAACCGAACCTCCTCCGACTGGTCATGCTTCGGGTTCGGGTGTGAAGAACAAGGGCAAAAACATAGTTGAGGAAGAAGATGAAGATGAAGATGAAGACAAGGAGACCATTGCTGACATGTTGAAAATAAAGAACAGTCGCAATGCTGACGATGATGCCAGTCGTGTGGCGCGAGAGGCTGAAGAAGCCGAACACAAGCAAAAGGAAGCCCACGATCTCCTTGAGAGTCGAAAGACTCTTTTCCCTGAAACTGGACTAGGGAACGTTTAATTAAAGAGGCCATAGAAACTCCCAGCATATTATGGCTTGAGCCGGTTATCTCGTTCGACTGCAACAACACTGTCGACTCACAGTTCGACATCCCGCTGACTCGAAAGGCGTTCATCTTCCACGCCTTCTCTAACATATTTGAAGTCCCACATCCGAACGCTGAGCTTGACAGGGAGCTCATTGACTTCTATCTGGCGGCTGCTCGTCCTCAATACCTTACATGGAGCACCCAGAAGATTGTGAACGTTCGGGTGCTGAAGCCTTATGCCGTAGGGAGGTTCACAAATGTTAAGTTCAAGCTCATTCGAGGATCTGCAAGAACTGCTCATCTTATCTCCCTGGCGGATCTACTAAACCTAAATCCTCATGATTGGATTGTCCTGTATAATATCCTTTTGACTGATGAAGCCGAATATGGTCCCATTATAGACCATGTCAAAAGGATGTTAGCCTGCTACATCATGGAGGTTGCCCTAATGGATCAGGAGGTCGCCACAGTCTTCAAGAAGAAACCGAAGATAGCTCCTGTGGGATCGGCCAGTGATCTCAGCCAAATGAAAATGGGCAAGATCGACCCGAGACGCAACTCGGTTATGTTCACTAGAGCGGAAGGACAGAAATGTCTCTTCGCTTTAGCTGACAAACACCTTTACACCACAGCTTGTTTGGAGCATGTGTTATCGATTATCAAACGGTGTAAAGAGAACTCGGATAATGACATCAAGTACTTCATCGACATGATCAATTGGTACATTCGGTTTAGACAGGCCATTCTCTCCATCACCAAATGTCTGTTTAGCACCGTGAAGAAGAAGGTACCTGCTTCAGCTGCTGGCCCAAGTAACAAGTGAAGGTCTCGCTCCAAATTGACGCAAAGGGGGAGATTGTTGGGCTGAAGATTATTTTGAAGATTGCGTCTTTTGGGCTCGATTGTATAAGTTATTTTGTATTCCGGTTTGGGCCTGTCCAACCGAGAGCCTTTTATGTTTTGTATATAAGTTTATGCTTGCATGCATATTAGGTTAACGATTTAGAGATTAACGAAATAGCGATTGATCTAGAGCACAACAGGTTTCTTTAATCGTTCTTGTAACCTACCAATCCTCTACAGTTGATGTTCTTAATCGAGCTCTTCTGAGGATTTTGTTTAATCATTCGACTCGTTTGATTCAATCTTGTCTTGTTCTTATTATTGCGTTCTTACAGTTTTATATTTACACACTTGTTCAAGATCTAATCGATCTTCATAGATTAAAGGTTGTTTTAATCTCATCACCTTGGATTGATATCATGTTATGCATGTTTGTGTACTGTTGTGATCTGTTAGATCAGTATCCTGATAGATAGGATGATGTTATGCTTAGTGATCTATAAGATGTGTTTATTTGTTGTTGGCTGGTTAATAATATGCTTATCTGTATTATGTGCACATGTTTGGTCGGTGGCTGAGGTTTCACTGCTTTGTGTGGACACCAACAGGCCGGGACATTCCAACCTGATGGTTGAGGGCCTAGGGTATCCCATCCCAAGGATGATTGGACCCGTAGTATATTGGCATTCCAACCCGATGGTTGAAGGGCCTGGGGTATTCCAACTCGATAGTTTATTGGACCTATTGTATGTTAGCATTCCAACGCGATGGTTGAGGGGCCTAAGGTATTCCAACCCGATGGTTGGTTGGACCCATAGTATGATGTTATTGTATATGTGTTATTTGTTGTGTTGGTATTTTGGTGGAACTCACTAAGCTTTGGGATTACAGTTTTGGGTTATGTTTCAGGTACCTCAGATGATCGTGGGAAGGCAAAGGCTTGATCGTGCACCTCCTCTTGTTGTGTTTTGTGATTTTGGGATAAACTTTGATGTTAAACTTGTTTTTGAAAACTACAATGTAAACAACTATGATTCTTGGTTGGTTGAAAAAGTTTAAATTTTAATGATTTTTTTGGATGTTACAAAATAGACTGTGATTTTATGTATGGTGTGTGGTATTTTGGTGAACTCACTAAGCTTTGTGCTTACACTTTTAAGTTTATTGTTTAAAGTACTTGTAGTTCCAAATGGAGGGGTCAGACTTGATCGCACTACATACCCTGGAGTTTACTGCACTATCTTTTTTATCACTATAACTTGATGTTGGAAAAATGAAAATTTTACATTGTATTTTTGGGACGTTACATTAGGGATGAAGAGGTGAGGCAGCAACTTCGCTGTTGCTGTCGACGCTAATTTGGCAACGGTAGTGTTGTAACGTACCAAAATTTATAACCAAAAATTTCACTTTTGTATTAATAAAAGCATCAATAAACATGTTTATAAAATCATAAAGGAAATCAAATTATGTCAAAAATCATCCAGATATACATTAGAGTCAAATAAGGTGGAAAATCATGGTATGTGTGATGCGATCATCACGAGCTCTTCCCCTTCGAAGCGGAAGTACCTGAAACATAAACTAAAAACCGTAAGCACAAAACTTAGTGGATTTTCCCCAAATTACCACATACCATACATACAATGGGTCCCGCCAAACCTCCATCGGTCCCCACCCGTTACAGATCTGCCAGTAACATGTGATGGGCCCCGCCTGACATCGGGCCCCATCTGATATATAATACGTGCAAGAGTCACACAAACAACTAGCATTATAGTAACAATAATCTATGGGAAGACATTGGTGCCTTCAACCTACTTAAAACACTGTAAGAAGACTCACCTTGATCATATGATAAACACATAACAGTCGGGCTGCTAAACTGTAAAATCCCCACACTAAATCACAAATAATAAAACCCTAATTAGCAATTAGGTTATAAACCTAAACTGAGAGTCCAAATCCTTAATCCTTAATCCTAAGGTAAAAGATTATTTTACCCTTCCTTTATTGGGCCTAACTTATCAAGGTCTAAACCCAAACTAGCCTAGAGTCCAAAAAGGCCCAAGAGACATAATGCCCACCATGGCCCAAAAAGGCATAAGATCGAATATTGGTCCAACAACCTAAAACCTAAAAAGGCTCCCTGGTGAGTACGCTAAGCATACCACCAGTACACCTGGCGTACTAGATCACGACACTAGAATCAAGAACCCAGACGCCTATGCTTCCGTGCACCTGACATACGTTCCAGTCAGCCCAAAAGCTCTTAAGATCTTAATGCTTTAAGTCCTGACGTACAGGCAACTCCTAGCATACAATGCATATATCTCATAGCATACCAGACCTTCCGGTCACACATAGGTACCCTTCCAGGTACAGTATAGTGAGAAGACTCACCTCGTATGATGTCTAGTATCTCATGTGCTCGATATCTCTGAATCTCGAAACAACGACCTAGCCTCGCCTAATCACAACAAGTAATCATTCCAAATCATTAACGACTCTCAAGGCTATACTACATCCCTTTCTACAATTCCATAGAAGGGTAAAAGACCATTTTACCCCTCCTTGACTCAAAAGTCCACATGTTGACCAAAACCCTAAAAGTCAACAGCAAGCAGAACGCGGGGCGTACCCTTGCACTCCAGAATCAGGGAACGCGACCCCCTACGCGGCGCGTACTAGGATTACACCCAACGTAAATCCTAGTTTCTTACTTTCTTCATTGTAGGTCTTAAACAGTTAAGACATAATCTCACATTCCGGATCTGGCCATTATAATACCTCTTAATCCATAAAGTCAAAACCTTTAAGCCTTTGCATGGCTATAAAGGTTCCCACACCTTCTAACACCTTTCCTTTCTTCTCCAAAAGTCTAGATCTCATGCATGGCTCAACATTTACATCCAATATAGCATTTTTATGAACATACAACTCATATAGTCCCGGAATATGATAGATCTAGGCCAATGGAGACTATTTGCTCATAAAGTCTCCATCTTGGGACCAAAAACCCTAGAATTTGGTCCAAGAAGCACACAACACAAATAACAAGGCAAGTTTTGAACTTTCTTACCTCAGGAAGAAGCTCCAACCTCTGTAGACCTCAGATCTACTCTTGTCCACCAACTTCTAGCTCCTACAATGGCCTCCTCTTCTCTTTCACCACCTTGAAATGGCACTTTGAAGCTTAGAACACTCACACACAAGCTAAGGACGAATGGAATACTCTCTTAGGGTTTCTTTCTGTGAGATGGTGGCTGAGAGACAAGACCATCTCATTCCTTTTATAGCCCTCAAGTCATATTAGGGTTTTGCATCTGGGCCGGTTACGCCCGGTGTAACCTTGGGTACGCCCAGCGTACTCGGATGAATTTACGTACAAAATAAGCGCGTGAGTACGCGCAGCATACTCCTTAGTATGCCCAGCGTACTCACAAGCCTAACATTTACATAAAGGGACCTAATATGACAACTTGGAAAAGAAGAAGGGTTAAATGGTTGAACTTGAATTTCGAAATGTTACAATTCTCCCCCACTAGAACCAGACTTCGCCCTCGAAGTCTTATACCGAAAACAACTCCAGATGCTGCTCCCGTATCTCTGACTCTGATTCCCACGTTAGCTCGGACCCCTTCCGATGCTGCCACTGAACTTGCACCAACTGTACCTCCTTGTTCCTCAGAACCTTGATCTTCCGATCCTGAATCGCAATTGGTCTCTCAGCATAATTCAGGCCCGCATCCACCTGAATATCCTCCAGTGGCACTACCGCCGACTCGTCGGCTATACACTTCCTCAACTGAGACACGTGGAAGGTATCATGAATCTGGCTCAACTCTGTAGGTAGCTCCAATCGATATGCTACTCTACCTACCCTCGAAATCACTCTTAACGTCCCAATATACCGGGGCCTCAGCTTGACCCTCTTCCTGAATTGAATCACTCCTTTCCAAGGAAACACCTTTAGGAGTACAAAATCCCCAACCTGAAACTCGAGCTCGGATTGTCGCCTATCTGCATAACTTTTCTGGTGACTCTGAGCGGTCAACAACCTCTATCTGACCTGTTGTATCTGATCTGTCGTCCGAAGCACTATCTCCATACTACCCATCACACGTTGCCCTACTTTACCCCAGCAAATGGATGTCCGACACCTCCTCCCATACAACAGCTCAAAGGGTGGCATACCAATGCTCGAGTGATGGCTGTTGTTATAGGAAAACTAAGTCAAGGGAAAATACATGTCCTAACTCCCCCCGAAATCCAATACATATGCCTGAAGCATGTCCTCGAGCGTCTGAATCGTCTGCGCACTCTATCCATCCGTCTGTGGGTGGTATGCGGTACTGAAATGCAGCCTCGTACTCAACTCCTCGTGAAACTTCTTCCAAAATTTGGAAGTAAAACGCACATCTCGGTCTGAAGCAATCAAGATCGGAACTCCATGTCGCGATACCACCTCCCTCACGTACAATTCTACCAGCCTCTCAGCAAAAGAGCTCTTACTGATAGCAAGAAAGTGAGCACTCTTCGTCAACCTGTCCACAATCACCCAAATCGCATCGACACCTCTTGCAATCCTTGGAAATTTGGTGATAAAATCCATGGTAATATGTTCCCACTTCCACTCGGGAATCTCCAATGGCTGCAACTTACCATGTGGATGCTGCTGCTCGGCCTTAACCTTGCGACAGGTCATGCACCTCTCCATGAACCATGCGACATCTCTCTTCATACAGGGCCACCAATATTCCCTTTTCAGGTCCAAAAACATCTTAATGGCCCCGGGATGGATCGAGAACCTCGATCTATGGGCATCCTCCATCAAGATGGTACGCGTTCCGCCCATAAGCGGTACCCAAATCCGATCCTGAAAGGTCATAAGTCCTCGACTATCGGTAACAAACTCCGATACCTGCCCGATCACCCGCTCCCTTTTGCGGTTTTCCGGTCTCGCGGCCTCCGCCTGGGCCCCTCGAATGGTGTCCAACACCGGAGTCATCACTGTCAATCTCATACAAACGTCTCGTATCGGGGCGCCCTCCGCCCTACGGCTTAAGGCATCGGCTACAACATTAGCCTTGCCCAGGTGGTACAGGAACTCAAAATCATAATCCTTTACCACATCCAACCATCTCCTCTGGCACATATTCAGGTTGGGTTGATCCATCAAGTACTAAAAACTCTTGTGGTCCATGTATATGGTACACCAAACCCCATACAGATAGTGACGCCAGATCTTGAGGGCGAACACCACAGCCCCCAGCTCCAGGTCGTGGGTGGGATACCTCGACTCATAAGGCTTCAGCTGCCTCAATGCATATGCTATCACATGCCCCCTCTGCATAAGCACTGCTCCCAACCCGGATATCGATGCATCACAGTACACCACAAAATCCTTCATCCATTCCGGGAGTGCGAGCACCGGGGCTTCGCACAACTTCTGGCGAAGTGTCTCAAATGAGGTCTGCTGCTCTGGACCCCAATAAAAAGAGACACCCTTCCAGGTCAACTTGGTGAGTGGCACGGCGATCTTGGAGAAATCCTTAATAAATCTCTGATAATAGCCGGCCAATCCTAGAAAGCTCCTGATCTCGGTGGGCGATTTCGGCACCTCCCACCTCATGACCGCCTCAATCTTGGCCGGATCGACCAATATCCCATTCTAGTTGATGAGATGTCCCAAGAACTGGACCTCTCGTAACCAAAACTCACACTTGGAGAATTTGGCATAAAGCCTCTTCGATCTCAGAACTCCAAGGATCTCCCTCAAATGCTCCTCATGTTGTTCTCTAGATCTTGAATATACAAAGATATCATCAATGAATACGATCACCGACCGATCTAGCATCGGTCTGCACACCCTGTTCATGAGATCTATGAACGCGGATGGTGCATTGGTGAGCCCAAAAGGCATCACCACGAACTCGTAATGCCCATAACGAGTTCTGAACCCTGTCTTCTGGATATCTTCATCCCGAACCCTCATCTGATGATAACCTGACCTCAAGTCTATCTTGTAGAACTAAGACGCCCCCCGCAACTGATCGAACAGATCATCGATCCTCGGAAATGGATAACGGTTCTTGACTGTCAACTTGTTCAACTCCCGGTAATCAATGCACATCCGGTGTGAACCATCCTTTTTCTTGACAAAAAGGATTGGTGCTCCCCAAGGCGAGCTACTCGGTCGAATAAACCCCTTCCCCAGCAGCTCCTGATGCTGCGAGGATAACTCCTGCATCTCTGGCGGTGCGAGGTGATAAGGCGCCTTGGCGATAGGTGCTGCTCCCGGAACCAAATCGATATGGAACTCCACTTGCCTCTCGGGAGGCACACCCGACAATTCCTCAGGAAAAACATCCGGGAACTCGCACACTATCGGAACCTCATCAATCAAACCTGGCCTCCCAGCGGCCACTCGCGTGTCCATCACATAGGCTACAAATCCACTGCAGCCCTGCTGCAAACTCTGTCTCGCCCTGTCAGCTGAGCAAAACGTTGACCCACATCAGGTTCCCTCGCCATACACCGTAAGTACTCCCCCACTAGGGTCTCGTATCGTCACCAACTGACGCTCGCAGTCTATAACAGCTCCAAATCGGCTCAACCAATCCGTGCCCACTATAACACACACGTCCTCGATCGCAATCGGGACCAGATCTATCGGGAACTCCACACCGAAGATCTCAAGGATACATCCTCGAATCACATCCGTAGCATACACTGCTCGCTCTTCAGCTATGGAAACTCCCAGAGGTCGACTCAACGCCTCTCGACGGATACTAATGTGCTGACTAAATGCCAAGGAAACAAATGACCGACTCGCACTCGAGTCAAATAACACCAAAGCAGGTACCGAACTCACAAGAAAAGTACCTATGCATATCGTCATATAAGCACAATATATCAACAAAAAAGGTAAATACATAATACATACCAGCCACAACATCGGGCGCTGCACGGACCTCCTCCGCAGTCAACTAGAAAGCTCCCCCATGAGCCTTCGGAGCCTCGGCCTTCACTGATCGAATCTCGGTAACCCTTGCAACAGGTGCAAATCCCTGTGCTGACCCCTGATGCAACTGTGGACACTCGGCCTTCCGATGGCCAGTCTGTTTGCAATGAAAGCAAACCATAAATCCCTTGGGGAAATCCTTGGCGATATTCCCCTCCATGGCACATTTGTAGCAAGCACCCGATCGACATGCCCTCTCATGACCCTTGCCGCACTTCCCCAAGTGCGGCCCTTTTGGCCTGCAGTCCTCGAATCAGCGGACTTGGTCCGCTTGGCTGTCGGATGAGAATGAGCCGGCCGCCGATCCATCTTCTGAGACTCGGCCTCCTCCCTGGCCTGAGTCTCCAACTCAATCTCCCTCTTCCGAGCATTTTCCTGGAGCTTAGAAAATGTCCGGTACGTCGAGTTCGACATGAACTCCCGAATGTCCCTCCTCAGATTGCCCAAATACCGGCTCATCCGTGCCTGCTCAGTAGACACCTGCTCAGGGCAGAACATCGCCCTCTCATGAAACTTCTGGGTAACCACAGTAACCGAATCATTACCCCGCTTGAGGGTTAAGAACTCCTGAACCAACCATTCCCTCTCCACCGGCGGAACATACTCGTCTCTGAACATGGTGGTGAACCTCTCCCAGGTCACTGCGGAAATCTCTACAAGAGGGAAGCTCGCTGTCACGAACTTCCACCAATCCTTCGCTCCTAAGCGAAGCTGGTTCAAAGCGAACCGTACCCTCAGATGCTCCGGACATGAACACGTATAGAAGCATCCCTCAATATCAGCAATCCATCTCATCGCAGCAATCGGATCCTGCGTCCCATAAAACTCAGGTGGCTTCGTGTTGTTGAATTTCCGGAACAACAACGAGTCACCTCCCAGAGACCTGGCAGCAGCCGCAACTATTGTAGCTGCAGCGGTTGCAGCCTCAGTCACCGCGGCGTACCGCTCATCGAAAGTCTCAATCAGTGTGGTCTTGATAGACCCAAACATCTCCGGAATCTCGGCCCTGATCGCCGCAGCCACCTCATCGTGGATCATCCGACGAAGCTCCTCGTCACTCACACCGCTCGCCTTAGGTCTGTGGCGTGTCCCAACCATGATGTCTCTGAAATATAACATAATAATATCAAAGACTCATTCGAGCATGCTCGCACTCGATAACTCGAACCTAGTTGTTCCTTAGTACCCAAAGGATTCTTACTTAGAGTGCGCACTGCTCTGGTGTCTTCGGTAGTACGGGCCCTTATACTACCGCCTACACCACATCAGTATTCACCCTAAGTCCTCCTCCTTGGATCCCAGATCACAAGTACTCTATATCTCACTAGCATAGGCCAGCTTTCGGTAGACCTCTTATCAGCTCCTCACTGCTACCTACTCGCTCTCAAGCATCACATAGCAGCACAATCCTTCCTAGGCTACGGCATCACAAAATCAGGCCACTCTAGTCCTAATATGAATACCTAGCCAGTTCTAGCATGCATAATATAACATATCATATCTCATAACACATAACGTAAGGGCATTTTGGTCACACATAGGTACCCTTCCAGGTACAGCATAGTGAGAAGACTCACCTCGTATGATGTCTAGTATCTCACGTGCTCGGTATCTCTGAATTTGGAAACAACGACCTAGCCTCGCCTAATCACAACAAGTAATCATTCCAAATCATTAACGACTCCCAAGGCTATACTACATCCCTTTCTACAATTCCACAGAAGGGTAAAAGACCATTTTACCCCTCCCTGACTCAAAAGTCCACATGTTGACCAAAACCCTAAAAGTCAACAAAAGTCAACAACAAGCAGTACGTGGGGCGTACCAACTCCTGTACGCGGGGCGTACCCTTGCACTCCAGAATCGGGGGAACACGACCCTCTACGCGGCGCATACTAGGATTACACCCAACGTAAATCCCAGTTTCTTACTTTCTTCATTTTAGGTCTTAAACAGTTAAGACATAATCTCACATTCCAGATCTAGCCATTCTAATACCTCTTAATCCATAAAGTCGAAACCTTTAAGCCTTTGCATGGCTATAAAGGTTCCCACATCTTCTAACACCTTTCCTTTCTTCTCTAAAAGTCTAGATCTCATGCATGGCTCAACATTTACGTCCAAGATTGCATTTACAACTCATATAGTCCTGGAATATGATAGATCTAGGCCAATGGAGACTATTTTCTCATAAAGGATCCATCTTGGGACCAAAAACCCTAGAATTTGGTCCAAGAAGCACACAACACAAATAACAAGGCAAGTTTTGAACTTTATACCTCAGGAAGAAGCTCCAACCTCTGTAGACCTCAGATCTACTCTTGTCCACCAACTTCTAGCTCCTACAATGGCCTCCTCTTCTCTTTCACCACCTTGAAATGGCACTTTGAAGCTTAGAACGCACACACACAAGCTAAGGACGAAGGGAATACTCTCTTAGGGTTTCTTTCTGTGAGATGGTGGCTGCGAGACAAGACCATCTCATTCCTTTTATAGCCCTCAAGTCATATTAGGGTTTTGCATCTGGGTCGGTTATGCCCGGCGTAACCTTGGGTACGCCCGGCGTACCCAGATGAATCTGCATACAAAATAATCGCGCGAGTACGCGCAACGTACTCACAAGCCTAGCATTTACATAAAGGGACCTAATATGATAACTTGGGAAAGAAGAAGGTTTAAATGGTTGAACCTGAATTTCGGGATGTTACAAGTGTCTTAAACGATAAAGTCACCAACTTGACGTCTTTGCATGGATCAAAGAGACTCAAGTTCAAGATTTAGCATTCTACTTCCATCAAATGATCATTAACTCATCCATGGTTGATCTACAACCATCAAGATGCAAAGATTATGAGCTAGGAACCTCAGGAACATCAAAAGAAAAACTCAAATCTTCTAGAGTAACTTTTACGCACAAGAACTCACTCTTGGGACCAGAATGTGCTCAAAACTTAACTAGCCCTAGATCTAAGCATGTAATAGTCAAGGACAAGACTTTATGCCTTTATGAAGCTAAAAAGGATGGATGGACCTTGGATATACAAGCTCCTACTTGATCAGTACTCCTCAACCAAGCTTCCTCTTCTTGAAGATACACCAAACACACAGCAAAACACATAGAAAGATGAACTCTCTTTAGAAATGGGTTAGGGTTTCGAGATAGTGCTCAAAAGGGGCAATGGAGGCTGGTAAGGAGAGAGTATTGGGACATAAGGTGTTTAAATAGGGTGCAAACCCTAAATTTAAGGGTTGCCCCTGACCCACGTACACCCAACGTACCAGAGATACGCCCACCGTACCAGGGGGTTAACCTTGTGTCAGGCACTCTTCGAAGTAGGCTCAACGTACCTTATGTACGCCCAACGTATGAGGTTCTTAAGCCACATTAAAGGTGAAATAGATAGCTAATGAATTACCTGACATATCGAGCTTTACAACTCACCCCCACTTGAATCATACTTCATCCTTGAAGGCCGCTGCCACAAATAACTCTAGATAATGCTCTCTCATCTCCTCATCAGGCTCCCATGTCCATTCTGACCCCTTTTGGTGCTGCCACACCACCTTTACCAACTCCACAACCTTGTTACAAAGAGTCTCCGTCTTCCTATCTAGGATCGCCACTAGTATCTATATATAATTCAAATGCTCGTCCACTTGAATATACTCCAATGAAACCACTGTTGTATCGTCGAACAAACATTTCCTCAGTTGAGAGAAGTAACATGTGTTGTGAATATGATTGAACTCATCGGGCAGATGCAAACGATACGCAACCCTGCCTACCCGGGCTAAAACCCTGAAAGGACCAATATATCTGGGGCATAGCTTGCCCTACTTCCTGAATCGGATGACACCTTTCCAAGGTGACACCTTTATGAGCACCATGTCCCCAACTTGGAACTCTAAGTTCGACCTTTATCTATCAACATAGCTCTTTTGTTGACTCTGTGTTTTCTGATGTCTGACGCGGACCTGCTGAATCAATCCTGTCATCTTGAGTACTACCTCCGTACTCCCCATAACCCGTTGACTGACTCACCCCAACATATCTGGGTCCTACACTTCCTCCCATAGAGCATCTAAAAAGGAGGTCGATCAATGTTAGCATGATAATTGTTGTTATATGAAAACTCCACCAAAGGGAGATATGTATCCTAATTCCCACCAAAATCCAGTACACATGCTCGAAGCATGTCCTCCAAAGTCTGGATAGTTCGCTCACTCTAATAATCAGTCTGCGGGTGGAATTTGTGCTGAAATGAAGACAAGTACCAAAATCCTCATGAAATAACTGAAACCGGAACCCAATACCGTGCCACAACCTCATGAAACAACTGAATATCCCTATCTGAAACAACTGAAACCGGAACCCAATATCGTGCCACAACCTCCTGGATGTAGATGTCTTCCATCTTCTCCGCAGAGATACTCCCCTGATCGGGATAAAATGCGCGCTCTTGGTCAATCAATCCATGATGACCCATATCAAATCCACTCCGTGCGCCATCCATGGTAACTTTGTAATGAAGTCCGTTATGATATCTTCCCATTTCTAAACAAGAATACCTAACAACTCCATTTTGTCATGAGGTCACTAGTGCTCTGCCTTGACTTTCCTATAAGTCAAACACCTCTCCACGTACCAGGTTACATCCCACTTCATGTAGGACCACCAATAACCAGCATGAAGATCTTTATACATTTTCGTCGCACCAGGATGAATAAAGAACCTCGACTTGTGCGCATCCTCCATCAAAATCTGACGTACACCACCCCAATATGGAACCAACACCCTCCAATGAAGAGTCAAGAAACCTCAAATACCATAATAGAATGAGGACACCTGACCCACTATATGCTTGCTCTTCCGATGCTTCTCCTTCATATCCTCAATATGTGCTTCCCGAATCTGCTCCAGAAGCGGAGTAATCACGGTCATCCTCATACACACGTTTCTGATCAGGGTGGCAGCTGCTTTGCAGATAAAAGCATCAGCCACCATATTGGCCTTCCATGGGTGATAAAGGATCTCACGATCATAATCCTTCACCGCATCCAACCACCTATGTTGCCTCATGTTCAAATTCGGTTGATCCATCAGGTACCTCAAACTCTTGTGATGGTACAATAGACTCTAACAGAGGTAATGTCGCCAAATCTTGAGGGCTAAAACCACAACCCCCAACTCCAAATCATGCGTAGGGTAGCTCTCCTCATGAGGCTTCGGCTGCCTCGAAGTGTAGGTAATCACATGACCCCGTTGCATCAAGACTACACCCAAACCTGCGATTAACGCATCATAGTATACCACAAAGTCCTCAACAGCCTCTGGAAGGGTCAGAATCGATGCATCACACAACCGCTACCTCAGAGTCTCAAAAGTTGTCTGTTGCTCAAGCCCTCAACAAAAGGTGGCGGTCTTATTCATCAACTGGGTCAAAGGAACCACCATCTTGGAGAAATCATGAATGAATCTCTGATAGTAACCTGCCAACCAAAGGAAACTACGAATCTTAGATGGAGACCTCGAAACCTCCCACCTCATCGCTGCCTCAACCTTGGATGGATCAACCGGGATACCATTCTGATTGACAAGGCACCCTAGAAATTGCACCTTGCACAACCAAAACTCTCACTTGAAGAACTTCACATACAACTTCTCCCTCCTCAAAGTCTTTAACACCTATCTAGATGCTCCTTATTTTGTTCTTGAGTCATGGAATAGACAAGGATGACATCAATAAACACAATCATATATCGATCCAACATAAGTCTATACACGCGGTTCATGAGATCCATGAACGATGTTAGGGCATTGGTGAGCCCGAAGTGCATCACCACGAACTCGTAATGAATATAACGAGTTCGTAAGGTCGTCTTCTAAATATACTTCTCTCTGACTATCATCTAATGATAACCTAAAAGTAGATCAATCTTGGAGAACTAAGATGCGCCTTGAAGCTGGTCAAACAAATCGTCGATCCTCAGGAGTGGATAACAGTTCTTCACCTCTAGCTTATTCAGGTCCCGGTATTCAATACACATCCTATGTAACCCATCCTTCTTCTTCACTAATAAGATCAAAGCTCCCCATGGTGAACTACTCGGCCGAATGAACCCGACTCCAATAGCTGAATGGACAACTCCTGCATCTCTGGAGGTGCTAACTGATAAGGTGATTTGGCTATCGGAGTTGCACCTAAAACCAAGGCAATCTGAAACTAAACCCGCCTCCGGAGGCACTCCATGAAAATCCTTTGGGAAAAGGTCCATGTATTCCCGAACAATCGGCACATCATCCACAGTCACCTTATCATTCTCTCCTGTATCTATCATATAGGCCACAAGCCCGAAAGAATCCTGCTAAAGATAATGTCTGGCCCTCGCTGCCGAACAGAGAGTCGACCCACGCTGAGCACCCTCCCTGTGTATCACCAACTCTCCCTCATTTGGGGTCGAACACGTACCAACTGATGCACACAATCAATCATCGCCCCATTAGGGCTCAACCAATACATCCCCACAATGACCTTACTCTCATGCAGGGGAATAGGAACCAAAGCAATCAGGTACTGCTCGCTGAATAACTCCAAAGTACATCCCCGGTGAACCCTTAACACGCGCATTGGACGATCGTCAGCAGTCTCTACCTCTAACGGATAATCTAGCTCCCCCAGAACATCATCAAACCTCTTGCTAAGCGCAAGAGATACAAAGGATTTGGTAGCCCCTGAATCTAATAAAACCGACATAGGATTACCATTCACAAGCAACAACCCTAAACACTAACACACACACACACACACACACACACACATATATATATATATATATATATATATATATATATATATATAAGTGT
Organism: Lactuca sativa; assembly: GCF_002870075.4. Classification (NCBI taxonomy): domain Eukaryota; kingdom Viridiplantae; phylum Streptophyta; class Magnoliopsida; order Asterales; family Asteraceae; genus Lactuca; species Lactuca sativa. Next base: position 3,472,609 of record NC_056629.2, read on the forward strand.
GATAAGAAACATAAATAAAAATATAAGGAAAAGATACATACCTGTAACGACATCAATTGTTGCATGAGCCTCCTCGAATGTCATCTGAAATGCTCTGCTCCTCACAAATGGCGCCTCCGCCTTGCCCTGACGGCTATCAGTGATCCTCAGAGTTGTTGGTGCAGGTGTTGTTACTGGTCCTACCATTGCTAAATTCATGTAGTTAGATTCTTATGGACCCTCTAATTGCAATGAAAGCAAATCATATCAGATACCTAGGCGGTGGTGGTGGTAGTGAAATCCCTATTGAAGTGATCCGTCCTGCCGCACTTGAAGTAGCTGGAACCACCCACCCTACAAAATCCATCGTGCGTCTTCCCGTACTTACCACAGCTGCCCTGACCTTGTTGGCCCTTCGATCTCAAATCAAAACATTAGTCCTCTTTCCTAAACCCTCTAAACTCTGAACCTGATCTGGCTTCCTCTTCTTCTTCATCTCTAGATCAATCTCCCTATATATGGCTCTCGTTACCATGTCGTCCAGTATCATGAAACTGGATATGCTCACAAACTGTCTGATATTGCTCATCAACATGTCATGATATCTTGCCTTCTTTATCTCCTCATCTACCCCTACTGCAGAACCAACAAGTCCCTCTTATGAAACATGGCGGTGATCTCTGCAACCATCTCAGTAGTGAGTAGATAGGATGCAAATCTAAACTTCGACCCCTCGGGGCAGAAGCTAGTACGAAAGGCATTTGTGATATTTGCTAACCATCACCTGCTCTCAATAAGGTCCTTCTTCCTGAAGAACTTTGGAGCCTTACATGCCCAAAACTCTTTGAAAGTAAAAAAGCAAGCTCCTACCATCACCACGATACCATAACGAAAAGCGCCCACACGCTCATCCAGAATCTCCAAGATACCCTCCTTGATCGTACTGAAGATCGCATGAGTCTGCTCAAGAATACTCTGGGTAATCTCTGACAAAATGAACTTTCGCATCTGATCATCCATGTGTTCGGCCCCAAAGACAGAACCCGAACCACTACAGGCACCAAACCCATCATTGACACCCGTACCACCACTAAAACCTCCTCAAGCAATCACCATGCTGAAAATAAACCATACAAACCATCAAAAACACACACAAATGAACCCACATTCTACAAGCTCCCTGGTATCATTGTGACTTCCTTGACTTGAGTACAGATCACCTGCATCCAATAATACGGGCCGACTACTACCGTCCACATCAATCTGTACATTCCTTAAAGATCTCCTTGAGTCCTCCAAGTTACTTCCTTATCAATCCAGACGATCTCTCGCAAAGCAAGGCTCACTACACCAAAACACCTCCTAGGTTCTCCTAGGGCTACCATCACACCACTCTCCATTATCAACTGCAGAAAGAAATCCTTCTAACACCATCTAATTAGCTCATGAACACAATTACATATTACCGACATCAGATAATTCTTTGAGTGAAAGGTCTCACACTACAATGGTTGGACTCAAACAAGAGATACGCAATAGAGTTAAACCTAACCTTATCAAATTATCTAATCTCGGTAATATGTAACTTGATGCATTCGCTTACCATTTAGCTGATATTAATGAGAACTCCTAAAAGCACAAAGCAAACAACATTCAAGCATTAGGTAATTTGAATCAAAACATAACCTAAACAAGCCATCCTATCAAATAACTGATCCAAATCTAGCATTCATGTCGACAAGCTCATACGGTAGGCATATAAAGGCATATCTCCTAGCATTCTATCATGCAATCCTGAGCAGCTCCTTAGGCTTAATCTAGCATTCGATTCACAAATTCCCAATTCACAACATATCACATAGAACATGTATGGACATTTTTGGGAAAACTTACTTGAGCTCGGTCGATTGCATACACCACACCCTTTTTTATTAAAAAATCCTTTAATAAAACATTTCTTTTTATAAAAAGGTCTACCAAACCCTCAATTTAAGTTTAGACACACTCGAGAGTATGCCCGAATCCCTCAAACCAAGGCTCTGATACCAACTTGTAACGTCCCAAAATTTATAACCAAAATTTTCACTTTTGTATTAATAAAACCATCAACCAACATGTTTATAAAATCATAAAGGAAATCAAAGTATGTCAATAATCATCTAGAAATATATCAGAGTCAAATAATGCGGAAAATCATGGTATATGTGATGCGATCATCCCAAGCTCTTCTCCCTCGAACCGGAAGTACCTGAAATATAAAATGAAAACCATAAGCACAAAGCTTAGTTAGTTTCTGTAACACCCGTGACTTGAGGTAATGATAGTTATTTAATTTCTTTATGATTAATTGTGAGACTGTAAGTTTAATATTGGATTGCTGAGTTGGGCCTTAGTGAGTGGGTTGTTTGTTTATTGGGCTACCCAGAGACGTACGTTGGGCGTAAGTTTGGCGTTTGCGGGGCGTAGTACAGCATTGGATGCGGGGGATCAATAAGCATATGCGCAACGTACCAAGGAGTATGCGCAGCGTACGCGAGCAGAATCGAAACCCTAATTTTTAGGGTGTAAGCCATATAAATACCTCATTATGTCCCAAATCCTAGCCTCCTTACCAACCACCTCGACTCAAAAATCCTAGAAACCTTTCATTTTTCATCTTTGTGTGCTTTTGGCATTGTGAAGCTCATTGTGGTGTTTTGAATCTTGGAAGGAGAAAGAAGAAGAACTTGAGTAGCTTGAGCTCAAGGATCTGAGATAGCATCACCATTTAGCACTTACATGAGGTAAAAAGCTCACAACTTGCCTCATGAATGCTTAGATCTATGATAATGGTGTTTTGGGACCTTTTTGGTCCCAAGAAGGGATTTTTATGGTCCAAATCCATTTCTAGGATTAGGGTTGCCACACTTAGTGCTATATGAGTCCCAAGAATAGAAAAGTTTCAATCTTGAAGGTCCTTTGTGTCCATGAATGAGTTCTAGTCATTTTCATGGAAGATAGTTTCAAATTTCAATTTTGGGTCAATTTGATGGGTTGCAAGCCACCAAGTAATCGACTTTATGGATTAAGACACTTTAGTAGACTCAGTCTGTGTTTTGAGCTTAAGGTCTTAAGGGATTAAGCCCTTTTGGAGTTTATGGTTTAACAAGGTAGTACGTTAGGCATACAATCATGTACCCGCAGCGTACAAGCCATGCAGCCTGTACGCTTAGTGTATAGAGGAGTATGCCCTGCGTGCTCACTGGATTCAGATTCCTCATCGTTTGGGCCAATCTTTGGACTTCTTAGCTATTGGTCCTTAGTGGGCCATTAGAAGTCAGTTAATGGGCTAAGGACATGTTGGGCTTAAGGGAAGGCTCATTCCACGAGTTGGGCCCAATTTAGAAAATTGTGCCATTAGTGGGCTTGGAAAGTTAGATAGAATTGGACCATGGATGTTATGGAATTGGGCCTAGGTTATGGTCCAAATTAGATTAGGGGTAATATGGTCATTTTACCCTAATAAGGATTATTGGATTTTAACTAAGTGTTATTGTGATAATGATAGTCGGGGAGTCGTTGGAGCAGTCGTTAGAGATTCCTTACCGTGAGATTCAACATTCAGTTTTGCGAGGTGAGTTTCCTACTGTATGAACGGGTCGAAGGCACCAATGTCGGCCCGTATATGTATGTTAGTTCCGGACCAAGGTCCGATGCCGGGCAGTGCCCGATGTAGGTTTATATGTTTCCGGATCTCCGATCCAATGTCGGGTAGTGCCCGAGGAATATTTGTATGCTTGATGTCTTCGTGATTCTTGCATGGGTCTGTTTTGTATGTTTCCATACTTCGGTCCGATGTCGGGCAAAGCCCGAGGAATGTTTGTATGCTTCTGGATTTCGGTCCGATGTCGGGCGGGGCCCAAGGAATGTTTATATGTTTATGTTATGTGATTATTTATGTGTCTTTGTTGATATGTTTATATGTATACTGAGCTTTGCTCGATGCCAGGCGGGGCCCGATGTCGGACATTGTCCGATGTCGGGCGAGGCCTGATGAAGCGAGCAAGGCCCATGATATGTTATTATGTGATTATGTGATTATATGTATGGTATGCGGTATTTTGGGGAGACTCACTAAGCTTCGTGCTTACAATTTTCAGTTTTGGTTTCAGGTACTTCCGGTAGCAAGGGGAAGAGCTCGGGATGACAACATTGCACACACCACGATGTTTTAGCCTGGGATGTTTACTTTGATATTTTGATATATGTTTTTGGATATGATGTTTGAGCTACTATGACTTACATTTTGGATGAGATGACTCGATAATTATGGTTTTATTTAATAATTAAAAATGAAATTTTTGGTCATGATTTTTGGGGTGTTTCAGTTTCCACCAAATTACCACATACCATACATAAAATGGGCCCGACCCGGACTTCATCGGGCCCCACTTGGTACAGATCTGTCAGTGACATGCGATGGGCATCGCCCAACACACTCATCAATCCCCGCCTGGCATCAGGCCCCGCCCGACATACAAATGCATACAATACATACAAGAGTCACACATATAGCTAGCATTCTAGTAACAATAATCTATAGGTCGGCATTGGTGCCTTTGACCCGCTTAAAGCACTGTGAGAAGACTCACCTCGATCAACTGATAACAAATAACACTTGGGCTACTAAATTGTAAAATCCCCAAACTAAATCACAAATAATAAAACCTTAAACGCTATTAAGCACTTAATGTTTTAAACAAATAACACTCGGGCGTAAACTCTAGTTATCCCAAAATGCTATTAAGCACTTAATGCTTTAAGTATAGATGTCCAATTTGCATATCTAGGTCTTTGGGAGTGTCTTAAATAATAAAGTCACCAACTTGATGCCTTTGCATGGCTCAAAGAGACTCAAGTTGAAGATTTAACATTTTACTTCCATCAAATGATCATTAACTCATGCATGGTTGATCTACAACCATCAAGATGAAAACTTTATGAGCTAGGAACCTCAGGAATATCAAAGGAACAACTCAAATCTTCTGGAGTAACATTTACTCATAAGAACTCACTCATAGGACCAAAATGTGCTCAAAACTTAACTAGTCCTAGATCTGAGAATGAAATATTCAAGGTCAAGACTTTATACCTCTATGAAGCTAAAAAGGATGGACGAACCCTGGATCTACAAGCTCCTACTTGATCAATGCTCCTATCCAAGCTTCTTCTTCTTCAAGATACACTAAACACACATCAAAACACATACAAAGATCAACTCTCTTTAGAAATGGGCTAGGGTTTCGAGATAGTGCTCAAAATGGGCAATGAAGGTTGATAAGGAGAGAGCCTTAGGACATAAGGTGTTTAAATAGGGTGCAAACCCTAATAATTAGAGTTGCCCCTGACCCACATACACCCATCGTACCAGAGGTACGCCCATCGTACGAAGGGGTAACCTCGTGTCAAGTACTCTTCGAAGTACGCCAATGTATGAGGTCCTTAAGCCAAAATAAAAGAGAAATAAATAGCTAAAGAATTTACCTGACATATTGGGTGTTACAAGTGTGGTAGAGGATGGTTTTCGGAGGCGGAAATGGTTGGGATAGTTGCATTTAGCCAGATTTTTGTGTAGATTACACTAAGATAGGGTGGGTTTTCATTAACTTCTTCTGCAAATTCACACCATGGCTCTAATTGATCCTCAAAACCTCATCAAGCCACAGACCTTGAAGTTTGTCACAAGCAATGAATGCAAACTAGCAGTTAAGCAATCTATTCGGAGCCTCTTAGACTCACTTCAAAACCCTAGCCCTAGTTTATCTGCATTTACTTCATCATTTCTCGAATTAATGCAAGCTAAACCTAACCCACTTCTCAAAAGTATCTGGGTTTTTGTTGGTTTAACTTTTCATCAAAAATTTTCTCCAAAAGATGATATCTTAGATCAAGTTCTATCATTGAAAGACCTTTTCCAATCTATAACAGCTTGTTCGACTTCATGTAGTTCTTCAATGTATAATATACAGTAGTTGTGGATTTGAAGAGAAAAATATATTCAAAACAAGGAGAGAATGAGTTAGGATATGTGGTCCAGAGGAACAAAATATGTTGCCTTGGTTGTGGGGTGAGGTGTTAAGTTCAAATTAGTAAGGAGAGAATGAGTTAGGATATGTGGTCCAGAGGAACAAAATATGTTGCCTTGGTTGTGGGGGTGAGGTGTTAAGTTCAAATTAGTTTGTATTTTTTTTTTTAAATAATTATAATTTAAAAATTAGGGTAAATGTCATCTTACCATGGTTTAACACCATTAACGACACGGACTAAATGCGCATTGTTTAAACATATCAGGCGCAATCTGAATTAAAAATTAAAAATATAAACCGAATATGTATTTTGACACATGTACGAGAACGAGAGACGATTCGTGTAATTTACTCTAAAAATTAAAAAGAAAATATAAAATATGTTAAGTAATTAGATAGTTGACAGTGAAGTGATAAGTGGAGGCTTTTTTTAGACTTAATTTTTTTATTTTTTATTTTTATTTTTTATTTTTTATTTTTTTTTTGTAAATATGCTTCTAATTCTTGCAATCATCAATTTTCCAAATTTATCAATTTAGGCCCTTGTAGTATCAATGGCTTACCTTTCTTGACCGTTTGATTTAGCAATGAAGGTATTTATTGGGTTAATTTAAATTGTTTTGGAGGGAGTTTGTGATCAGATTGATTTTAATTTGAAAAAAAAAAAAAGACAACTTCTATTTCTAGCTAACAGATAATCAAATAGATTAATTGTCATCATGTGCAATATCAACTATACACCAGAAAAGGCATGTCTACCCTTTGATCTACAAAAGATTTGATTTTTACTTGGTAAAGAGCAGAATGGAAATTTTTCATCAACTCTTTTCCTCATTTATTTATGGTAAAAATCCATCTATATAATATTTCCACCTTAACGCTCTTGCATAAATAGGTATTTGTGAATAATCTATCTGTAATACTCTTTCCAAGCAAAAGTAAAGGATGAATGATGATGGGAACCCAAGGGCAAACGAGGAAACAGAATGTTCTTGCACAATGTTGTGGGATTGTGGTAGCCCTTTGTATGATTCATTTGAAGTGGTAGCAATTCATTATATCATCGATAAACATCTTGTCAAGCTTCCATATGATCTCCCATACCATGTCATGACATCATCATCAGCAACATCAGCATCTTCATCAACTCGTTCAGAAATGAGGAGTAAACTTCGAAAATTGAGAAAAGGATTTTCTTTCATAGTTTGCTCTATAGTTCATACTGTGGAGACAAAGATAAGGATGAAAAAGAAAACAAATAAATAAGAATGGCAAACATGTTGAAAAGATTTCAGATTTCTCTTTGTTATATTGTTCTACAAAAGTGATAAATCAGATCTTGATTATGATTATTATGATACTGCAAGTTAGTTTTTATGTTATTTTTTTATTTTGTTATTTTATGAAATTATATTAACATAGACTTTGATTTTTTTATTTTATTTTTTAACTGTTATGAAAGTATGTTGATTTCCTTTAGTTGATCGGTTTTCTTCTCCGGTATAAAACTGAGTTTGCAATTATTTGATTCTTGTAGCGTTAAGGTGGTATTTACTTATATAACATATACTGTCAAAAACACATAAGATTGTATTATGTCAAATACTCGCATATATAGTAAGAAACATGTAAAGTTCGTTTATTTCGGTTGCAATCTGTTATCTAATATTAAATTTCAAACATCTTCTCCTTTTTCTAAAAGAAAAAGGTGTGAGATATAACGTTATATAAATCCACATTGTTTCTTTCCACTTATTTCGTTTTTATTTATATTAATTGACTCGTTGGTGGAAAACAAGGTTTTTGAATTTTTCAGATTCAATGAGGTTCATTTAATGTTTAAATAACGAAATGAATTATTTATAATCATTAAAATAACTACATTTTGTAATGACAAATAACAATTTATGTTGATTTTTTAATTCCTTATAAACATTATTGGTTTTGGTCATATAAGTTTACTTCTAGCGAATTAAATCCCAAATAACCAAAAGAGACAATTTCAAATAATTGGTTAGCAGGTGGAGCTTCTCAATCATGTAATTCTACATCTTTTATCAACCGAATTTGCATTTTACAAATAAATAATAGTAATGCTTAGATTTCTGTCCATTATTGTTATTCTTAAGTGACATTTACATTAAAATTAATGTTTGATAACTTATGGATAACTTGATCCCTAATTTATGACATGATTTTAAACATTGATTTCGAATATAGTTTTGAAACAAAAGCAATTGAAAATATGTTTTTTTTAAATGTATCATTTTATTTCAACAAAATCACGTATCATTTTCTTTCAACAAAATCATACGGCAATAACTTATATGTGTGAAATGACAATTTTCTCCCTCTTGGTTTGGAAGAAGATGCAAGTTTTCCCCATAAGAAAGCCAACCACGGCACTATAAGTGAAGATCCAACCCCCATAGAAGAATAGCAGTCACGAAAGCCGGAAGCCCCCTACAACATGCCAATAATTTTTTGTGTTTCTTTGTTGGCAAACACATGCCCTTACGTATATTATTAGAATTAGAATATGACAAATTTCTCATGAGCAAAAAACACACAACCCCACTGACCTAGCCAAGATCAAGGAATCTTTTTGTCTTACTGTAGACAAACATATGGCTTTTAAATTGCCAAAATGACAAAATTCTCCCTACTAACTAAAGATACAAACTTCCCTAAACAGGGCAATCAGGGAAATTCGACTACATACCCCAATGATCAAGCCAACATCAATGAATCTTCTTGTCTACTGTTGATAAACACATGTTTCTTTTTATTACAAAATGACAATTTTCTCCTTACTAGCTAAAGATACAAGCTTCTTAAAAAGGGCAATTGCGAAAATTCAACTACAATGATCCAGTCAAGATGAAGGAATCCTTCTATTTTTTTGTTGAACGAACACATGGCTTCTTAATATGCTAAATGACAGTCTTCTGTCTACAATACATCCAAACTTTTTTAGGAAAAGGGTAACTTTGGAAATTCACGTACAAACACCTTTAAAAGGGAGTCTTTCTTATTGACAAGGAAATTCTCGGTTAGATACATAGATGGGTGACATACAAGAATTTGATGAAGAGAAAAAGGCAGAAGAAGAACAAAAAGAAGATGGATTAGCTTCAAAGATATGGGACTGTGGTAGTCCTTTGTATGATTCATATGAATTGGTGTCAATTGCACATGTTTTAGATATGCATCAAATGATTTTTCCATATGCAATCAACAGATCAACAAGGTCAGTTATTCATCCATCATCTTACTCACCATCTTCATCGGTGCCACAGTCATTAACGATGTCTCATTCATCAAGAAGGATGAACAATTGTTCATTCATGCCCTCCTTCAAGCTATGGAAAATGAGGATTACCATTGGCAATAAGGTGAAAGTCGGGATTTCTAAAATAAGCCACATAATTGTTTCATGGAGGAAATGATTGTTCACATCATTCCGGTTATATCTCCTTTCATAGTTTCTTTGTTCATGTATGTTCGTATGTATAGAATTGCAAACTTCTATGAGGTTTTTTCTATACTCAATTGTAGCAAATTGCATAAAAACGAAGATTAATTACTAAATGACCAAATACATTGGAATACTTATACTATATAACCAACTTTTTAAAATTTGTAGCACAACGATTAAAGTGAAAAAAAAAACAAAACAAAAACAAAGATGATTGCATAAACTTCCACACCTTTTATTATTAAAGAAACTATCTCAAAACTCCAATACACTCAAGTGCAGATTACAGGAGCCAATCAATCGGTTTTATACTAAACAAACATATTATTATTAAACTATGATTCTAAATAGGAAGACAACTATACTTTTCTATTAAACAAGTTCCTTCTTGCTTAAGGAACTATGTGGAAGACTTGGACACACACACCAAGTTACTTGGAAACCACTTCAAGTCATTGACTTCTGGACCAAGACATGCCTTACAGCCACACCCGGTTCTCAGAAGTTTGCCAACAATCACCCCTTGATTTTCTAAGTCGAGGGTAATTCTTGCACGCCAATTAAACAACGCTCTCATCTATGTGAACCTTATTCGAGCTAAGGCCTTCGTAAGTGGATCTGCTTGTTGCTTGTCTCCCGAAACATGCTCAACAATCACTTGATCATTTTCCACACGCTCTCGAATGAAGTGAAACCAAGTGTGAATATGTTTGTTTCTTCCATAAAAGACATGATTCTTCATTCTTGGCCGTTCAACTAATAACACCTTTTGTTTCTTCATTCTTGGTCGTTCAACTAATAACTCCCTTAACCACAGTGTCTGACACGCAGCTGTATTAGTTGTCATGAACTTAGCTTCATATGAGGATAATGCTATTGTATTTTGTTTTTGGGAGCATCAAGTGATAGGTGAGTCACCAAGGTAGAAAACATGTCTTGTTGTACTTCTACCATCATCAACATCAACATTGTGACTGTTATCACTGTAACATAGCAAGCTCAAATCATTACTTTGTTTATATACTATCCTAAAAAATGGAGTACCTACTTTCCAAGTGTTGTTCTTTTCAATGGAGTCAATTTCCGCCTTCATTGCATCGAGCCAATTCTTGTTCATTTTGGATTCCTTATAATTCTCCGGTTCTTCAACGAATGCCAACATTAAATGATCCACATCTGTGGTTCGTATGGTGTTAGACGATTTGTTTGTTTACATGCTATGACACATATGTGGTTTGTAAGTTCATAGTCAGGCATGGTAAAATCCTACAATTATATAGAAATTTGTCTATGAGTTTTTTTCTATACTCAATTGTAGCAAATTGCATAAAAACGAAGATTAATTACTAAATGACCAAATACATTGGAATACTTATACTATATAACCAACTTTTTAAAATTTGTAGCACAACGATTAAAGTGAAAAAAAGCAAAACAAAAACAAAGATGATTGCATAAACTTCTACACCTTTTATTATTAAAGAAACTATCTCAAAACTCCAATACATTCAAGTGCAGATTACAGGAGCCAATCAATTGATTTTATACTAAGCAAACATATTATTATTAAACTATGATTCTAAATAGGAAGACAACTATACTTTTCTATTAAACAAGTTCCTTATTGCTTAAGGAAATATGTGGAAGACTTGGACACACACACCAAGTTACTTGGACACCACTTCAAGTCATCGACTTTTGGACCAAGACATGCCTTACAGCCACACCTGGTTCTCAGAAGTTTGCCAACAATCACCCCTTGATTTTCTAAGTCGAGGGTAATTTGTAACGACCCAAATTTCACGTACAAAAATTTCATTTTAAAAACATTAATTTACAGAAACATTAATTGTTAAAAACATTGATTGATCAACCATAACAAAACATAAGCCTTGTCTAAAAATCAAATCATACAATCCACACCAAAACACCCCTGACTCGCTATCCGGGACTTTGGGGCCGACTCGAGTACCAACTCGCCGAGTCCTGCGAGCAACTCGCCGAGTTCCTCGAGCAGGTCCTCTGCTTGCTTCCAATCCACACCAAAACACCCCATTCGAGGGTTTGGGGGTTTCAGGACTACGTTATACGGTTAATTCCGTGCACAGGTACGAAGGGTTGAGCCTTTGACGCTTAAACCCCTCGTGTTCTGTGGATGTTCATATTACTCGCCGAGTTTGAAGAACTACTTGGCGAGTTCCAGGCAATCTTCATAGGACTCACCGAGTTTGTTCATCCAACTCGCCGAGTCCTTCGACCCACTTCCTGAGTAGGCCAGATCTAGGACATGCAACACTTCCAGACCACAGATCTGTGGTCCTAGGGTTCATTTACCACGTAAAGTTGTAAACTTTACGTGCATGCATGGCCCTATGAGCTCAAACATGCACTTCCAAGCTATACAAGAGGTCCTATGCTCATTGGGGACTTCCACTACCTCAACCACAGAGACTTTATGCTACTATGAAGTCCAAAAGGTCCACATCCGAAGTTCTTGCAGAACATTAGCCATAAACACATAGAGATTTAGGTTTTTAGGGCTTAAAACCTCTTTTCTTAGGGACAAAAGGGGACTAACGAGCTAAAGATCAAGTTAGGGTCTTTTCTACCTGAATGGAGGCCTTTCACAGAGTAGATTCCGGATCTCCTTCCCTTCTTGCACTCTTCAATCTTCTACTTCTTCTCCCAAGCCCCAAATCACCTTCAAAATGTTAACAATCACCCACAAGGACACAAAGGAGGCTAGGGTTTCGTTCTACAGGTCTTTGGGAGTGCTAAGGGAAGTGGAGGCTGGGTTAGATCGATTAAATAGGGTGCAAACACCCGGGTTAGGGTTTAAGTCCAAACAAGGTCTACTCGCCGAGTCCATCGGACCTACTCACCGAGTAGACCGAGTAAATCCCGCGTCTAGTCCCGCTTCTACTCGGCGAGTCAGTCCCTCAACTCGCCAAGTCCAAGGCTAATTGTGCAAAATAAAGAGATTTAATAATCACGAATACATACCAGGGATCAGGTGCTACAAATCTCCCCCACTTATTTTAGACTTCGTCCTCGAAGTCTGCTGCTCGATCCTGAAACAGCTCGGGATAGTGCTCCATCATCTCGTCCACCGGCTCCCAAGTCCACTCCGAACCCTTGCGGTGCTGCCATTGCACCTTCACTAGCTCCACCCTCTTGTTCCTTAAATCCTTCGACTTCCTGTCGAGGATTACGACTGGGCGCTCGATGTAATTCAGGCTGTCATCAACCTGAATATCCTCCAACGGCACTACCGCTGAATCGTCCACTAAGCACTTTCGCAGCTGAGAGACATGGAAAGTGCTGTGGATCTGGCTGAGCTCGGCTGGCAGATCCAACCTATACGCCACCTTGCCTACCCGGGCTACAACCCTGAACGGTTTGATGAACCTCGGGCCCAATTTGCCCCGCTTCCTGAATCGGATGACGCCTTTCCAAGGCGACACCTTCAGGAGAACCATATCCCCGACTCGAAACTCCAAGTCGGATCGACGCTTGTCGGCGTAACTTTTCTGCCGACTCTGAGCAGTCTGAAGCCTGCTCCAGACCTGCTGGATCCTCTCGTTCGTCTTGAGAACCACTTCGGTGCTCCCCATGACCCTCTGGCCAACTTCACCCCAGCATATCAGGGTCCTGCACCTCCGTCCGTACAACATCTCGAAGGGAGGGCGGTCGATACTCGCGTGATAGCTGTTGTTGTAGGAGAACTCGGCCAGGGGAAGATAGGTATCCCAGCTACCACCGAAGTCTAGCACGCACGCCCGCAGCATATCCTCCAGAGTCTGGATGGTCCGCTCGCTCTGACCATCCGTCTGCGGGTGAAAGGCAGTGCTAAAATGCAGATGAGTACCCAACTCGTGATGGAATCTCTTCCAAAATCTGGAAGTAAAATGCACATCCCTGTCCGAGATCACCGATATTGGCACCCCATGTCGTGCCACAATCTCCCTGATATAGATGTCGGCCAATTTCTCGGCCGATATGCTCTCCTGAATCGGAATAAAATGAGCACTCTTGGTCAAGCTATCCACGATGACCCAAATCGAATCCACTCCACGTGCGGTCCTGGGAAGCTTCGTGATAAAATCCATCGTGATATCTTCCCATTTCCACAGTGGAATATCCAACGGCTGCATCTTGCCATGCGGTCTCCGATGTTCGGCCTTGACCTTCCTGCAGGTCAAACACCGTTCGACGTACCATGCCACATCCCGCTTCATGCAGGGCCACCAGTAATCCAGACGAAGATCCCTATACATCTTCGTCGCCCCGGGATGAATAGAGAATCGGGACTTGTGCGCCTCCTCCATCAAAGTCTGGCGCACACCCCCGTGATACGGCACCCATACCCTACGGTGCAAAGTCAATAATCCTCGGCTATCATAGTCAAAGGAGGAAACCTGACCCACCACACGCTCGCTCTTCCGATGTTCCTCCTTGATAGCCTCCTGCTGAGCCTCCCGAATTCTCTCCAACAGGGGAGTCACCACGGTCATCTTCAAGCAGACGTCCCTGATTGGCACCGCCTTGCGGCTGAGCGCATCGGCCACCACGTTGGCCTTCCCCGGGTGGTAAAGGATCTCGCAATCATAATCCTTCACCACATTCAACCACCGACGCTGCCTCATGTTCAGATTTGGCTGATCCATGAGGTACCTCAAACTCTTGTGGTCCGTGTAGATGGTACATCGAACCCCGTAGAGGTAATGTCTCCAAATCTTGAGGGCAAAAACCACCGCCCCCAACTCCAAATCATGCGTCGGGTAATTCGCCTCGTGAGGCTTGAGCTGCCTCGAAGCGTTGGCAATAACATGCCCCCTCTGCATCAGTACCGCGCCCAACCCAGAAATGGATGCATCACAATAAACCAAAAAATCCTCCATGCCCTCTGGCAGGGCTAAGATTGGCGCCTCGCACAATCTCCATCTCAGCGTCTCAAATGCAGCCTGCTGCTCGGGCCCCCACCGAAAGACCACGACTTTCTTCGTCAGCCGCGTCAGGGGCACGGCTATCTTGGAGAAATCCTGAATAAATCTCCGATAGTAGCCTGCCAATTCCAGGAAACTCCGAATCTCAGATGGAGACTTCGGAACCTCCCATCTCATCACGGCCTCGACCTTGGCCGGATCGACCAGAATCTTGTTTTGGTTGACGAGGTGTCCAAGAAATTGCACCTCGCGCAACCAAAACTCACACTTGGAGAACTTGACATACAAGCTCTCCCTCCTCAGGGTCTCTAACACCTCTCTCAGATGCTCCTCATGTTCCTCCCAAGTCTTGGAATAAACCAAGATATCATCGATAAAGACTATCACAGACCGGTCCAGCATCGGTCTGCATACGCGGTTCATGAGGTCCATGAACGCGGCAGGAGCATTGGTGAGCCCAAAAGTCATCACCACGAACTCATAATGTCCATAGCGCGTCCGAAACACGGTCTTCTGTATATCCTCCTCCCTGACCCTCATCTGATGATAACCCGAACGCAAATCAATCTTGGAGAACCAAGATGCTCCCTGAAGCTGGTCAAAGAGGTCATCAATCCTCGGAAGCGGGTAACGGTTCTTCACCGTTACCTTGTTCAGCTCCCGATAATTTATACACATCCGATGCGACCCGTCCTTCTTCTTCACAAACAGAATCGGGGCTCCCCAGGGCGAACTGCTCGGACGAATAAATCCCTTGTCTAGCAGCTCCTGCAGCTGCGTAGACAACTCCTGCATCTCGGGAGGAGCCAACCGATACGGTGCCTTGGCTATCGGAGCCGCACCAGGAACAAGGTCAATCCTGAACTCCACCTGTCGCTCCGGAGGTATCCCAGGAAGCTCCTCTGGGAAAACATCTGCAAAGTCTCGGACCACCGGAACCTCGCTCACTGTCGCCTTACCCGCCTCCCGGGTATCCATCACATACGCGACATATCCTGCGCATCCCTGCTGAAGGTAGCGCCTAGCCCTCGCTGCTGAACATACAGCGGGTCCATACTGGGGCCTCTCACCATGAATCAGTAACTCTCCCCCGCTTGGGGTCCTGACCCGCACTAGCTGCTGCGCGCAATCTATCACAGCCTCATTAGGGCTCAGCCAATCCATGCCTATAATCACCTTGTTCCCACGCAACGGTATGGGAACCAAATCTACCAAGTAGCGCTCCTCGAACAAACGCAACACGCAGTCTCAAAATACCATCGATGCCCGCATCGATCGATCATCAACAATCTCCACCTCCAAAGGGCAACCTAACTCGCCTGATGGCTCATGAAACTTCTTGCTAAGCGCAAGGGAAACGAATGATCGGGATGCACCCGAATCAAATAACACCTGAACTAGGAGGCCGTTCACATGGAACGATCCTAATGCATACATATACATACAGAGCACATATCAATAACATAACATCATAAAAATAAGATAGAGGGAAAGAATCATACCCGTCACCACATCGGGTGCGGCGCGTGCCTCCTCGGTAGTCAGCTGAAATGCTCGGCTCCTCACCACTGGAGCCTCTGACTTGCCCTGCCGGCCATCCGTGATCCGCAGGGTCGCTGGAGCTAGTGCCTTCACCGGCGCTGAAACTATCAACTGGGGGCAATTGGCCTTCTTGTGGCCCCTCTGGTTGTAGTGAAAACACAACAACTCTGACGTCTGAATAACTGCTGCCGGAGCAGTGCAATCCATGCTGATGTGCCCAGACTTGCCGCACTTGTAGCAGCCTGATGATCCCATCCTGCACGCCCCCTCGTGCGGCCTGCCTCATTTCCTGCAGCGGCTCGGTCCTGACTGGCCTTTCGGCCTACCATCTGATCCCTTGGGCTTCTTCCCCGAAGCCCCTCCTGCCTGTCCCTCCTCCAATTTCCGTTTCCGGATGTGCTCCAAATCTATCTCCCTCTCCCTCGCCCTGACAATCATAGAGTCCAAGGTAGGGCAAGCCGAAAAGCTAACATGCTCCCAGATGTCAGCTCGTAGCATATCATGGTAACGAGTCCTCCTCATGTCCTCGTCACCGGCATACTGGGGCACCAACAAAGCCCTCTCCCGGAACTTGGCGATGATCTCCGCCACAGTTTCCGTCGTCTGTCTCATGTCAAGAAACTCCCTGGCCAGCTGCTGAAGCTCGACAGCCGGCGCAAACTCTGCCCTGAACCTGGTCATGAAGTCCGACCAGGTCATCGCCTCGATAGTTGAGGCTCCCAACGAGTCACCCACTGACTCCCACCAATCCCGGGCTCGGTCCCGTAAACATCCTGCTGCATACCTCACCTTCAACCCCTCGGGGCAGAAGCTAGTCAACTGGGCAAACTCGATGTCTGCAATCCATCGCCTGGCAGCAATGGGGTCTTTCACCCCATGGAAATCCGGCGCACCACTGCCCCTGAAGTCCTTGAAGGACAGCGTGCGAGATCCTGACTGGCTAGATGCCATATCACTCCTGAATGCCCGAAGGCGATCCTCCATCAACTCCATGATCCCTTCCTTGATCGACCCAAAGAGAATGGGGGTTGACTCAAGGATGCCTCTGGTAATCTCAGACGCGATGAACTCGCGTAGTCCCTCATCAATCGACTCGGAACCTGATCCCGAACCTGACCCCTCTCCTGAACCGCCATCTACCGGCCTCGATCGAAGTACCACCATTCTACAATACATCACAACAATCATTAGTGATACTGATACTCCCTGAGGGATCACAACTACTTACAAGTTCCCTGGCTTTATCTTGGCCTTCCTTGGTTCAGGTACGGATCCTCTGCTTTCAGTAGTACGGGCCCATACTACCTTCCACATCTATCCGTACCTTCTTCAAGGAATGCCTCGACTCCACCAGATCCCTTTCACTACTGCTGATCACTATTATACTCGTCCTAGGCTTGCCCTAGGGAAATCTCTAATTCCACTCTAACCAGTCCTCAGCTGCTGCAGGCCACCTTGTAATGCCAATTAGCCATTACTCGAATACCATCACATGTGACGAGGCTCAGATAATCCTTCGAGTACCCGACTCGCCCCTACAACAGTTGGACTCAAACAAGAGCTGCGCAGTAGGATCAAATCCGACACTCTAAGATTATTCAACCCTGATCACATGTGACGTGACGCATTCGCCTAATGACTAACTCCCATTATTCAGAGTCCCACGTAGCACGAAGCAAGCAGCATTCAGATAAGGGTAACAATCTCAATTAACTCTATCTACTTTCGGAACTGAGCTAGCATAAAGTGCTAAGCTCATACTACCAGGCATAACCTAAGCATGCTATCCTACTTACTTTTTACTCAACAACTAGCATGCAAGTTCTCATACAACTGGAACACATAAAGCAGGCACATAAGGCATCACTCCTAGGTCCTTAGTCCTATTCTAGCATGTTGTTCTACAAAAGCTGATAAACATAACATAAACTTGTATGGGTACTTTGGGGAATACTTACTTGAGCTCGTCCGATCGCGCACGTCACACACTTCGTTCTTTCTCAAAACTCTTTTCTCAATTTTAGAAAGCATTTTCTTTTAGAAAATCTTTTAATCCCTCAATTTGAGTTCAGACACTCCCGAAGGCATGTCCGAATCCCTCAAACCAGGGCTCTGATACCATTTGTAACATCCCCCTCTGGCACGTATCACAATATTGTCCGCTTTGGGCCACTCGGCACGAGGACTTCCCAGGGGGTCACCCATCCTGGTACTACTCCCGCCCGAGCACGCATAACTGCAGAGTTCTTATGGGATCTGCTGCCCTCACGGCTTTAAAACGCGTTGTGATAAGGAAGGTATCCACACCCCTTATAAGGAATGCTTAGTTCTCCTTCCCAGCCGATGTGGGATCAGATCTTACCCACTTTCACCCCCTATTATAGGGTTCGACGTCCTCGTCGAACACATCGACCCGTGCCCTAACTCTGATACCAACTTGTAACGACCCAAATTTCACGTCCAAAAATTTCATTTTAAAAACATTACTTTAGAGAAACATTAATTGTTAAAAACATTGATTGATCAACCATAACAAAACGTAAGCCTTGTCTAAAAATCAAATCATACAATCATCATAATATCAGAGTATAAATCCCATAGAATCTCGTAAGTGCGGAAATCCGTGTGTGTGCATGATGTGCCGCTACCGTGCCGGCTCCTTCCCCTTCGACGAAGAGGTACCTGAAACCAAAACCATAAACTGTAAGCACAAAGCTTAGTGAGTTCCCCCATCGTACCACATTTCATACAAACAAATAACACGCATACTGCCAGGCCATTCTGGGGTGCCTGACTACCCGGTACGGCCATTCTGGGGTGCCGTCCTACCCGTGTCAAGCCATTATGGGGTGCTGACTACCCATCTCAAGCCATTATGGGGTGCTGACTACCCGTGTCAAGCCATTCTGGGGTGCTGACTACCCGTCGGTCCTAACAACCGACCCTCGGGGACTATTCCACCCCCTACTGCTACTATCACATATATCATAACATAAACATACTATCAGACATATTTGAGGTGCCTGAACTACCCTTCGGTCCTGACAACCGAACACAGGGACTGGTCCCTTCATACTACCTCTATCGCATATAACATAACAAGCCAGCATGCAAACATATCATCACATACTGTCAGACGTATCTGGGGTGTCTAACTACCCTTCGGTCCTAACAACCGAACTCGACTACCATCACATACAACATATCATGCTAGCATATAACATATCAGGTAGTAGCAACCTAGATGATATCACAAAGACAATCATCTATCATACGTCTCCTACTGGTAAGTCGGCATTGTGGCCTTAGACCCACCGCTACTGGAAGGTAACTCACCTTGAATAGGCTGCTGGTCTGTGTGGGAACTGGCTGTCTACTGCTGCTGCTGCTAACGTCCCTCGACTGTAATTCCCACAAAACGATCAGTCAAACACGCTAGATGTTCTTAGGGTAAAATGACCTTTTTACCCCTCACCAAGTCAAAGACCAGGTCAAAGTCAACTTCCAGTTGACTGGACTCGGCGAGGGTTTGGGGGTTTCAGGACTACGTTATACGGTTAATTCTGTGCACAGGTACGAAGGGTTGAGCCTTTGACGCTTAAACCCCTCGTGTTCTGTGGATGTTCATATTACTCGCCGAGTTTGAAGAACTACTCGGCGAGTTCCAGGCAACCTTCATAGGACTCGCCGAGTTTGTTCATCCAACTCGCCGAGTCGACGACCATCTTCATAGAACTCGTCGAGTTCCACCTTGGGACTCGCCGAGTCCTTCGACCCACTTCCTGAGTAGGCCAGATCTAGGACATGCAACACTTCCAGACCACAGATCCGTGGTCCTAGGGTTCATTTACCACGTAAAGTTGTAAACTTTACATGCATGCATGGCCCTATGAGCTCAAACATGCACTTCCAAGCTATACAAGAGGTCCTATGCTCATTAGGGACTTCCACTACCTCAACCACAGAGACTTTATGCTACTATGAAGTCCAAAAGGTCCACATCCGAAGTTCTTGCAGAACATTAGCCATAAACACATAGAGATTTAGGTTTTTAGGGCTTAAAACCTCTTTTCTTAGGGACAAAAGGGGACTAACGAGCTAAAGATCAAGTTAGGGTCTTTTCTACCTGAATGGAGGCCTTTCACAGAGTAGATTCCGGATCTCCTTCCCTTCTTGCACTCTTCAATCTTCTACTTCTTCTCCCAAGCCCCAAATCACCTTCAAAATGTTAACAATCACCCACAAGGACACAAAGGAGGCTAGGGTTTCATTCTACAGGTCTTTGGGAGTTCTAAGGGAAGTGGAGGCTGGGTTAGATCGATTAAATAGGGTGCAAACACCCGGGTTAGGGTTTAAGTCCAAACAGGGTCTACTCACCGAGTCCATCGGACCTACTCGCCAAGTAGACCGAGTAGATCCCGCGTCTAGTCCCGCTTCTACTCGGCGATTCAGTCCCTCAATTCGCCGAGTCCAAGGCTAATTATGCAAAATAAAGAGATTTAATAATCACGAATACATACCAGGAATCAGGTGCTACATAATTCTTGCACGCCAATTAAGCAACGCTCTCATCTATGTGAACCTTATTCGAGCTAAGGCCTTCGTTAGTGGATCTGCTTGTTGCTTGTCTCCCGAAACATACTCAACAATCACTTGATCGTTTTCCACACGCTCTCGAATGAAGTGAAATCAAGTGTGAATATGTTTGTTTCTTCCATAAAAGACATGATTCTTTAACAGTGTAATTGTTGATTTGTTGTCTATGCAAATCAGCACCTTCTATTTGTTCATTCTTGTCAGCTCAGCTAATAACTCCCTTAACCACATTGCCTGAGATGCAGCTACAATAGCTACCATAAACTCAGCTTCACATGAGGATAATGCTATTGTATCTTCTTGTCTATATGAATCAACACCTTTTGTTTCTTCATTCTTGGCCGTTCAACTAATAACTCCCTTAACCACAGTGTCTGACACGCAACTGCATTAGCTGTCATGAACTTAGCTTCATATGAGGATAATGCTATTGTATTTTGTTTTTGGGAGCACCAAGTGATAGGTGAGTCACCAAGGTAGAAAACATGTCCTATTGTACTTCTGCCATCATCAACATCAACATTGTGACTGTTATCACTGTAACATAGCAAGCTCAAATCATTACTTTGTTTATATACTATCCTAAAAAATGGAGTACCTACTTTCCAAGTGTTGTTCTTTTCAATGGAGTCAATTTCCGCCTTGATATTGCCATATTTACACTTATTTTTAGGCAGTATTTAAGTACATTTTTATTAATAAATTGATAATATGTTTAGAATAAAGATACTTATGAGTTTAAATTGTTATTTTCAGTCAATACAAAGGATTTTCGAAGAAAGGGACCAAAGGTGACAAAATGGGGAACATGGGAGGCTTGGAAGACAAGAAAATAATAAATTCACGATAAGAGCTAATTTCACGACGTGGCGATGAAGCCCACGACGTGGCATGGGTGTTCAGAAGATAAGCATCGCGACACGGAGGATTTCCTTGAAGGATACGGATTGCTTGAAGCCCACGACGTGGCGCAACCTGGCCACGACGTGGCGCGAGTTTTCAAGCATTATATAAGTTCTGATGATTATTATGGAAGAGGGGGACTTTTGGCAGAAGAAAAAGAGTTCCAGAAGACGAATAAGAACAAAAGAAAGGCTCTGGAAGAGGGTTTTCAACACCAAAAGAAGTAAAGGTTTATTTTTAGAACATGTCTTTCATTAGTTTTAGCTGTGTTAGTTTAATTACTATAATGAGCAGCTGAATCTAGCTACTCTTGTTTAGCTAGATGAAGCTTTGAACTTAAGAATAGTTATATGATTATGGATTAAGCTTAGTTGGTGAAAATTTGCTTGTGTTTGATTTGTATGACCTAGCATGTTAATATTTGTTTATCTAATTGTTTAATTACATGTTCTGTGTAGCTTAGTGACCATTAAACTGCATGAACCTGTTTACCTAATAATTTAGTGACCATTGAATTGTTAGAGCTAGGATTGACCAATCTTAGTTAATAATTAGAATAAATAAAGTTTAGCTGTGCTAGAGAACGAGAATTGTGATCATAATTGCGTTTACACAACAAATCTTATATAGCATATTTACAACTATAATTGGTTCTGTGTTTAATTATGTGTGAACATACATGGTTTGACATGAATTAGTTAAATATTGGTAAGATAGAACTAAATTACTAATATAATTAAAAACCAACTTAGTAATCCGTAATTGTTAGCTAGCCATAAGGGAAAAGTGGATTCAATCTAAACAAGAGTGTGTGTTTTTACTTATTGAATTGGATTTAAGTTCATCTGATCTTGTAAAATCAGATAAAACCCTTATTTAAATCTGTTAATAAATTAGGTTAATTTAATAGTAAGTAAATTAATTAGAACACCGTTCCCTGTGATCGACACCCGACTTACCTAAGCTATACTGTAATCTGACTAGGTACACTGCCTATAAGTGCATAGATAGTCTAAGTTTGTTAGGTTATAAATATTAAAATTAGTGGGTACTTTTGTGCACATCAAGTTTTTGGCGCCGTTGCCGGGGAACGGCGTAGTTTGTAGTTTAATTATTTGCATTAAATTAATCGATCCTTTTTGTGGAAACACAGCCACAAAAAGTTAATTTTTCAGCAAAAATAATTTTTTTTTTTACAGAGTCCACGACGTGGCCATATACTTACCACGACGTGGACAGGCAAAATTTTTAAAATTTTTATTTGGTAGTTAGTTTTTCTTATTTTAGTTCAGTTTTACGTTTTAGTTTAGCAAGTTGCAGGAGTTCATGACCAGAAGCTCAAACACACACTTGGTGCCACCACTGGAAGACCCCGAATCTGCACTTCACAAGAAAAAGACACCCTTGCAAGAATTGAAGTCAGCCTTTTCTAGGAAGTCGGGAAAGAAGACGGGAGAGTCCAGCTCATCAGCGAAGCACAAGAGCAATTTTGAGCATTTGGAACACACACCCGTGCAAACCGAGTCCGAAAGCGATACCGAGCCAGAATTTGAAGAACACACAAGTGAACCCGAGAACGAGCCAAGGAACGAGATGGCAGCGATTGAAGAAATGTCCATGGGAGCATACAAAAAGCGGATCCGAGATGACATGGGTCCTGGGTTAGTCCAACCCGCAATTCCTGCCACTGCCACATTCGAACTAAAGGGACACATATTGACAGCACTGAAGGACATCCCATTTTTCGGGAAGGATCATGAGGATGCTTTTAAGCATCTAGACGAAGTCAACGACATTGCTGATTACTTTAATGTCCCAAATGTCACAAGAAATACAGTCTTGCTTAGGATGCTTCCTATCACTTTCAAAGGAGCTGCTAAGGAGTGGTTAAAAGCACTCCCACCAGGTACAATCACCACTTGGGCTCAAATGCGTGAGCAATTCCTGGACCAGTTCTGCCCGCCATCCAAGATAGCCAAACTCAAGAAGGCGATAGCCAACTTTGAGCAACGACCGGGGGAGTCACTATACGAAGCATGGGAGCGGTACAAGGGCCTACTCAGAAATTGCCCTCAACATGACCTAAATGTGCAGCAAGAGATGTCAATCTTTTATGATGGGGTCAATGTAATGACAAGACAACTCCTTGATTCTCAAGGACCGTTGACAAAGAAAAATCCAAGGGAGGTCAAGGAGCTCATCGAAGAATTCGCGAAACACTCTCGCGAGTACCATAACCCGAGGCAAGACGGAAGTAAAGGCGGTGGAGGGACCCAAACTGAAGAAATTGCAGCGGTAATGGCAATGCTAAATAACATGGATCGCCGGATAACACAAATGGACCAGTCGATACATGCCATAAGAGTGGGGTGTGAGCGATGCAGTGGTCCACACTTGACCAAGGACTGCAATATGGATGAGTATGGGAACAGAAAAGCTCAAGTGTGCTACTCTAGTGGGGATAAGTTTGATGACGACTGGAGGAAACCAAAGAAGGAGTGGCTGCCCTATGAAGAGTATAAAAAGCAAAAAGAAGAGAAGTATAGGCAGACAGGTCGAGGCTTTTACCAAAAGGAGCAGCCACCAACCGAGAAGAAACCCGACCTAGAGACCATTTTGATGAAGTTTATGGAGGCTTCGGAAAAAAGACATGATGCCACGGATTCCGCTATCATGGAACAACAAACCTTGATGAAGAACCAGCAAGCCTCCATCCACAACCTTGAAGTACAACTTGGTCAACTAGCCACTTTAGTCCATGAAAAATTGTCCCCGAAGAATCCCGAAGTAAAAGCCCAATCTCACGTAATGGCCATCGATACTGAAGAAGATACAATATCCGAGTTCCTGGAGGCGTTGGAAGAACAACCGCAGCAGCCCAAGAAATCAAGGATCGAAAATGGAAAGAACGCTGAACCAGGCTCGCCACGACGTGGCACGCCTCTGGCCACGACGTGGCGCAAATCTGAGCAAAAATCTGTTGAGCCTATTCCAGATTATCATCCACCTATGCCATTTCCCACCCGTGCAGCACTTAGTCAACTGGAGAAGGAACATTTAGAGTTTGTGAAGCATGTGAAAGGGATTCCAATTAATACTCCCTTTGTTGGGTCCTTATCCAAAGCTTCCGAGAACCGGAAATTACTGCAAGACTTGATAGATACGCGAAGGCAATTAAAGAAACAGTCTACAGTGATTCTAAGTGAGCAAATTTCAAAAGTTGTGTTGGGAGAAACACCAGAAAAGATGGGGGATCCTGGACGCCTCACTCTTCCATGCGAGTTTGGGAATAAAATGAAGGTTAATGCTTTAGCCGATTCCGGGGCTAGCATTAATCTAATACCTTTTTCATATTATCAAAAATTGGAGATTCAGAAGATGAAGGCTACAAAGATGAAGATTCACATGACGAACCGTTCGGTGACACAACCCCGAGGCATAGTGGAGGATATTTTGGTGAAAATCGGAAAATTTGTTTTTCCAATAGATTTTGTAGTCTTGGACATGAAAGAAGACACGGATGTTCCGATAATCCTTGGTCGGCCATTTCTTAACACTGCTGGTGCCCTGGTTGATATCCGCGAGTCCAAGCTCACTTTGAGGGTTGGAGATGAACAAGAAGTCTTCGGGATAAGAAATGATTTACATGAAGATAAAGACGAAGTGTTCACGATTAATGAGGAGAATGAACTAGAAGAGTTGGAAAAGCTTATGGAAGAAGAGATAAAGGTAGTTCATCAAGCCAAGAGGACAAAACCCAGGGCATCTGTTCCGCATTTGATTGAAGTCATAGCTTACAAGAACCCACCTTCTTGGGTGAGCGAAGAGGACGAGGAAATGACAAGTGATGAAGAGGAAGTCACTTCAAAAGAAACAAGGCCGGAGGCGAAAGAAGAGGGGAACGTTATGGAGAGCAAGGAACACACAAAGGGCACAAAACGAAAGTATGAAGAAGATGGAAAAACTAAAAAAGAAAATTCAAAGAAGGCGTATAAAAGGAGAGTTCAAGCGTATAAACGGCGGTTCAAGGAACAAAAGATCCTGGTGGTAGACTCTTCCGAAGAGTCAACGTAGAAGGCACGGAGTCCAGCTCAAGACTCCAAGAAAAAGAAGCGCTTCTCGGGAGGCAACCCGAGTTTGGTTTGCAATTTTCTTTTTCTATTTATTTTCTTTTTAATTAGGAAAGACATCAATTCATCATCTAAAAACCGGTAATAAGCAGAGAAATAGTTGTAGGGGACTTTAAATAATGAAATATTTGCAAAGAAATTAGTCAAGTAGATGAATATTATTAAAATTTGGCATCTGACAGGTCTCACGACGTGGGCATAGCCAGCCACGTCGTGGGCTTAATTATAATTCGCGATCTGATTTTTAAGGTCCACGACGTGGGCAAAGCCCGCCACGTCGTGGCCTTTAAAAATCAGGGGGGGACCAATCGCTTAAAACCCCTTTGACCGAGAAACCCCCTATCCCCCACTTGGAAGACTGCCGCACTCACGGGAACATCACGACCCTACTGCCAATTTCTTATTATACTTCTAAATTCGTTGCAAGATCTTGCTAATTACTCCATTTGGTACGTGTTTTATTTATTATTGTGCAATTATTTCTTCCAATTTCAAGTTGTCGTGATTAGGGTTTGAATGATTCACGAAATTGGTTGAATCTAGTGTCCAATTTTAGTTTCCATGTTATTTAAAAGTCCATAGAAACAAACCCCAAGAATGATTTTTATGGAAATCGCACGTAAACATGTCCGATTCAGCATCTGGGTTCGACAAGCTCCACGACGTGGCGCAGCCTGGCCACGTCGTGACTTCTGGCAGGCCCTTTTATATATGTTTTAATGTGTTATTTGTTTGCTGCTATGCTTTGCTCTTGTTTGCAGAAATGGGACCACGACGAGCTGTCCAGCAGGAAGAGGGCCCGATAGATGTAGCAAGCATACATCCTCTATATCAATTCCCTCAAAACATTCCCCGACCGTTGCTAACAACCTACGAGAATCGACTTGGATGGTTATACAATAGGGAGTTTGCAATAGCCCCAATTATTGATTGGGGATGGCTGGGTAGAGTGGGAATGGTAGTGGAGCTGGAACGTTATTGGTCGAAGACTTATGTTGGAGATCAATTTTCGTTCACTTGTCACGGGTGGAGGAATCTATTCGCCATTCAAGAACCCGTGTTCCGGGAATTGTCGGTAGAATTTTTTTCTACCGTTTGTTTTGAAGAACGCACCCTTGATGTCACCTACAATAGGGCACTTGTGTTTCGTCTTGGAGGTGTATATCGTGAGTGTAGTCTTCGGGAGTTTGCTTGGCGTATGGGACTCTATACGGAAGTGGAGACGCAATCTCCATTTTTTATTCCTTTCTTGCTTGGATGTGTGCGGGATTTTACTCCAGGTACTTTGGATGTGCAGTTTTGGCGGGGCATTTCTAACCATGAGTACAACACTCGTGACTCGAGTGAGTCACAAATACGGAATCCTGTGTTCCGATTTTTGCACCGCCTTATCACGTTTTCAATCAATCACAAGCATCATGGTGATAAGGTCCCCATCCAGAATCTATTTTATTTATGGACACTTATTACCCCGGGGGTTTGTTGTGATCTGCCTTATATGTTGGCAAGGTTTATGGGGAAGAAAGCGGCCAATTCTAGGCCTGGGAGCCCGATTACTGGGGGGCATTTGGTTACTCGCCTGGCTAGGTCATATCAAATTTTGAACCCTGACTTTGTGAGGAATCTCACTCGATTCCCGGACACAGACTTGACCATTCAAGTCTTGGGTGTGATGCGCGCGGTGGTGAATATCGGGGGTCGCTTTGTTATACCACCGATCGATGACGAACAGGAGGAAGTGCAGCCGGGACAGCAGCCACCAGCTAGGCCGAGGCGTCGGAATGTGCGGGCTAGAGGGGAGGTCGAACGAGAGCGTGCTGCTTCGCAGTATGTGCAAGGAGTGCCCACCGACCCTTTTCAGAGTCGGGTGGGAACATATTTGGATAATCTACGAGGTCATGCTATTTACCATACCCAGCTTACCGAGGGTATCTATTCGCATTTGGGTGTGACCCGACCACCTTCTATGCCACCACAATATCCTTATTTTCCGACATGGGAGGAGCTATGGCGTCCACAAGATGATGGAGCAGGGCCGAGTGGAGCACAAGATCAAGATGATGATTGATTTTATTTCTTTTGTTCTGTTTTTGAGTAGTTTTTTTTATGTTAACTTTAGTGTGTGATGTAAAACTTTATTAAGACTATTATGTTACTTTATTTTTCTTTTGGGTTGATCTAATTTTTCAGATTAGCGTTGGAATTCTAAGGAGCATAGAAGGTTAACTTTCGAGTCATGTTTGTCTAGTCAAAGAAGCTAAGAGTCGTGAGTCGGAACCACAATTCAAGATAAGTGTGGGGTCTATTAGGAGAGAGGTTATAGTTGGGAAATATATTTGCATAGAAGCATCGGAAACCAGTTAGTCATTGGTCAAAGCTGCTAGAGTAAATACAGCAAATAACTCATTTTCTGCTGAGGATCAGTTTCCACGACGTGGACTCCTTGTGCCACGTCGTGGTGCTCTTGCAATTTTTGGTAGTTTAGTTTTTTGGTGTTTGCGGTGTCAACCCATATCACGATGAGATCTAGTTTATCATTGCCACATTTTTCCTTACAAATACACACTTTGACGAATTGACGTTTCGAGTTCGGTTCGTGGTTTATTTACGTATTCAACCAGTTTTCCACCGAGTTTCTATTTTTGGAAGTCCAATTGTACATTGTCCACGCTTTTGGAGATGCTCACGCCACTATCCCAGGGGAGTCTGTTCCTTTTTCTCCCTTGTCTTTAATTTTGATTTGTTTTATACATACAATGAGGGCATTGTATGAAATAAGTGTGGGGTAGGGGTAGAAAAAGTAAATTGCGAGAAAATTTGGAAAATTAAAATTAATTGAATCTAGTACTAATAATTTGAGCTATAATTGCTAGTATTATGCGGGATGATCCGATGAAAGTTCAAATGTTTAGTTGAGCCAATACACGTTATAGTGCATTTGTGGCTTCCCTTATTTTAGTGAAATCATGGAACAAAAACATAACCCCGCTTGGTTTGAGGGATGCAATATGTTTAGCAGCCTAAACCTGAAATGTATCCAGGAAAATTATTATCATTAACCAATAAAGGTTGAGGTTGAGCGCCTCTGCTTAAGCATGTAGGGTTTTGAGTGGAAAAAAAGTGAGTTACATGTGAAAAAAAAGAGAGAGAATTACGAGTAAAGTTTGAAGAATTTTGGAGCAAATAAAGTGAAGATCAAAAGATCAAAATTCTGAAGAAATCCAAAAAGTTGAAGATACCCAAAAAAAAAAAAAAAAAAAAAAAAAAAAAATCAAACAAAGGTGGTGAATTCAAAGAAATTAAAGATCAAAATGTCAAAGAAATGAAGAATTCAAATAGAGCTCCATAGTGGTATCGAAAAATTGTAATTCTAGTTTATGTACGCTTAGGTTGCTCAACTAAAAATACCTTGAGGTTGGGAGGTTTTCTGCGGATGGATTCGGAGGGTTGCATAAAATGAGCATTGTTCGGAAAAAGTGGGTGAGTGTTTATGAAGATTGTGAGTATTTAAAGTATGGGGGGTACTTTAGGAGAATTTTAGACACAAATGCATGCGTTGAGGTTTTGGCATAATGGCTGAACTAGAGTCGGATTGTTCTGTGTAGTTTTAGTAATTAAGAATTAAGTTGGAATTTGCTTGAGGGCAAGCAAAGCCTAAGTGTGGGGTATTTTGATATTGCCATATTTACACTTATTTTTAGGCAGTATTTAAGTACATTTTTATTAATAAATTGATAATATGTTTAGAATAAAGATACTTATGAGTTTAAATTGTTATTTTCAGTCAATACAAAGGATTTTCGAAGAAAGGGACCAAAGGTGACAAAATGGGGAACATGGGAGGCTTGGAAGACAAGAAAATAATAAATTCACGATAAGAGCTAATTTCACGACGTGGCGATGAAGCCCACGACGTGGCATGGGTGTTCAGAAGATAAGCATCGCGACACGGAGGATTTCCTTGAAGGATACGGATTGCTTGAAGCCCACGACGTGGCGCAACCTGGCCACGACGTGGCGCGAGTTTTCAAGCATTATATAAGTTCTGATGATTATTATGGAAGAGGGGGACTTTTGGCAGAAGAAAAAGAGTTCCAGAAGACGAATAAGAACAAAAGAAAGGCTCTGGAAGAGGGTTTTCAACACCAAAAGAAGTAAAGGTTTATTTTTAGAACATGTCTTTCATTAGTTTTAGCTGTGTTAGTTTAATTACTATAATGAGCAGCTGAATCTAGCTACTCTTGTTTAGCTAGATGAAGCTTTGAACTTAAGAATAGTTATATGATTATGGATTAAGCTTAGTTGGTGAAAATTTGCTTGTGTTTGATTTGTATGACCTAGCATGTTAATATTTGTTTATCTAATTGTTTAATTACATGTTCTGTGTAGCTTAGTGACCATTAAACTGCATGAACCTGTTTACCTAATAATTTAGTGACCATTGAATTGTTAGAGCTAGGATTGACCAATCTTAGTTAATAATTAGAATAAATAAAGTTTAGCTGTGCTAGAGAACGAGAATTGTGATCATAATTGCGTTTACACAACAAATCTTATATAGCATATTTACAACTATAATTGGTTCTGTGTTTAATTATGTGTGAACATACATGGTTTGACATGAATTAGTTAAATATTGGTAAGATAGAACTAAATTACTAATATAATTAAAAACCAACTTAGTAATCCGTAATTGTTAGCTAGCCATAAGGGAAAAGTGGATTCAATCTAAACAAGAGTGTGTGTTTTTACTTATTGAATTGGATTTAAGTTCATCTGATCTTGTAAAATCAGATAAAACCCTTATTTAAATCTGTTAATAAATTAGGTTAATTTAATAGTAAGTAAATTAATTAGAACACCGTTCCCTGTGATCGACACCCGACTTACCTAAGCTATACTGTAATCTGACTAGGTACACTGCCTATAAGTGCATAGATAGTCTAAGTTTGTTAGGTTATAAATATTAAAATTAGTGGGTACTTTTGTGCACATCAAGTTTTATCACGCCTTCATTGCATCGAGCCAATTCTTGTTCATTTTGGATTCCTTATAATTCTCCGGTTCTTCAACGAATGCCAACATTAAATGATCCACATCTAGCTCGTAGTCATTTAATCTTCTTGGCAACACTGAATTTCGAGTAGAGCGACGGGTTGAGACGGAACTTGCATCATCATTATGATCATCAATGGGGTGTTATCATCGTGAGATTTGTCATCGGTTTGGGTCGGATTCGTGAGTTTTTTGGTTTTAGTTGCAGTTGGGCCCGAACCACCATTATCTTGGGTTACTTGATCATTACTCCACAAGACCGAAAATGTATGTGGTCCATTTCCATCTTGATTTTTGGGTTCATTACTCCATTTTCACGTCTTATTTTCATCAAAAACTGCATAGGCACTAATAATAATTTTATATTCCAGTGGATCATATAACTGAATACTCCCTAATTGGGTTCTTTCCAAAATATACCAACGGTCAGGACCTATCATCAAGCTTATTTAAATGTTTTGATACATCTCTTTCATATGCAACATAACCAAATACTTTCAAGTCTTCAAGGTTTAGTTTTTCACCATAAAATCTATCGAATGGTGTAGCACCTATAAATTCTTGAGTAGGTGTATGATTTATGATGAACGTTGTATGTCGTACCGCTTCGTCCCAAAAGTGGTTTGGAATATCTTTCACTTTCATTAGGAACCGTGTCATCTCAAGTAGAGTCCAATTTCTCCGTTCGACTATACCGTTTCGTTGAGGTGCATAAGGATTCGTCAACATATGTGAAATCCCTTCTTTGTCACAAAAATGGTTCAACTCATGCGATGTGGATTCTCCACCTCCATTTGTATGGAATGTATCGGCTCGTTTTTCAATTGATGTCTTGAATCTTTAAATAATTTTGAATGCGTCACTTTTATGCTTCAAAAGAAAAGACCACATATATCTAGAAAAATCATCAATAAGTACCAAAATGTAAACGTTACCCGTTTAAGTGGGGGGATCAACTTGTCCACAAATATCTCCATGTATCATCTCGAGGATATTTGTAGCTCTATACTCGGCTTTCTTTGGAGACGATTGCTTCGTTTGCTTTCCAATCATGCAATATTCACACAGTTGGTCTTAATGTTGGATTACCTGTACCCCTTTGGCTAACTTGTGTATCAAGTTTACCGTGCCAAAGTTAATGTGGCCAAGTCGTGTGTACCATAATCAAGTTTCATCATTAAACTTGGCCTGCAAGTAATGTGGTTTACCAACTTTTAACTTTATTTTGTAGAGTCGGTTTGCATTTCTCGGTAATTTCATAAGCAATCTTCAATCTCCATCCCGCATGCTTAGAAAATCACCTCGCATGCGAATATCACAACCGGCTATTGTAGATTGTCCGAGACTAATAACATTGCTACGAAGTGACAAGATATAATAAATATGTTTCATTAGTTTTTGCTCTCCACTTTTCCCTTCGAACAAAATTGACCCTTTTCCTTTAATGCTAACATGTGACCCATCTCCAAATCTTACCCTACCCATTATATTCTTATTTAATTCAGAAAATAAGAGTAGTTTCCGGTCATGTGATTGATCGCACCATTGTCTAAATAACAAACTTCGTCTTCAACGATATTTGCATCAATTTTTGGAGGGATGTATCTGTCTTCTTTCAAAAACCCCTTTTCTTGAATAGTATTCATCATAAAGAATGTCCTTTTTTCATGATTCGTACCTCCTACGTATGTCTCATTAAGTTTAGCCTCATGATTTTTTATTTGGTCTAGGTATCTCAAAGCCAAGTGACCATACTTCTTATACGAGTAACATTGAATATTTGAGAGATCCCTTTATTCACGTTTTTTTCACTTTGGCTTTTGATCTTCATGAGTCTTATTGGATTCCGAGTGACTATGATCTTGGGTGTTAACCCAACCACGTCAACCGTCACATCCACCACCATGTCCTTTTCCTTGATTATTTGAACCTCGACCTCACCTCTTGATGATTCGGTGTTTCTGTTGGACAATTCAATTTTGGAATAAAGTAATTTATTCTATGTCTCGATTACTTTGTCTTCACCTTTGATCCTCTTTTCATAGGTTTTTGGGCGACCAACCACGTCTTCAAATCCTATTTTATTAAGGTCCAAAACTTGTTGAAGGGATGCAACAATGTGAATAAATCGTCTAGGTAGGCTCATAAGAAACTTCTTCACAAGTTTATGTTCAGTCATGACCTCTCCTAGTGAGGCGGATTTCGAAGCAATCTCGGATAATTTTGATGCAAAGTCGTCTATGGTGCTTGTGTCACTCATCTTCAAATTTTCAAAAACTATGATTAGGGTTTGGAGTCTCGCTTCCTTCACTCGATTGGCTCCAAGGTTGCGAGTTTTAATCGCATCCCACATCTCTTTTCCCGTTTTCAGATTACCGATTTAAATAATTTAGTCTTCCAGAATCGATTGAAACAACAATCCTTTCACGATGTTGTTCTTCTTCAACTCATCTAGTCTGGGATCGATCAGATCCCAGACGCCATGAATCTCGAGTAACACCTCCATGCATATCCTCCAAATTGTGTAGTTCATCGATGTCAAAGACGGACATTAGAATGTTAACGAAGTGTTTTCCTTAGCCGGTCGTTGTGATGATTCTCCTCCCGACATCACGGTTCGATTTTTGATCCTTCCTTAGGTGTTGATTTATCAAAAAATATTGTAACCCTCCACACGAATCAGAAAAACTGATTTAATTTTTCAAGTCTAAACAATTGACAAATCAAAACTACTCAGATTTGGGCCAAACAGAGAATAAAAGAGTAAACCTCGATCTACATTTTCTGATCTGAACAAGGGCCAAAATGAAAAGAAAAATACGTTTTTTCTTTAGGGAAAAAAAACGATCTCATGATCGATCACAATCTCTGATACGCAATTCAAAGCTTATATGCTTTGCTTTGAAAAACGATTTCTAATCCTTTTCTTTGCTGATTGCAGGCTACTGTTGCCGATTGATCCAAGTCTGAAACCTTTTTCTAAATTGGAAATCTGGGGACTGCTACTTCTATCGCAATCTGAACAGAAAAATCCGCATAAATTCTTCACTTGTTGTCGTGATTTTGCTTGTTGCACAAGTTCTCCGCATGAGAATTCTGAGCAGGTTTTTTGCTCAAGTTCTCCACACGAAATCTCTTATTGTCGTAGGTACACCACAGATGTCTTATTGCAAGGACACGAGTTAGTTAGCTTTGATACCAATTAAAATGAAAAAGGAAAAAGAAAAAAAAAACAAAGATGATTGCATAAACTCGCACACCTTTTATTATTGAAGAAACTATCTCAAAACTCCAATACATTCAACTACAGATTACAGGAGCCAATCAATCAGTTTTATACTAAACAAACATATTAGTATTAAACTAGGATTCTAAATAGGAAGACAACTATACTTTCCTATTAAACATGTTCCTTATTGCTTAAGGAAATATGTGGAAGACTTGGACACACACACCAAGTTACTTAGACATCACTCCAAGTCATTGACTTCTGGACCAAGACACGCTTACAGCCACACTCGGTTCTCAGAAGTTTGCCAACAACGATAACACACTTAGTGCATCTTTTTTGTCATCACTTACAATTAGAGTATATTTCTTTGTATGTCCAAGTGATTTTTTTCCAAAATGAGTATTCATGTTTATGGTGGTTCCCCGGAGAAGGTTCACCTTTGGTGAAAGATTTCGATACTACCAAACATGTTTTCAAAACCGTCGTTTCATTCCTTCTCCTGGCTACCCCTTAATTGAAGCCAGCAATGATCCAACCTGGGTTAACTCCTTTGGATAGTGATTTCCCATGTCGCCTTACCATCAGGCTATCAAGGTGATGATTTTTATATGTTCAATTGAAATATAAGGTATAATTTACTCAATAATCTCATTACTAATAAGAATAAAACATATATTATCAAACTATATTTATTGATACCTCCAACTAGGTTTGAGACTCATGTATTATTTAAAAGAAAAAACTAAATATAAAATTTTAAACCTTTATGAAATTTGAATTTATAAAAAAATGAGAAAAATATTGAATTATAAAAATTAAAGTGTTTTTCTCTAAATTTAAACAAATAAATTAGTGAAATAAATAAAAGAAATTAATGAAGCTTTAATTTAGTAATTTTGAAATTAAAAGGAAAGTTCATTAAGGAAATTAATATTCATTTATTATTGCATTTAAATACTATGTGAAATTTAATAAAATAGAAAAACCATAAAATGACATATGTAATAAAAATTAATTCAAAATAACCACAAAATGATATTTGACAAATTCAATGAGAGTGTGAGAAGTGACAAAAAAAAAACTTCATTTATTAGAGTAGACTAGTTTATAACTCGTGAGAACCACAGTTATAAAATTAATTAAACTTTCATTTAAAAAAATTAAAATATTAATCAATTATTTTAAAAAAATTGTTACTTAAGATATATTTTTTTAGTTATATAAAATTATAATTGTTGATTTAAATAAATATGTAAAGTTATATCACCTTATAATTTGTATTGATTTTATTTTATTTTTTAATCTAATGTTATTAATTTAGTATAATTAGAGTGAAAAGATTTTAAATGGAAAATCAATTATTAATTAATGTAATTAGAGTGGAAAATTTAAAATTTGGAATTTGGAATTGATAATTAATAAGGTAACAATTGGCATGAAAGGTGACGTAGCACCTGGTTCTTGGTACTTATTTTGTTATTAAATCTTCAATTATTTTGCATTTTTGGCCTTGGACTCGGCGAGTCGAAGGACTGAATCGCCGAGTAGAAGCGGGATGAGACGCGGAGTTTAAGTTGCGAACTCGGCGAGTAGCCGTTGTCTGGACAAAAACCCAAATACAGGGGTTGGCACCCTATTTAAACGACATTATGCAGCCTCCATTCCCTATTTATGCTCCCAAACACTTCTCATAGCAAACCCTAGCCGTTCTTGAGAAAATCTAAGGCTTTTGAGTGATTCTTGTGAGTTTTGACCTCAAGGAAGAAGGAAGAGCATAGAAGGATCAAGAGAAGACTGAAGGATTCGAGTTTGGTTCATCATTTGCAGTCTACAGAAGGTATAAAGTCTGAACCTTGCTCATTCATTTGTTAGATCCCTCTTTGAGGTGATTTAGGGCTTTTATAAGCCATTTTTGGTGGCCAACCATGTTTGCAAACATGGTTAGGGATTTGAGCTTCTGGATCATGTCATTATTGGAGTCACAAAACAGATTTGGGTTGCTTTTGCACCCAAGGAAGGCCCCATGCAACAAAAGAACCATTTTAGAGCCTTTCTAGCTCAAAAGTCCCATGCATGCACGTAAAGTTTGTAACTTTACGTGCTAGATCGAGTTTAGGGGCCTGGATCTTTCTTTTGGACAAGTGTTGTACATCAGAAATCAAAGTTTTAAGGAGGGGATGTGACCGACTCGGCGAGTCCATTCTTGGACTCGGCGAGTCCAAGGGTTCTGTCCCATATCAGTGAGGGTTAAAAGGACCAGATGAGCGTGGAAATATTTTAGGGAGTCCCGGGGAGTGACCCAACGTTTTGGACTAAGCAAATTGTTCTGAAAATTCATGGTACTTGGCGAGTGCATGAACAAACTCGGCGAGTCCAAGGCAATCTTCATAGAACTCGACAAGTTGTTCATCAACTCGGCGAGTCGAGGACAGAACGTGTTCATCGGATGAAGATTAACTCGCCGAGTTGTTCATACAACTCGGCCGGTTGGATGAAGGACCATTGTGTAGCAGTTAGGAGGTGAACTCGTCAAGTCAATGCCTAACTCGACGAGTAGAGACGGGAGTAAAGACAATCGTCTGGATATGGACACGACGAGTTTGCAAGCCAACTCGGCGAGTCGGGTCAACTGGAAGTTGACTTTGACTTTGACTTGACTTTGGTTTGGAATCGGTCATGGGTGAAATAGTCATTTTACCCTGGGAATAGTATCAATGTCTGATTAAGTGTTTTATGGAAATATAGTCGGGGGATCACCGGAGCAGTTGTCAGACATTTGCGGATCAGCTTTTCAGCAGCCAGCCTTTTGAGGCGAGTTTCCTTCCAGTAGGAACGGGTCTAAGGCACCAAGGTCGGCCCGTATAGACGATATGATAGTATCGTAGTGTGGGCAGAGCCCGTATCTCATAGTTGAGTTTGATGATGATATATGCTAGTGTGGTAGAATTGTTTATACTCGTTGTCTGTGTGATACCTGTATGTTATGGTTTAGTAGCTGAGTGTGGGCGAGGCCCGTATCTCTCGGATAGCGGAGTGTGGGCGAGGCCCGTATCTCCCAGATAGAGGAGTGTGGGCGAGGCCCGTATCTCCCAGATAGCGGAGTGTGGGCGAGGCCCGTATCTCCCAGCTAGCGGAGCGTGGGCGAGGCCCGTATCTTCACGAGTGTGGGTGAGGCCCGTATCTCCTAGATGTTCATTATATGATTGTATGGTATGTGGTATTATGGGGGAACTCACTAAGCTTCGTGCTTACAGATTACAGTTTCGTTTTCAGGTACCTCTTCTTCGAAGGGGAAGGAGCTGGCGCGGTAGCGGCACATCATACACGCACATTGTTTTCCGCACCAGGAGTTATTTTGGGATTTGTACTCTGAGATTATGGTTGTTTTTATGTTTTGGTTTTTCAGCCACGAAATATGTTTATGAAATGATGGGATCAAAGGATGTTTATTCACAAATGCTTTCCAAAGTGTTGATTTAAAAATGAAATTTTTGGTCGTGAAAATTGGGTCGTTACAAGTTGGTATCAGAGCCCTTGTTTGAGGGATTCGGACACACCTTCGGGGGGTGTTTGAACTCAAATCAAGGGATTAAAGG
Organism: Lactuca sativa; assembly: GCF_002870075.4. NCBI lineage: Eukaryota > Viridiplantae > Streptophyta > Magnoliopsida > Asterales > Asteraceae > Lactuca > Lactuca sativa. The sequence goes on from NC_056629.2 coordinate 3,510,131, forward strand.
ATTTCGAAAAAGAAAAAGTTTTCTAAAGTATTAAGTAAAGAGTTTTAAGAAAGAACGAAGTGTGTGGTGTGCGCGACCGGCCGAGCTCAAGTAAGTATTCCCTAGAGTACCCATACAATGTTATATTATGTTTATCAGATTCAGTAGAATAGCATGCTCGAATAGGACTAAGGATCTAGGGATGATGCCTTATGTGCCTGCTTTATGTGCTTCCACTTATGAATCTGATAAACATAATATAACATTGTATGGGTACTCTAGGGAATACTTACTTGAGTTGCTCAGTTGTTCAGACATCTGAGTTGCTGTGTTTCCACTGCAACCAGAGGGGCCACAAGAGGGCCAATTTCCCCTAGTTGACAGCAGCATCAGCGCCGGTGAAGGGGCCAGCTCCAGCGACCTTGAGGATCACAGATGGCCGACAGGGCAAGTCGGAGATTCCACTGGTGAGGATTCAGGCCTTTCAGCTGACTACAGAGGAGGCACGCGCCACACCCGATGTGGTGATGGGATCATTCCATGTGAACGGTATCCCAGTTCAGGTGTTGTTTGATTCGGGGGCTACCTGATCATTTGTTTCTCTTACGCTTAGCAAGAAGTTTCCTAAGTCCTCGGGCATGTTGAATTCCCCTCTAGAGGTTGAGATTGCGGACGACCGGTCGGTGCAAGCATCAGAGGTCTTCCGGGATTGTGTGTTGAGATTGTTTGAGGAGCGGTATCTGGTCGACCTAGTTCCCATACCTTTATGGGGGAACAAGGTTATTATCGGTATGGATTGGTTAAGCCCCAATGGGGCAGTGATCGACTGCGTGCAGCAGTTAGTGCGGATCAGGACCCCAAGTGGGGGAGAGCTGGTGACTCAAGGCGAGAGGCCACAACGAGGACCAGCCTTATGTTCGGCAGCGAGAGCTAGGCGTTACCTTCAGTGGGGTTGCGCACGATATGTCGCTTATGTCATGGACGCCCGGGAGGCAGGTAAGGCGACAGTGGGCGATGTGCCCATGGTTCGAGAGTTTGCAGATGTATTCCCCGAGGAGTTACCTGGGATACCTCCGGAGCGACAGGTGGAGTTCAGGATCGACTTAGTCCCTGGTGCGGCTCTGATAGCCAAGGCACCATATCGGTTGGCTCCTCCTGAGATGCAGGAGTTGTCTACACAACTGCAAGAGCTGATAGACAAGGGATTCATTAGACCGAGTAGTTCTCCCTGGGGAGCCCCGATCCTGTTTGTGAATAAGAAGGACAGGTCGCACTGGATGTGTATAGATTACCGGGAGCTGAATAAGGTGACGGTGAAGAACCGTTACCCACTCCCGAGGATTGATGACCTCTTCGACCAGCTTCAGGGAGCATCTTGGTTCTCCAAGATTGATCTGTGTTCGGGGTACCATCAGATGAGGTTCAGAGAGGAGGATGTGCAGAAGACCGCGTTTCGGACGTGCTATGGCCATTATGAGTTCGTGGTGATGCCGTTTGGGCTCACCAATGCTCCTGCCGCGTTCATGGACCTCATGAACCGCGTGTGCAAACTGATGCTGGACCGATTTGTGATAGTTTTCATTGATGACATCTTGGTTTATTCCCAGACACATGAAGAGCACGAGGGGCATCTACCAGAGGTGTTGGAGACCCTGAGGAGGGAGAGCTTATACGCTAAGTTCTCCAAGTGTGAGTTCTAGTTGCACGAGGTGCAGTTTCTCGGGCACCTTGTCAACCAGGATGGGATTTCGGTGGATCCGGCCAAGGTGGAGGCTGTGATGAGGTGGGAGGTTCCGAAGTCTCCATCTGAGATTTAGAGTGTTCCGGGGTTAGCAGGGTACTATCGGAGATTCATTCGGGATTTCTCCAACATAGTTGTACCATTGACGCGGCTAACGAGGAAGGTCGTAGTCTTCCGATAGGGGGCTGAGCAGCAGGTGGTGTTTGAGACGTTGAGGCAGAGATTGTGCGAGGCGCCAATCTTAGCCCTGCCATAGAACGTGGAGGATTTTGTTGTTTATTGCGACGCGTCCATCTCGGGTATGGGCATGGTATTGATGCAGAGAGGGTATGTCATTGCTTACGCCTCGAGGCAGCTGAAGCCTCACGAGGCAAACTACCCAACGTATGATTTGGAGCTGGGGGCTGTGGTATTCTCCCTTAAGATGTGGCGTCATTACTGTTGGAATAGTGTCTAAGGCTGCAACTATATTAGGCAAGTATTTGGCCCGGTTGTGCATGGTCCTTTTGGGTTGCCTTCACCATAGCAACTTGATAGGATGATTTATTAAGAGAGAGTAAATGTTATTAATATATTATGAGAATAATATAAAGAATAATATATTGTTATTTGATTAATATAAGTCATAGAATTAATTGGAATTAATTTGGTGGCTTAAAGAGATTAATTAAATAAGAGGGTATAAACTGTCAATTGTTTGATAGTTAAACTTTAGACTGTAAATCCATATAGATATATGATGGACGGATTCTAGAAGCTAGGATAGCTTCAAATCGTCCAAGGAGATATCTATGGAATGGATTTGGATAGCCTTAAGAGAAGATTATCCGATTAGGGTTTAGGTTGTAACCCTTAAGGAGTCTACAAGTATAAATAGACCCCATGGCTAAGGGAAATCGGCACTTCATCTAAAGCATAGAAACCCTGGCCGATTTCATCCCCTCTCCTCTCTCCTAAATCATCCTCCTTGCTATTTGGTGTTTGTAAGCCATTAGAGGAGTGACAATTGTGACTCTAGAAACTCCAAGACAACAAGATCAACAAGGAATTCAAAGGTATGATTCTGGATCTGTTTTATCATTGTTCTTATTCTTAAATAGTTATTAGAAATCTTGGATTCAAAGCATGTTTAATTAGAAAGCCTAGATCCAAGCATTAGGGTTTTGCATGCGCACATAGGAAAGTTCTTATGGCTAAAATCCATCAATTACCTCTATGGGGTTTGCTGTACGATTTACAAAGACCACAAGAGCTTGAGGTACCTTATGGATCAGCTGAATTTGAACATAAGGCAGCGTCAGTGGCTTGATGTGGTGAAGGATTATGATTGTGAGATCCTTTACCACCCGAGAAAGGCCAATGTGGTGGCCGATGCGCTTAGCCGCAAGGAAGCACCGATCAGGGATGTCTGTTTGAGGATGACAGTGGTAACTCCGCTGCTAGAGCAGATTCGGGAGGCTCAGCAGGAGGCGATGAAGGAGGAACATCGGAAGAGTGAGAGGATTGGGGGTCAGATTTCCTCTTTCGACTATGACAGTCGAGGATTATTGATACTACACCGTAGGGTGTGGGTGCCGTACCATGGAGGTGTGCGCCAGGTCCTGATGGGAGAGGCGCACAAATCTAGATTCTCCATTCATCCCGGGGCGACGAAGATGCATAGGGATCTTCGTCTGGATTATTGGTGGCCCTGCATGAAGCGGGATGTGGCCTGGTACGTGGAGCGCTGCTTGACCTGTAGGAAGGTCAAGGCCGAGCACCAAAGGCCACACGGTAAGATGCAGCCATTGGATATCCCATTGTGGAAATGAGAAGATATTACGATGGATTTTATCACGAAGCTTCCCAGGACCGCGCGAGGAGTGGATTCGATATGGGTCATCGTGGACCAATTGACCAAGAGCGCCCATTTTATTCCGATCCAGGAGAGCATCTCGGCCAAGAAATTGGCCGACATCTATATCAGGGAGATAGTGGCACGACACGGGGTGCCAGTGTCAGTGATTTCAGACAGGTATGTACGTTTTACTTCTAGGTTTTGGAAGAAGTTTCATGACGAGTTGGGTACTCGTCTGCATTTCAGCACCGCTTTTCACCCGCAGACGGATGGTCAGAGCGAGCGGACCATCCAAACGTTAGAGGATATGTTGTGGGCATGTGTTCTAGATTTCGGAGGTAGTAGTGATACCTACCTTCCATAGGCAGAGTTCTCGTATAATAATAGCTATCATGCGAGCATCGACCATCCTCCCTTCGAGATGTTGTATGGGAGGAGGTGCACGACCCTGATATGTTGGGGAGAGGTTGGCCAGAGGGTCATAGGAAGCACCAAAGTGGTGCTCAAGACGACAGAGAAGATTCAGCAGGTTCGGAGCAAGCTTCAGACTGCTCAGAGTCGGCAGAAAATTTATGCCGATAAGCGTCGATCAGACCTAAAGTTCCAAGTCGGAGATATGGTCCTCCTTAAATTGTCGCCTTGGAAAGGCGTCATTCGATTCAGGAAGCGGGGCAAGTTGGGCCCAAGGTATATTGGACCGTTCAGGGTTATAGCCCGGGTGAGAAAGGTGGCATATAGGCTGGATTTTTCAGCCGAACTTAGTCAGATACATAGCACTTTCCATGTCTCTCAGTTGCAGAAGTGTTTGGTGGACGACTCAGCAGTAGTACCCTTGGAGGACATTCAGGTTGATGGCAGCCTGAATTACATCGAGCGACCTATAGCGATCCTCGACCAGAAGTCGCAGGATCTGAGGAACAAGAGGGTTGAGCTGGTAAAGGTGCAATGGAAGCACCGGAAGGGCTCGGAATGGACATGGGAGCCGATGGATGAGACGATGGAGCATTACCCAGAGCTGTTCCAGGATTGAGCAGCATACTTCGAGGACGAAGTTTAAAATAAGTGGGAGAGATTTCTAGCACCTGGTTCTTGGTATGTATTTTGTTATTAAATCTTCAATTATTTTGCATTTTTGGCCTTGGACTCGGTGAGTCGAATGACTGACTCGCCGGGTAGAAGCGGGATGAGACGCGGAGTTTAAGTTGCGGACTCGGCGAGTTGGGTCCTAGACTCGGCGAGTAGCAGCTGTCTGGAAAAAAACCCTAATCCAGGGGTTTGCACCCTATTTAAATGACCTTATGCAGCCTCCATTCCCCCTTTATGCTCCCAAACACTTCTCATAGCAAACCCTAGCCGTTCTTGAGAAAATCTAAGTCTTTTGAGTGATTCTTGTGAGTTTTGACGTCAAGGAAGAAGGAAGAGCATAGAAGGATTAAGAGGAGACTGAAGGATTCAAGTTTGGTTCATCATTTGCAGTCTACAGAAGGTATAAAGTCTGAACCTTGCTCATTCATTTGTTAGATCCCTCTTTGAGGTGATTTAGGGCTTTTATAAGCCATTTTTGGTGGCCAACCATGTTTGCAAACATGGTTGGGGGTTTGAGCTTCTGGATCATGTCATTATTGGAGTCACAAGATAGATTTGGGTTGCTTTTGCACCCAAGGAAGGCCCCATGCAACAAAAGAACCATTTTAGAGCCTTTTTAGCTCAAAAGTCCCATGCATGCACGTAAAGTTTGTAACTTTACGTGCTAGATCGAGTTTAGGGGCATGGATCTATCTTTTGGACAAGTGTTGTACATCATAAGTCAAAGTTTTAAGGAGGGGATGTGACCAACTCGACGAGTCCATTCCTGGACTCGGCGAGTCCAAGGGTTCTGTTCCATATCAGTGAGGGTCAAAAGGACCAGATGAGTGTGGAAAGATTTTAAGGAGTCCCGGGGAGTGACCCAACATTCTAGACTAAGAAAATTGTTTTGGAAATTCATGGTACTCGGCGAGTGCATGAACGGACTCGGCGAGTCCAAGGAAATCTTCATAGAACTCGACGAGTTGTTCATCAACTCGGCCAGTTGGATGAAGGGCCATTGAGTATCAGTTAGGAGGTGAACTCGTCGAGTCAATGCCTAACTCGACGAGTAAAGCCGAGAGTAAAGACAATCGACTGGATATGGACTCGACGAGTTTGCAAGCCAACTCGGCGAGTCGGGTCAACTGAAAGTTGACTTTGACTTTGACTTGACTTTGGTTTGGAATCGGTCAGGGGTAAAATAGTCATTTTACCCTGGGAATAGTATCAATGTCTGATTAAGTGTTTTATGGAAATATAGTCGGGAGATCACCGGAGCAGTTGTCAGACATTTGCGGATCAGCTTTTCAGCAGCCAGCCTTTTGAGGTGAGTTTCCTTCCAGTAGGAACGGGTCTAAGGCACCAAGGCCGGCCTGTATAGACGATATGATAGTATCGGAGTGTGGGTAGAGCCCGTATCTCATAGTTGAGTTTGATGATGATATATTCTAGTATGGTAGAATTGTTTATACTCGTTGTCTGTGTGATACCTTTATGTTATGGCTTAGTAGCTGAGTGTGGGCGAGGCCCGTGTCTCTCGGATAGCGGAGTGTGGGCGAGGCCCATATCTCCCAGATAGTGGAGTGTGGGCGAGGCCCCCAGATAGCAGAGTGTGGGCGAGGCCCGTATCTCCCAGCTAGCGAAGCGTAGGTGAGGCTCGTATCTCCATGAGTGTAGGCGAGGCCCGTATCTCCTAGCTGTTCATTATATGATTGTATGGTATGTGATATTATGGGGGAACTCACTAAGCTTCGTGCTTACAGATTACAGTTTTGTTTTCAGGTACCTCTTCTTTGAAGGGGAAGGAGCTGGCGCGGTAGCGGCACATCATACATGCACATTGTTTTCCGCACCAGAAGTTATTCTGGGATTTGTACTCTGACATTATGGTTATTTTTATGTTTTGGTTTTTCAGACACGAAATATGTTTATGAAATGATGGGATCAAAGGATGTTTATTCACAAATGCTTTCCAAAGTGTTGATTTAAAAATGAAATTTTTGGTTGTGAAAATTGGGTCGTTACAGGTGACATATAATATTAATGACAAGTTCTAATAATATGACACTTACCAATAGGAGAATAAACCTATTCATTTATTAGAATAGGGAGATATGACGTTCAACTCACAAGGGTTAAAGACCTAACTCCCAACTATAAAAAAACTCCTACTCATAACATACAATTTGTAACAGAATCATGAAGATTATCTTTTTGTTTGAATCTTCATCCATGGCATGGAAATATTCTTCAAGATACGTTTTGAGTCACTATAAACCTTTGAGAACTCTCTCCAATGAGGACTCTTATATTTTCCCCTTAACTGAAATAATGGATATATAGACTTCAACTACAATCAGATGTATTTATCAGCAGCACAATTATCATAATGATCATTGGTCTTGGTCGTAGGGCTACACCCAAAATACCAACCCTTGCATTTTTTCAACGTGTCATTATGTTGGTGTCGGGTGCATAACTTCTTAATTTCTTATGCAATCCTAAGAACTCTTTCTACAACATTTTCTAATGTTCTTTGAGCCCCAAAACCATAAAATAATATTGGAAAAGTATTTTTTTCACCTTTTGAACCAGTTAAGGCAATGTATTTCAAATTACATGTCACGTCACATAAAACCACAAACCATATGTGCAATCCTTCAAGTATAAAAACAAGTAACTAACATAAAATATACTTAATTTAAAATATGACGATATACCATAAAAATGCATATCTTTATCTTTCTATTTAGAAATCGTGTTTTCAATTAAGAATGATACCATCAAGTACTTCAACATACATAAATACATACAAGTATGTTCATGTATTAAAGTAACATATTGTATTAACATGACTTATTTTGATACAACATATATGTTTAGTACTCATCAATATTATTCAAACCATAATTCTATAAAAACTTAAGTGTTACAAGTCACAAATATCTAAATGGGAAATTTATCCCTAAATCACTCATGCAAATGAAGGAGAACGTTTGGCATTAAACATGTCTTTTGATTCCTATATCGCATCTCTCCCATAATGATATTTTCTAAACTTTAACCCATCCCGCTTATTTATTTAGAAGTTTACTATTCTTTCGATCAAGAAATTTTCAATTCCTCTACATATTTTACCTCATTATTCAACTATATATACGTAGTGATAACACATTTGATTCATCAACCAACCAAGTGTGATAAATGAATCATATCCATATTTTCAAGTCCTAATTCTACATAATAGTGGTTGCAAACCTATTCTCAAACCAAGGGTCATGTTTCCCCTAGCCATAGAAGTTTTTCCTATAATAAAAGTTCAATAATGCATGAGTTATCCACTTAGAATCAAATTGGATGATTATTAAAATTTCACTAGCTCCCAAGGCAACTTCGAGAATACATGCCTTCTTAACACAATGAACATTTTCAATCACTTTTACATATTTACGATGTACTTGGGTCATCTTGCAAGTTTGAATCGTATCATCGGATTAGATAAAAAAATATTGACTCCATATGGTAGATTCAATACTTTTCCAACTAACTCAACAAAGAGTTATACTTCTTCAAAAAAATTATCATAATCATCCAAAAATATCTTGAAGCATCAAGACCCAAATAACAATTACACGTTCTTGTCATACATCATTCCAAATCTAAGGATTTACTTCTTATAAGTCTTTTCATTACACTTATTCTATGGTTTAAGTATATATCAAATTTTCCTTAATATGTACCCTTTCTCATCAACTATTAATCATAGTTTTATATTATTTAAGATATTGGCCATCTGAACACATAATCAAAGGACCAACATGTTCACCATCATTACTAAGTCTTTCAATGTCATACATATGATCCCTGCATCAATATCATTATCTTTGGTGGTCTTCATTGTTACAAAAATAACCAACATAAAGATGTCATAATCGAATTCTAAGGAATGAGATTATTTTCTCAGAATAACTTACATGTACTCCCTTAAAAAATAAAATTATAGTTTCACTTGTGTCCAATCATAGGAGTATATAACATTGGGATTGTCCTTTCCAAACATTCAATTCTACCATGGTTCCCAATATAATGTATTTTTCCTTAAATCTTCCTTTAAGTTTCTCTACCTTGTCTAATGTTCCCACCAATTTCCATTGTCAAAATTTCTTACAAGAAACATAATATTCTCCTATATATTGTTTACATACGTCCTAACTAATTATTAAGCATCAACAAATGAGTATTTATAAATGAAACCACATATTCCATCACTTCCATATGTAGATAAAAATGACTTAACTTTATTCATTGGCAGCCACTTAACATATACATCTCCAAATTCTTCATAAGAACCACAACATATCAAACGACTTGTAGGCATCTTACATAATTGTTGTCAAACATCTTAATTACATCATGCATCCTAAGAGGTTGGTAATATAACTAGATATGCATGTTTGCTACACTCACCTTGGTAATTACTAATTAACTAAACAATAATACTCAAAATTTACATGTAAATTAATAACATACTACTTCTGTAACACCTCGATTTCCAAGTATTTTACCTTTTGACCCTTGGTATGAGAAATGTTTGGAAACTGGTAAAAAATGAGACTTAAGTGGAAACGCACACAAATTGAGTACGTTGGGCGTACGTGGGCTGGACCAAACCCTAATATTTAGGGTTTGTGCACTATTCATTCATCCTTAACTCTCAAGACTCCTTTCTTTCATTAACCTCCAGCCCCATTTTGACCCCTTTCAAATCCTAATCTCTTTAGTGAAGCAATCTTGACCTTGAGTGTGCATTTTGGTGTTCTTAAGGGAGAAGGAAGGAAGAGGAAAACATCGTAGAAGAGTGGAGCACTTTGGATCAAGAATCACATCATCATTTGACACCATTGAAGGTAAAAAGCTCTGAATTTGATGAAGTATTGCTTAGATCTTGATTAGCCAAGGCTTTGTGTTCATTTTGGTCCCATAATCTTGGTATTATGAGTATAGGTTACTCTAATTCATATGATCTATCCTTTCAGACATTTTGCAGTGTTTAGAAGCATAAAAATGTAATCTTGGTCACTAATTTCCTTCCATGCATGATCTAGGATGTCTTAATGAGTTAAGAAGTTATGGTTTTTGGTATTGAGTACTTGTTAGCCATGCAAGACCATAAAGTGGGAAACTTTATGGTTAAGGAGATCGTTTGAGGACTAAATCCGGATTTTAGACAAAAGATCTTAAGGATTAAGCTCTTAATAGAAGGAATAAGTGATAGCAACGCATGCTGAGCGAACATGTAGTACGTTGTACGTACGTGGTCAACCAACACATTTTTGGTCAAGACCCGTGTACGCTAAGCGTACAAGCTGAGTACAATGGGCATACTCAACTGAGTTGAATCGGTTGAATTTTTTACGTTGACCAGGATTTGACTAAGTTTGACCTAAGGGTATTTTGGGTATTTTGAGTTGTAGTTGATATTTGTCATTATCTAATGTATAGGTGACTGGTAGAGCTGATATTCGAAGTAGTGACCTATTCAATTATATGTTTAGATTGAGAGGTGAGTTTTCCTCACTGTACTTATGGGTCAAAGGCACCAATGTCGGCCTAGTAGATTATGTATCATGGTATAGAGGATGTTGTTATGTTCTAGTGGTCTGTTAGATATGTATGACATCCCCAAAATCTCGGCCAGAAAAGACCGATTTCATTTATGCTTTTTAAAACATTTTCAGAGTAAATCCATTTGATTTTTAAAAGATATGCGGAATTTGTTCCCAAAAACAAAACATGATAAAATAGATATTTATCAAAAAATTTCATATGATTTCATTTCATAATCAAAAGTCGGGATGTCATGTTCTGATACAGATCACAAAGCATAAACGATAACATTACAAGCCGTTCAACAAATATATACATATACAGACTTGTAAACAAAACAACTTGATGATTCGCCCATCTTAAGCTCTTGCGCCACTTCCTGTAATACAAATCAACTGAGTGGGTCAGGCTTGGGAGCCTGGTGAGCATATAGGGTTTTCAAACCCACAATAATTATATTTAATTTCATCAATCAACAATAAACCCGATTACCCATTCCCGTTATCCTCACCTTACGTTCCTAAAAAATAACGTCTATTATAAGGAACTTATTTCAGGATTTTCATCGGGACGGACATTACTGCAGAGGGGCTTCCTCAACAATAAGTATCCTAAAGGCAACCATGTGGGGGATAGAGTACACCGGTGAACACGTCGTTCACAACACCTACAGGTAATGAGCCTGCTAGTGTTCCACAAGACAGTCTAGAATAGTCCGTGGTCGTCATCCATACTCTGCTGAATGACTAGAATAACACCAATAACACCGAGGCCTCTCATCTGTTTATTTCACACCAATTATCTACCCATGTTCTACCCAACATATTAGTAGATAAAAAAAATATACATTTTTATACATTGTTTAAAAACCTGTATAGCATGCTTTAATCAATACACATTCCACATAACAGATGAGGCATACACACATAACACGTATTTCATAGAGAATATACATTCACACATATAACCACAAAATATATACACGTAGCACGTATTTTATATTAAATACTTCATAATATTGTGTTGGAGAGAAAATAACTACACACTCACATCCCGTATTCTTAAATACGTTTAAAAATTACTTGTATAATATCGCGTATTGAAAAGGGACTATACACTCACTTGATCAGAAGATGATCCGACAGCACTACGGCTTATACAAGTAGCGTCTCTCCGCAGATCTGGAAGATCTTCACAAAAACCGGCTCCTCGCGGGCAGGGCTTCGGCTCGGGAATAACGCTCTTCGGGATTCTCGGGGCTTCGGATCTTGCTTCGGGGCTCGGGAACGATACCGGGGCTTCGGGATATGATTGGCACGCAAATCGAGGCAAAACTTAGAGAGAGAGAAGAGTTTCAACAAGAGAAAATGGCTGAATTCGACTTCTATTTATAGGCTGAGGGTCTGGGATTACGCGGGGCGTAATCTCAAATTACGCAGGGCGTACTTAGTACGCGGGGCGTACTCGGTTACGCGGGGCGTACTTTGACGTCACTGCATGCGTCGATCTGTGGCACTCGAGTATTGGTCAGACAAGTTGCATCCGACTGAGTACGCGGGGCGTACTCAATTACGCGGGGCGTAATTGACTCGTCGAACTTCTAAATTGCGTAACTTTCGCATACGAGCTCCGTTTTCGACGTTCTTTATATCCACGCGAAGGTCAGACCATACTCTACAACTTTCATTTAGACTCCGTCGGCTAATTTTGACTTTTATTTTTATTATTTATTTTTAGAAGGCCGGGACAGAAAAACTTCGTTATAAATTCATAACTTCTTCGTTTGACATCCGTTCTCGCCTAACTTTTCATCGTTTCGCTACTAACAACGAGATCTTCGATTCTCGTTTAGATTGTTTCAGCTAAAAACCGCTCGATCTCAAATCGAGTATTTGGGCTGCATACTGCTAAGTCAAAACTTAGAAAAATCATAACTTCCTCATACGAAGTCAGATTTGGGCGTTCCTTTTATGCACGCTCTCGGTTTAACGAAATCTACGACTTTCGTTTAGATCGCTAAGGCTAAATATCGCTTTATCTTAAATTCATATTTTACGTCACTCGACGTCGTGCCGGTTCTGTCGCGAAACTTCGACAGGTCATAACTTCTTCGTTATAACTCGGATTTTGGCATTCCTTATATCTCCGGAATCCTTGTTTCAACCACTACAACTTTATGCAAGGATATCGGGCTTATCTCACACTTAAATTTTGACGCTTATTTTATTCTTAATTCATTAAATTATAATAATTAAGAAAATAAACACATAAATCACATAATTCACAAATAATACATTTTTATTATTTCAAATTGGGGTTACAAAGGTTAACCTAGACTATTACATTGCTAAAATGGCAAGCCTAGAAACACGGGCGTTACAATTCTCTCCACCTTAGAATGATTCCGTCCCCGGAATCACACACCAGCAAACAAATGCGGATAGCGACTCATCATGTCACTCTCCGTTTCCCAGGTGAGATTCGGCCCATTCGTGTGTTTCCATCGGACAAGCACTAACTCAACCATCTTACGTCGCAACTTCTTAGTCTTTCGGTCAACGATTGCCTCCGGTTCCTCGATCAACCTTTTGTTCTCATCGATCCTCAACTCCGAAAGTGGAATTATGTCGGGAACTTCTCCCATGAACTTCCTCAAGTAACACACATGAAAAGTGTTATGAATTCCATTCAGTTCTTCTGGTAGTTCGAGTTTGTAAGCTTGGTTCCCAATCCTCCGAAGAACTTTAAACGGTCCAATAAACCTTGGACTTAACTTTCCCCTTTTACCAAATCTTATAAGTCCCTTCCACGGCGAGACTTTAAGTAAAACCGAATCTCCAACTTTAAAAGTCATCGGTCTTCGCTTTTTGTCAGCATAGCTCTTTTGACGGTCCTGAGCTGCTAACATTCTTTCCCTAATTATTTTCAACTTTTCAGCCGTTTGATGGACTATCTCCGGTCCCATAAACTGCTTTTCCCCAGCCTCAAGCCAACAAGACGGCGTACGACACTTCTGTCCATACAATGCTTGATAAGGTGCCATCTTTATGCTCGAGTGAAAACTATTATTATAGGAAAATTCTACCAAAGGTAAATGTTCATCCCAATTACCTAGGAATTCCAAGGTACACGCTCTCAGCATATCTTCAAGTGTTTGTATCGTTCTTTCACTCTGACCATCAGTCTGCGGATGGTAAGCTGTACTTAAACACAACTTGGTACCCAATTCCTCTTGTAGACTTTTCCAAAATCGTGAGGTGAAACGACTATCACGATCCGACACAATTGTTAACGGAACACCGTGAAGCCTCACAAGTTCCTTCACGTAAGAATTCGCAAGCTTTTCCATAGTCCATTTCTCCTTTGCTGCTATGAAATGCGCACTCTTAGTGAATCGATCGACGACCACCCAAATCATGTCGTGTCCACTTTTTGTTCTGGGCAGTTTAGTGACAAAATCCATAGCAATGTCTTCCCACTTACCCATAGGCACAGGTAATGGTTCTAAACTCCCGTATGGTTTCTGATGTTGTGCCTTGACTCTTGCACAGGTCACACACTCGGCCACATACTTCGCAATGTCGAGCTTCATCGTCGGCCACCAATAATAGGGTTTCAGGTCCCTATACATTTTTGTGCTACCGGGATGAATCGAGTACATGGTTTTGTGAGCTTCTTCCATCAGAAGACCTCTGACTCCTCCTGTCTTAGGTATCCAAATCCGATCTTGGAACACCTTCAGTCCGTGACTGTTTACACCGAACACCAACATTTTGCCCAAACGTTCCTCCTTTCGGTCATTTTTCTCAGAAGCTTCGCTTTGAGCTTTCTTTATACTTTCCAAAATAGTCGAGACAACTTCAATTCTCAACGCTCTTGGCCTTTTCTTTTCAAGATTGACCTTCCGACTGAGAGCATCAGCAACAATATTGGCCTTACCAGGGTGGTAAAGTATCTCACAGTCGTAGTCCTTAAGTAATTCCAGCCAGCGTCGTTGCCTCATATTCAATTCTTTCTGAACAAAAAGATATTGGAGACTCTTATGATCAGTGAAAAGTTTGCACTTCGTGCCATAGAGGTAATGCCTCCATATTTTCAGTGCGAAAACTACCGCTGCCAACTCCAAATCATGAGTCGGGTAGTTCTTTTCGTGCTCTTTCAGCTGTCGAGACGCATATGCGATCACCTTATCCCTTTGGGTCAAAACGCAACCCAATCCAACCCCAGACGCATCGCTATAAACAGCGAACTCTTCAACCCCATCGGGTAGAGAAAGTATCGGTGCCTCGCATAGTTTCTTCTTTAGTCTCTCGAATGCTTCTTTATGCTTATCGCTCCAAGTATAAGTAGCTCCCTTGTGGGTCAAAGCTGTTAATGGACTAGCGATCGAAGAAAAGCCTTGGATAAACCTTCGGTAATATCCGGCTAATCCCAAAAAGCTTCGGATCTCCGTGGGACTTTTCGGTTGTTCCCACTTCATCACAGCTTCGATCTTCGCTGGATCAACCATTATCCCTTCTTGGTTGACCACGTGACCCAAGAATTGGACTTCACGAATCCAGAAATCACATTTGGAGAACTTCGCATACAACTTCTCCTTCTTCAAGACTTCCAAAACTTCTCGCAAGTGTCTGCCATGCTCCTCTTGGCTTTTTGAATAAATCAGAATGTCATCTATGAACACTATCACAGATTTATCAAGGAACGGATTACAAACTCTGTTCATCAAATCCATGAATGCTGCCGGAGCATTGGTTAGTCCAAACGACATAACCAAGAACTCATAGTGTCCATATCGCGTTCTGAACGCAGTCTTCTCTATATCCTGCTCCCTTACTTTCAGCTGATGATATCCTGACCTCAGGTCGATCTTTGAAAAATAACTGGAACCTTGTAGTTGATCGAATAGGTCATCAATCCTTGGCAATGGATATCTATTCTTTATTGTTGCCTTATTCAGCTCTCGGTAATCAATGCACATCCTCATGCTTCCATCTTTCTTCTTTACGAATAACACCGGAGCTCCCCAGGGTGATGAACTAGGTCTAATGAAACCTTTGTCCAATAACTCCTGAAGTTGCATCATTAGCTCCTTCATCTCCGTCGGTGCTAATCGATAAGGTGCTTTTGCAATTGGCGTTGTTCCGGGCAACAAGTCGATACGAAATTCCACTTGTCGATCGGGCGGTAATCCAGGAAGATCTTCGGGAAATACTTCCGGATAATCACACACAACAGGAATATTATGCATCACCTTCTTTTCCTTCTTAGCGTCGATCACAAATGCTAAGTATGATGTACACCCCTTGGTCAAACATTTTCTGGCTTTCATTAGAGAAATGATTCCAGAGTTTACTCTGCGTTTATCTCCGTACACCATAAACGATTCCTTCCCAGGCGGATTCACTTTCACTATTTTCTTCTTGCATAAAATTTCGGCATCATTGGCGCTAAGCCAATCCATTCCCAAAACGATGTCGAAACCGTTAAGTTCGATAGGCAATAATTCCTCGTGGAACTTATTCCCATTCAGATCAATTAAGATGTTTTTCATACGATGGCTAACAGGTACAAACTTGCCACTAGCAACTTCGACTAATAAAGCATTATCTAGTCTATCAACAGGCAAAGCTAGTTTTCTACCAAATTCATGCGATATAAAGGAGTAGTTGGCTCCAGAATCAAATAAAATTTGGGCAGGCAATTTGTTAACGAGAAAGGTACCTGAAGCGACATCAGCTTCATCTTTAGCAGCTTCCAGTGTCATCTGGAATGCTCTCGCCTTTGGCTTTGGCGGAATGTTGGGTCTTGCTGCTTCCTTCTTTTTCGGACAATCCCTTGAGATGTGCCCCTCTTCACCACAACCATAACAAACATTCTTGGTGAAGGTGCAGTCATTGGCATAATGCCCTAGCTTTCCACATTTGAAGCATGTGGTTTCCCCACCGCACTTCCCATAATGCTTCTTCTTGCACTTGTCACACCATTTCGCTTCTACCTTTCCTCCACTTCCCCTCGAACTAGACTTTGAGAATTTACTTTTCTTGCTGGACCCTGAAAATCCATCGATTTTCCTTTTCTCGCCAACCTCTGACCTTTCCAGACCTTTTTCCCTGATCTGGGTCTCAACATTTCTAGCAGCCCAGATGGCGGCTTTCAATGTGGTTGCTTGCTTAACCATTGGACCATAGTCCGCTGGTAGTCCAAGGGCAAACTTGTTGACCTTAGAGAGTTCTGTAGGCACCAAATATGGGATAAACTTCATCTTTTCTGTGAAACTTGCAGCGTATTCAGTAACGCTCAATTTCCTTTTCTTCAAATTCTGAAACTCATTACTGATTTCCAGAAGGTCCTGCTCGAAGCAGTATTGCAGTTTTAGTTGTTCCACAAAGTCTTCCCAAGACATTTTGCTTGCTTCTCCCTTGGGCATAGAGTCAGCTAACAGCTTCCACCAACTCAACACCCCAGATTTTAACAGAGGGATCGCAAGAGCGGTCTTCTGCCTGTTGCTACATTCGCAACTTTCAAACATAGTCTCCATTTCGGAGACCCAGTCCATAACTTGCACCGGCGTCGGGCTTCCGGATAGACGTGGTGGTTTGGATGCCATGAAATCCTTATACTTGCACCCACGACCATCATTTCCTCCATACTGGTTATTGCGTCTAACCACTGGTTGTTCGTCTTGACCAATGATTCCACTAAAGTTTTCTCCTTCAGACTGCCCTCCATTCTCCTCGGGATCTTCCGCTTGAATTGACGGTTCTTCACGATTCTGCCTAAGCAGGCGTCTTGTTTCTTCCATCTGACGTTCCAACATCATTTGAATCATCATTTGTACACCAGCCATTGTTATCGGCTTAGGTGCATCAGCTACGACAGGTACTTGTTGAATTTCAGGCGGTTGATTCCTGTTTTCATCAGCATTTCCAACTCCGCTTCTTGTTCTCACCATTTTTGATCTACACACCGAATAATTTCACCTTATTACTCCAAACGATTACATGCTAGTTCTAATGTCGTATACATACGCTTAGAATCCTAAACACGTAAACCTTCAGATCCGGTTGGCAACAAACCGTAGATCCGAACAAATAATATCATATATGGCAACATATAACATTTAGCACATAAAAGCATTTTAGGCAACTCTCCTAAAATAAACTAGTGCTCGTGTCTAAATTTATCAGACACACACCTCCCAATCTCCACTTAGCATACTAAGTTTAAGTCTAGAAATCCTACAAATTCCTAGTTCGCTTAAACTAATGCTCTGATACCAACTATGACATCCCCAAAATCTCGGCCAGAAAAGACCGATTTCATTTATGCTTTTTAAAACATTTTCAGAGTAAATCCATTTGATTTTTAAAAGATATGCGGAATTTGTTCCCAAAAACAAAACATGATAAAATAGATATTTATCAAAAAATTTCATATGATTTCATTTCATAATCAAAAGTCGGGATGTCATGTTCTGATACAGATCACAAAGCATAAACGATAACATTACAAGCCGTTCAACAAATATATACATATACAGACTTGTAAACAAAACAACTTGATGATTCGCCCATCTTAAGCTCTTGCGCCACTTCCTGTAATACAAATCAACTGAGTGGGTCAGGCTTGGGAGCCTGGTGAGCATATAGGGTTTTCAAACCCACAATAATTATATTTAATTTCATCAATCAACAATAAACCCGATTACCCATTCCCGTTATCCTCACCTTACGTTCCTAAAAAATAACGTCTATTATAAGGAACTTATTTCAGGATTTTCATCGGGACGGACATTACTGCAGAGGGGCTTCCTCAACAATAAGTATCCTAAAGGCAACCATGTGGGGGATAGAGTACACCGGTGAACACGTCGTTCACAACACCTACAGGTAATGAGCCTGCTAGTGTTCCACAAGACAGTCTAGAATAGTCCGTGGTCGTCATCCATACTCTGCTGAATGACTAGAATAACACCAATAACACCGAGGCCTCTCATCTGTTTATTTCACACCAATTATCTACCCATGTTCTACCCAACATATTAGTAGATAAAAAAAATATACATTTTTATACATTGTTTAAAAACCTGTATAGCATGCTTTAATCAATACACATTCCACATAACAGATGAGGCATACACACATAACACGTATTTCATAGAGAATATACATTCACACATATAACCACAAAATATATACACGTAGCACGTATTTTATATTAAATACTTCATAATATTGTGTTGGAGAGAAAATAACTACACACTCACATCCCGTATTCTTAAATACGTTTAAAAATTACTTGTATAATATCGCGTATTGAAAAGGGACTATACACTCACTTGATCAGAAGATGATCCGACAGCACTACGGCTTATACAAGTAGCGTCTCTCCGCAGATCTGGAAGATCTTCACAAAAACCGGCTCCTCGCGGGCAGGGCTTCGGCTCGGGAATAACGCTCTTCGGGATTCTCGGGGCTTCGGATCTTGCTTCGGGGCTCGGGAACGATACCGGGGCTTCGGGATATGATTGGCACGCAAATCGAGGCAAAACTTAGAGAGAGAGAAGAGTTTCAACAAGAGAAAATGGCTGAATTCGACTTCTATTTATAGGCTGAGGGTCTGGGATTACGCGGGGCGTAATCTCAAATTACGCAGGGCGTACTTAGTACGCGGGGCGTACTCGGTTACGCGGGGCGTACTTTGACGTCACTGCATGCGTCGATCTGTGGCACTCGAGTATTGGTCAGACAAGTTGCATCCGACTGAGTACGCGGGGCGTACTCAATTACGCGGGGCGTAATTGACTCGTCGAACTTCTAAATTGCGTAACTTTCGCATACGAGCTCCGTTTTCGACGTTCTTTATATCCACGCGAAGGTCAGACCATACTCTACAACTTTCATTTAGACTCCGTCGGCTAATTTTGACTTTTATTTTTATTATTTATTTTTAGAAGGCCGGGACAGAAAAACTTCGTTATAAATTCATAACTTCTTCGTTTGACATCCGTTCTCGCCTAACTTTTCATCGTTTCGCTACTAACAACGAGATCTTCGATTCTCGTTTAGATTGTTTCAGCTAAAAACCGCTCGATCTCAAATCGAGTATTTGGGCTGCATACTGCTAAGTCAAAACTTAGAAAAATCATAACTTCCTCATACGAAGTCAGATTTGGGCGTTCCTTTTATGCACGCTCTCGGTTTAACGAAATCTACGACTTTCGTTTAGATCGCTAAGGCTAAATATCGCTTTATCTTAAATTCATATTTTACGTCACTCGACGTCGTGCCGGTTCTGTCGCGAAACTTCGACAGGTCATAACTTCTTCGTTATAACTCGGATTTTGGCATTCCTTATATCTCCGGAATCCTTGTTTCAACCACTACAACTTTATGCAAGGATATCGGGCTTATCTCACACTTAAATTTTGACGCTTATTTTATTCTTAATTCATTAAATTATAATAATTAAGAAAATAAACACATAAATCACATAATTCACAAATAATACATTTTTATTATTTCAAATTGGGGTTACAAAGGTTAACCTAGACTATTACATTGCTAAAATGGCAAGCCTAGAAACACGGGCGTTACAATATGTGTCCTGGTATATAGGATATTTCTTTTGTGGTGGTGATCTATAGATCTGCCTGTTTTTCCATTGACTGGTCATATGTTTATTTGTTGGATATATGTAATTTGTTATGTATATGTCGGCATGGTATGGTGAGGTTGAAATTGTACTACTTTGTGTTGTCAATCAACAAATCAGGCAAGCCAACCAGAAGGTTGTGGGCCGGGGCATTCCAACAAGAAGGTTGTGGCCCAGAGGTAATCCAACCAGGATTATGGACCCATTATATATTGGGCAAGCCAGCCAGAAGGTTGTGGGTCGGGGGATTCCAACTGGAAGGTTGTGGGTAAGGGGTAATCCAACCAGGAAGGTTGTGGACCCAATATTTGTTTGGTTGTATGTTTGTGTGGTGGTACTTTGGAGGAACTCGCTAAGCTTTGGCTTTCAAATTTTTGGTTATGGTTTCAGGTACTTAAGATGACAGGGACAAGGCGAAGGCATGATCTTGAAAATCCTTCAAATCTTATGATATTGGATTTTGGGATACTTTGGTTTATGATTTATACTTTAGGAACAATGTTTTGTAAACAATTATGGTTTTGACTTGGTTTTAAAATGAAATTTTTACCGTGGATTTTTGGGATGTTACAAGTTGGTATCAGAGCCCTAGTTTGAGTGAATTGGATTAGCATTCTTGTGAATCCAGTCTCAAGCTATGGATATGTAAAAGTTTTCAAAAAAAATCAACTTGTTTTCCAAATTGTTTACAAAGGCAACCAAAAAAGGATGAGATCTGTACGATCAGCCGAAGCAAGAAAGTGTTCCCCAAGATACCCACACTATTATTTGTTTATGATGATTTGGATATAACTACATGTTAGTTTATAGGCTAAGAATCTTCATGAATTGCATGTTAGAAATGACCGTGTTATGATGCCTGATAGCTTAGGAGAATCTCTTGTATGTTAGATGGAATGACATCATTATTGTAGTTTCTTAATGTGTGCATACGAGTTATACATAACTAGGATTTTATAGCCTGAGAATGTTTGATTTAGCTTTATTTCTTGTTCCTCTTCTGGTTGTGGGCTTAGAGTGGAATCAAGTGTTCCATTGTCTATAAAATCCAACATTATGCATTATTAGCACGCGCAAGTGGCTATGTGATTGGTGGAATGTGTACAGTTATAGCAGGACAACATGAGGAATGATTAGTCACTCTTGATAGATTGGATGCAGGATATATGTGTATCCTAGATGTTTGGGCCTAATGGTCAGGAATTGCGTGTAAGGATCTGCTTGATTCTTATGATGTCTTAGTGTCTGTCGGTTTCACTGCTCGAATGTTGCTTGTTTTGTGCTTTGTGGGACTCGTATTGATATGAGTTAACTGTTAGATGAATATATTAAGATACACGCTGTAAATGTTAAATAGTTTTTGAATGATTGATTCGGTCCTATTGCATAGCTCTTGATTGAGTCTAACCGTTGAAGGGTTGGGTCTTTTAGTCGAAAGGTTATTTAAGCTTTGTTGCATGTAATTGTATTCATGAAGTGGTTAGCTGAAATTAATAGGGGTTTTTCAATAGCTGATATCAAGGTGAAGTGGCGATCCTAGGAGAGCCTAGGAAGTGTCGTATTGCGGTTGCGACATTGTTTAATGGGTTTTGGGTGTACCATTATGAGGAGGTGACTTAGAAGATTCAGGACGATTCTCAAGGAAAGTATGGATAGGTGTAGAACGTAGTATTGGGCCCGTACTACTGGAATCATAGGATCCGTACTCGAATTGAGAAAAGTCAAGAGGATTCTAAGAAGCCAATAGAGGATTTATGTGCAGCTTTCTATAGTATGGGTAAAGTCTGATGAATTAGTGATGAAATTTTGGTTACACTACAAGAAAAAAAGGCCTTTTACGACGCGCAAAATACGACGCTCATTGATCTATGTTACGCAAAGGAGAGTGACATTAGAAAAATGTCATCTCTTCAAAAATTTAAGGATAGAAGACACGCATTATTGCGCGCCCTTAAATTAGTGTTTAAAAAAAACACGGAGGGCACCTATAATAAAATGCGCGTCGTCTAAGGATGTCGCTTTATATTTTTTAATGGAACGCGCGTTCCATCCTTTAATAGTGGGGGAAAGGGGGAAATGAAATTCTGAAAAAATTAAAAACCCCGCCAAGCTCTCCTCTACCTTCTTTCAATCGTTCTTATCTCTCTCTCTCTCTCTCTCAATCAAATACCAAAAATCGACTATTGTTGGAACTAGGCCTCGGGCTCACTTGACCTCACCAAAGACTACAACGATTGTTCAAGTTTACAAGCCCTAGGTTAGATTAATATTGAAGTTTAGTATGATTCTAATTAGTTGATTTTGTTTAAAGCTTATCTTACACGAGATTAACCTCTTTTCTTTGAAGTCTCAGAGATCTGAAAAGAAGGCTACGAAATTTGTGAGAAAATGAAGAATTCAATATCAGATCAAGCCTTTTTCATCGAGAGTGAAGATTATGAGGAAGACAAGGACTCCATTAGAGGTGAAGACGATGGGAATGATTCAGAATTTTCAAATTATTCTGACGATAACCCTCAACATCAAAGAAAACCTAGTTCCTTAAACCCATCGTGGCCTCAAAGTTACAGGTATGACCCCATCTCCCTTTTTTGGATTCTACTTTAATTCCTTATACAATCAACAATTTATAAGATTCCGCTGAAATTCTGTAACAACAACTGCATTCAGATATATATATATATATATATATATATATATATATATATATATATATATATATATATATATATATATATATATATATAAATAAGGCCGGTGCTTTAAGAATCGAGGAAAGCGGGTCTTGAAAATTTATGAGATTTTTTAAGGAATTTTCTTAGAGTTATGAGGATTTTTTTAGGGAATTTGAGATTTTGCCAAATCAGCGCTCTGATCATCTCTCCCTTTCTCCGAATCTATCCCTATCTTCTTCTCTAATCCAATTCCCGAAATGGAGTTCAAATCCAACAATATTTCTGAAGACAACAACAACAATCACGGATGGCAGAAGGTTACTTACGCTAAGAAGAACAGGAAGAATCAGCCTAAGCAGCAGGTGCCTCAACCAAAGGCGCTTCCAAACGGATCCGTTGTCGCTGGTAATGATAATGTCTTCACTGCTATTGAGAAGAAATCGGAGGAGCGTAGGAAGGTTATAGAAGCACAGAGATTGTCGATTTATGATCCTGCTCCTCCTCCGGTTAAATCGTCAAGGAAGAAGAACTACTCCGATTATGAGGACAACGATGAAGAGGTTGCCAATGGTGTGGCTGGGAATGATGATGTTGAGGAGAAGAAGAAGAAACCGAATAAAGTAAAGAAACCTAAGGTCACAATTGCGGAAGCGGCGGAGAAGATCGATGTCGACGACCTGGCTAGTTTTCTGTTGGAGGTGACGGTGAGTGAATTTTATATGTTTATTTTCTACAATTCAATGTTTTGATTGAGGTTTCTCTCATTACCATTTAAAATTCAACTGATTTGCGTACTGTATAGGCTTCGATCGGAACGGGAAGATATGTAATTGTGACATTTCTCTGTAGTTTTTTGTTTGGATTCAGCTTTAATTACTGTGTAGTTTATCAAAGTTTAGTATAGTTCTAGGATGAAAATTATTGTCAATATGGTTGTAGATTACATACACAACTTCATTCTCACACAATTTGATTATTAGTTGAAATATAGGAAGCTAATCTTTGTAACTTCTTTGTATGTGTTCATAGACTTCATTCGAGGCACAGCAAGATTTTGAAATCTGAATATTTCAAACTGTTTGTGTATGATTCAGTGCTTTTTGTATCAAAATATACACTTTTACTATTTTCCACACACACACAAAGCTTCTAATCCACTTTCTCTCAAGTGCAGAATCTTGTGTCACATATTCCTGAGGCTGTTTACAAAACCTCAGTTGATTGGATCAACAAACTATCCATGGAAGCCCTTAGTTCTTTTCTCCTTTGGTCCTTAGACAGCATTCTTGCTGACTTTGCAATTCAACAAGGTGGCTCAAAGGGATCCAAGAAAGTTGCCCAAAAAACACCCTTAAAATCTCAGGTGGGTCTGTTTGTAGTATTAGCAATGGTGTTATGAAGGAAACCCGATACGCTAATTACCAGCAATTTAAATGACCATCTATGTAAAATGACATGATGATGCACTCCTGAAACAGGTCTGACCAATGGCATCTATATTGGGTATCTACATAGATTGGATCCACAAACTGTTAAGTTGGAGCTAAGATGCAATATATTGGAGGCTACACACACATTTATACATATTCTGTGATTCTTTGCTTTATTAGTTCAGTTGTTTAGGGTGTGTGGGGGTATTTTCGTAATTAAAGGAGATCAGGCGACAACATGATGGATGGCGCTACAACTGAAACACACTTGAGTGACCATTTGTATAATAATGTGTCGACTACTTGATATTTATATTGTAGAAAGCTGTGTTTCAACCATCACAAACTTGTGAACACATAAACTATCCAAAATTGGCCTAAATGAAGAGAAGTGGCAATTTACTTTCATTTTATCGAGTGTTGTAGCATTTTTAATTTCGGTCTTTAAAATTATAGCATCATATTAAATACAAAACGGCATTGGGCCGTCCTTAGGATGGCTTTTTGACTTCCCTAGTATATATATATATATATATATATATATATATATATATGTGTGTGTGTGTGTGTGTGTGTGTCTATGTGTGTGTAAATTACGTGAATTGACTTAAAAAAACATAATTCTTGGTGCAGGGAAAAGAGCAAGTTGAATGCTAACATAAAATGAGTTAACTGCACTTGGGGACATAAAATGATGGTGCTGAGGATGTGATTGTCATGATTAATTCAACCAAGAATTCAAATTCCATCTCGTTTATTGGAGGGGTTCTTTGTGAAAAGGCCTTGATGTTGTTTCAAGTGAGTGTTGTGTATTGACTAAAATGCCCCTCATTTTGGTTAGTGCCTTATATTCTTGTAATTTTTTTTGTTCTAGAATGTACCTCCGGCTGTTTTGGTCCGCTTTTAACGGGAGCATCAATCAGAATGGGCCGCTTTTAATGTGAATGCTTATCTGCTTCCTCAGTTAAAGCTAACCCGTATGGGTATCCCGAGATGCGGCCCACAAGGTTTATCGAGTCTCAAATTATAATTCCATTTGGCCGGACAATTGAACATGAAGAGGTAATGAGAGATAAATCCTTCCATTTTTTTAGTCTTGTATCGAATTTTTACTTTTTTAAATTCATTAGAATTCTAGTTTACTAGTCTTGTATCTAAATTTTACTTTTTTAAATTCAATAGAATTGTAGTTTATTAGTATTGTATCTAATTTTTACTTAAAAAAATGGTAGCTATGTAATTGCGTTCCAATTTCCTTTCAAAATTTATTCGTGTATTGCCTTTGTTTTCAAAGAAGCGTGTACTTTACTCCAGTTGCTGGAGCATTTAAAAGAATTGCAAATTTGAAAGAATTGTTTTCATGTTGCTGGAGCATTTAAAAGAATTATAATGTAGGTTGGAGCTGAGAGATTTGACAAAGAATATTCATATGGCATACATCACAATTTTGGTAAAGAAAGAAAGAGAACGGTAATAACGCTTCAATTTTTTTGAAACCATTTTACTTTCTTATTAACTGGAAAAGTGTTTAATTTTTGTGAATAACAAATTGTTCTGTATCAAGATTTTAAATTTCTTCTATCTAACAAGTTGCTATCTAACCCTGCAGGAATGTTAGCAATGTTCATGAAGCATGCTTTGCCAATGAAGATGGTAGCTTACATTAGCACATATATCAATGATGGTCCTGAATGTTTGACTTTGAGATGCCCAATTCCATCATGTGGTGCTGTTGTTGGTGTGGACATGGTCAATGTGAATTGGTAAATGTATTTTTTTTAATTTTATAATCAGGATATTATTTATTTGGTTTGGCAAATAACATGCAGAACTCCAAGTTCCTTTAGTTTGTTTCAAAGATGAGTTGTGGGGAATTGACTATTGAGGATAACCAAGTCAGGCCTGCAAGTGGGTGCAAGTGGGGACTGGGTTAATAAATATCTTAATCTTATCAACAGGTATCATATTTTGGCATGGCTAGAAGCTTTGGAGGAAACGAGACTCAAGCAAAAGTAAACACACAGAGAGTTGTTAGCACATAGTAAGCTAGATGATGCAATTGTATATAAATGAGTTCATTTTTTATAACATTTACTTACTTTTGGAATAATTATTTGTATTTGATATATTAGTGAAATGAATTATCTTTGTTATTTATGGTATTTTATTTTGTATTATGACATTTTTAATGTATTATTTAATTTGAAAATTAGTAAATCTATAAATAATACTTTGTTTAAATATCTAAAATTACGATACGCAAAAATGTGTGTCATCTTCATTTATGACATGGCCTTTCTTGACAGGGGCTTTCTTGATACGCATTGCGTGTCATTAACACGTGCGTCGTAAGGTTACGACACGCGAATGCGTGTCGTCTTCCTTTATGACAGGGCCTTCCTTGATACGCATTGCGTGTCGTAAACGCGCGTCGTAATTGCGCGTCGTAAATGAGCGTCGTAAATGCGCGTCGTCTATAGATGACACGCAAAAGCGCGTCGTCTCTCTTTATGACAGGGCCTTCCTTGACGCGCATTTGCGCGTCGTCTGAGCCTTTTACGACGCGCAATGAGCGTCGTAAAAGGCCTTTTTTCTTGTAGTGTTATGTGATAACAATTTGGTTTTATTTAGTAGGATGTCGGTGCCTGAGCAGGATGCAAAGCCCTTCAAGATTGATGCAGATGGCACGGGGTTGCAAGATTAGATTACCACTAAGGTTTCACATATTTTATTGGAATAATTGTTTGGTATTGTTGGTCGAATAACTGACAGGATGATTGTCAAATTTGGGGAGTGAGTTGCAGCCTTTCGAGCCGTGGAAGAGACTATTGAGACGACTAGAGAGAGATTTTGATGTAGGAGCACATCAGGGAAAGAGGAAGTCAGCACATGATCCAACAATTTCAGTGATAGGCAAGGAGTTCGATGTTACTAACCTAAGTACTGGAGGCCAGAGGGACCATGCCATGCACATTAAGAAAGGAACAACCCTTGAGCCTGTGCGTTGTAAGTGCAAATGTGACAGGTGTGGATAAGGGTCCATGTTATCCAAGATTGCACCCTGGAGGTATAATTATGTCATCGTTCTCATCAGCCAGATCACATTAGGGCAGATTGAACACATTTGACGATCGGAGTATCTCAAACTCTATCATTCATGGTTTTTTAGGATGCGGAGTCAAGACCTCAAGACCTCACAGGTATGTATCGTATTCGAACCCTTCATGCTTCTATTGTTCGTGTTTATGATCATATTATTGTGTGTGTGAGACGTTATGATCGGTTTACTTAAGTCTCCACCTAAGAATCAGAGTCTCGCTAAAACTGATTTGTTATTATTATTAGACAAAACTTCAAAAATGGTCCCTGTGGTTTCCAGGAATATCAAGTTTAATCCCTAAGTTCAAAAAACCTCACAGATAGTCCCTGTGGTTTCAAAACTTTTAACAAATGTTCCTTCCGCCAAACTCTGTTAGCTTTCTACCGTTAAGTGAGGGGCATTTTCGTCATTTCAATACACAGGGACCATTTATGAGGTTTTCTCTATTTAAAAAAAAAGAAAAAAAAATATATAATTATTTAGTTAAAGGGCCCCACCCTCTCTCTCTCTCTCTCAGGAAGAAAAAACTATTTTTAAAAAAGAAAATACGAC
This sequence comes from Lactuca sativa, assembly GCF_002870075.4. Classification (NCBI taxonomy): domain Eukaryota; kingdom Viridiplantae; phylum Streptophyta; class Magnoliopsida; order Asterales; family Asteraceae; genus Lactuca; species Lactuca sativa. The sequence continues at coordinate 3,537,777 of NC_056629.2, forward strand.
TGAAGACTATCTCCAATGATCTTCATTCACCCGAGCACGACCACCTCTACCTTATCTTCTCTTGAGATGTCCAACAAAGACAAAACTATCAAATTTGTAAAATCTAACATTTGGAAATCTTCTCATATACAAAATACTTACCAAATTTACATGAAGATTAATATATGCTCTGAAAAGAAGGAGAAAGGCAGGTTCGATTCAAGATCTGGGAAGAAGGATAAAGACAATCTGAGCAACCGGTCATAGCAAACCCTCGTCGTCGTCGTCATAGCAAACCCTCGACGAATCTCTGATCTGCAACTCCATGAAGACAATTATTGACGAAGAAGAAGCATTGATCTATAACTGCATCTCGACGAACACGACAACAATCTTAACGACCGTCATTGCCACATCTGTAAACCCTAACTTAGTCTCTCTCCTTCTTCAATGATTATGCCCCCTTTCTCAGATCTACGTCATGTCCGTTGATTTGCATATCGTTGTCATGTTCTTCAAGTTCCTTAGGATTCAAATTAAAACCCATGATGCTCATCAGATCTTAAAGACGAAAACCCCAGTTCCTGATGAGAATGGTGACGAAGCTAGGGTTTTGTAAAAGTGACATTCAAAATAGATCAGAGATGGTGGTGGCGGCAATGAGAAACATGATGGCTAGATCTTGTGATCATCGGTGGTTGGAATTTGAAGGTCGTAATCACCACCTTTTCTGGTGCTACTAACTGGGTGTGCTTTGACTCATATGCTTCGTCATCATCTTTTCGATCATCAAGTTTTGTGATGGATTTTAGCATGGACCTGTGTAATTTTTGGGTTTCCTATATCTAATTTGATGTTCTTCAGTCATTTTTTGATGAATTTTTGGGGAAGAAACAATTAAAGAGTTATAGTATATGAAATATAATGAAGAAATAAATAGGCATTAACGAGAGAGAGAGAGAAAGGGGGGGGGGTGGGGCCCTTTAATTAAATAATTATATTTTTTTTTCATTTTTTTTAAATAGAGAAAACTTCATAAATGGTCCTTGTGTATTGAAATGAAAAAAATGCCCCTCACTTAACGGTAGAAAGCTAACGGAGTTAGGCGGAAGGACCATTTGTTAAAAGTTTTGAAACCACAGGGACCATCTGTGAGGTTTTTTGAACTTAGGGACTAAACTTGATATTTTCGGAAACCACAGGGACCATTTTTGAAGTTTTGTCTTATTATTATTCAAGGAATTTCCATATGCCATTTTTTATGCCATGAGCGATGTTTAGAGGGTTTAGGATGTGTCGGTTTGGACTTTTGTCTGTTTGCAATGTCAGTTAGTGGTAGTTCAAATCCTTAGTGGGGGAGAGCTTGTCACACCCCCGAACCAGACGACGGAAACGTCTGTAGGCTCGCGTGACTCAAATTGAATATCATCACAATGAATATACATGAAACATAACATAAACTTCACCATGCATTAATACATTACAACTGACAATTTTCACATCAAGTACATTGTTTAAGCATTACATATCCATAGCATAAATTGTTTGAAAGTTTTAAAAAGCATAACACCCTAACATACTAGGTATTACTCCTCAGCTTACCTGTAACCTGAGAATACAAGTTATTTTGAAAAACGTCAACATATGGAATGTTGGTGAGTTCATAAGCAGGGTTGTTTTGAAAATGTTTTGTGTAGTTTATAAAAGCCAGAAAATCTGATATTTTCTGAAAAGAAAATTATTTATACCAAAGTGTGAAGATCTGTAGTTTTATGCATGAGTGATTTCAAAGTGTGTATAAACGAGAAGTTTTGCATTATAGTTATTCAAAAGTACAAGTGAATGATGTTGATTTCCTCAAAAAAACCCAATGTTTTCCGATAATATAATATAATATAATTGTTTCGAATTGTTATACCATCACAACGAATGATTATGATTTTCCTTGATTACTCAGATAGTATTGGATTTATTTATACGAGTCGTTATAACCATGCATGATAATGACTAGTTTGTCTGTCTTGGCGTTCTAACGAACACCAGAATTGATCTTAAGATTTTGTCACCCTATACTGGCCGAGTCTAACTATAGCGAACAGCTGAGGTGTGGGGGAGTCACCCCTGTATACATCTATACACAAACTTCCGCTCTCCCTCCAGGAGACTTTGATTATAACTACAGACTACAAATGACCCATAAAGGTGATGCCCGTTATTACTCACTGAATCCAACATGAATTTGATTACCATTTATTAACGATATGTATTTGTTTACTTGAATTGATGGTAAGCCTAACAAACGAGAAGAAGAGGATTACAAGGTCCTGCTAATTCCGTGTATTAATTAAGGCTATTGGGTATACGAAGGACACATTGGCCCATTTCACATTTGATTCATTTGGACCTTACTAGCAATGCTAATGGGCCACTGAGGCCCAATAGCACGTGAAAGCCATTGAGGGTCCCTTAAGAATGTAATTAGGTCACAAGAGGCCCAATAAACATTTATTATTATCGTTGGGCCCAAAAGTTATGTTAATGGGTCATGCAGGCCCAATAAGCATGATTAGAAACTTTCAAGCCCAAAGATTTGAATATTTACTTGTTTTAGGTATAGTATAATTGTCGGGAAGTTTGATTGAACGATTGTTAAATTCATAACGGCACGAGGCTGGTCAGTTGTTTATAACGATATTTGGAAATATATGTATATTCATCATTCTATTTTCATAAGTAGTAATTTGGTATTTTTGACCCAAATATCTTAATAATAAAATAACTGACTCAAAATATTGGTTTGACCTTTTCAGCATTTGTTTAATAAAAATGACAATTTTAGTCCCTTATAAAAAAAAGACATTTTAGGCCCTTGAACAATTTTCTTGACATTTTTGACCCATAGACTTGTTTAAGTAATGTTTTTAGCTCAAAATTTACTCTTTGGCAGTTTCAGCCCCTTCAGTAAATAGTTTTTCAGTTAATGTCCAAACTTTTCGCAACTTTTACAATTTTGACCCAAACTTCAAAAACTTTACATTTTTTATCCTTTTTGGAGAAAAATCATTTTTAATCCCTGTAACAGTTTTGCTTACCCTTTTTACCCCCTGTTTTGAGAAATTTACCATGTCAATCCCTTGAAAACCATATTTTCGCAATTTTTGGGCCTATGGGCCGAAAAGCCTAAAAATTGGCCCATTAAGCTACAAATTACATTTCTAGTCCTTTAAAGAGCATAATATTCATAAAAACATTTATTTTAACTATTTTGACTCTTTTGGTCCTTAAGAAAACCGTAAATGATAATTTTTAACCCAACTTTTGTTTATTTGACAAATATAGTCCAAAAATGAGTTTTATGTTGCAATATGTTTATTATAACCTTAGAGGGTAATTTTTCTTGACTGTTTAGTGCAATATAACTTAGATCATGTTTATTTTCCTTCTTGTGCCATAGATCATGAGATTTCTTTCCTTTTTGTTACATATTTACCACATAAACACATAAAATCACTCATACATACATGAAAGCACACATAACATACGCATACACATAGATCTACACATTTTACTTGTATTTTCCCCCAGAAAACTTGTGAAAACCGAAAAGAGAGGGACATGAACTCACCTTTTCTTGTTGTTTTCGATTTGAAGAAGAAGGGGAAGAGTTTGATGCTATTTTTCGGCCCTAACAAGCTTTCTTGGGTTGATTTCAAACTTAAGAAGCTTCTAAGGAGTAGATCATGAAAACTGTGTGAGTTAGGAAGAAGTTTTGATGAAATAAAGAGACTAGGTTATAGATCTAAACAATAACTTACCAATGATGATGATTATTATGGAATAACCTTCTTGAAAATCCCTAACTCTCGAAAATTTTGAAGGAGAAGTGAAGAAGCTGTTGTGAGTTCTTGAGAAAAGCTTAAGTGAATTGTGTGTGTGTGTTTTTCCTTTGGCCAAGAGATAAGAAGAAGAGGAGGAGAAGAGAGAGAGAGAGAGAGAGAGAGAGAGGTGAAAGGATGGATGCATGGAAGTATGTGAGATTTGCATGGAAATCCCATAGGTAATAAGGAGGTGGCTAATCATCCTTAATCCCCTAATTTCTTTTTTTTTTCTTCTTTCTAATTAGGCCGAGAGAGAGAGAGAAGAAAGAAGAGGATTTGGGCCTTTTATGCTTAAGTCTCATAATGTGAAGCCCAAGTTAATGGTTTTTGGCCCATTGAGCTCGTATGATGGCTTACGACCCAATTTGTCAAAAAGAATGGGTTTTATGGCCCATTTAGGTTAATTAGATTTGTTATGGCCCAATAAGGGTATTTTATTTCATTCTAGGCCCATTATGGCCCAAAATGTTAAAATAAATGAAAGTGGGTCCAATTAGAGCCCATTTAAGAGTTCTAAGCCCAAAATAGTCAAATTGGAAGCTTATTGGTCAATTAGGCCCAAAAAGAAAGTCCTAGTCCAAAATGGACTTAAACCGGGATTTTTAGGGTTTCTAACTTTTGTTGACTATTTGAATGTTTGTATAGGGTATTTGATGGAATTTTGTTGTCATTGAACAAACACCATACATGTTTACAAGGTTTAGCTATAATGTCATTCTTTGTTAAGTGTTTACAACGTATCAGAATCCCTAGTTGTGACATCATCCCCCCGTTAGAGGGAATTTCGTCCCGAAATTCTTTTTAAAGCTAGATTCGAGAATGCGAGAATATGTGAGGGTACTTCTGCTTCATCTGGTCTTCGCATTCACATGTGAATTCTGGTCCACGTTTCACATTCCACCGAACTTTCACAATCGGAATGCAACTTTACTTAGTACGCTTCACTTCCCTGTCCATGATTTCGACTGGTTCTTCAATGAACAGGAGATTCTCATTGATTTTGATTTCTTCTAATGGAATGACGAGAGTTTCGTCGGATAAGCACTTCTTTAAATTGGAAACATGGAACACGGGGTGTACACTGCTGAGCTCAGTAGGTAGCTACAGTCTATAAGCCACTAGACCAATTCGGGCAAGAATCTCGAAGGGTCCAATGTATCGTGGGTTCAGTTTTCCCCGTTTCCCTAAAGGAATCACCCCTTTCTAGGGAGAGAATTTTAACAACACCCGATCCCCGAATTGAAATTCCAAGGGCTTTCACCGTTTATCAGCGTAGCAATTCTGTCGGTCTCATGATGCTTGTAGTCGAGCTCTGATTTGAATTATCTTCTCTGTCGTTTCGCGTATGATTTCTGGTCCTGTTAATGCATTTTCTGGTGTCTTTCCTCTTGCTAGCTGAGTGTCACCTACCTCAGCCCAACACAACGGTGATCTACATTTACACCCATACAATGCCTCGAAAGGAGCAACTCTGATGCTTGAGTGGTAACTGTTGTTGTACGAGAATTTGATCAAAGGCAAGTGGGTATCCCACGACCTTCCAAAATCTATCACACATGCGCGAAGAATATCTTTTAGTGTTTGAATTGTTCGCTCGCTTTGACCATCCGTTTATGGGTGGTAGGCAGTGCTCATGTCCAGTTGTGTTCCCATATCTTTCTGAAGCGATTGCCAAAAGCGTGAAGTAAACCTACTATCTCTATCTGAGATGATAGATATTAGCACTCCGTGGAGTCTCACGATTTCCTTGATATAGGTCCTTGTCAATCGTTCCATCTTGTATGACTCTTTTATTGGCAGGAAATGAGCGGATTTTGTCAACCTGTCAAGTATTACCCATATGGTATCCAAACCATCAGTCGTCTTGGGTATTTTGGTCACAAAGTCCATAGTAATCCTTTCCCATTTCCACTCAGGAATTACTGGTTGTTGTAGTAATCCCGAGGGCTTCTGATATTCCACCTTTACTTTAGCACACGTGAGGCACTTGCTAACGTAAGTGGCAATTTCTGCCTTCATGTTAGGCCACCAATAATGCTGCTTGATATCCAAGTACATCTTATCTGAACCCGGATGGATGGAGTATCGTGTCTTATGGGCTTCATTCATGACTACTTCTCTGAATCCCCCAAGTTTAGGGATCCAAATGCGGTTCATGAAATAATATGCTCCGTCCTCCTTCAATTCGAAATTCTTTTCCATTCCACGTAACGCTTCGCTTGTTTTGTTTTCTACCTTCATGGCATCGAACTGGGTTGCTCTGATTCGCGAGTTCAGGTGGGATTGAATGGTTATGGAGAGAGTCTTCACACGACGATTCGAGTATTCTTTTCGACTCAAGGCATCAGCTACCACGTTAGCCTTACCTGGGTGGTACTTGATTTCGCACTCATAATTGTTTAGCAGTTCAACCCATCTTCGTTGCCTCATGTTCAACTCTTTTTTATTTAAAATGTGTTGGAGACTCTTGTGATCCGTGAAAATGGTGCACTTTGTACCGTAAAGGTAGTGCCTCCAAATCTTCAAGGCGAAGACCAAAGCTCCCAATTCAAGATCATGGGTGGTATAATTCACCTCATGTGTCTTTAGTTGTCGGGACGCATAAGCTATCACCTTCCCACGCTGCATAAGCACACAGCCTAAACCCTGATTCGACGCATCACATTAAACTACGAAGTCCTTTATTCCCTCTGGTAGTGATAGTACCGGTGCACTGCAGAGTGCTTGCTTCAGAGTTCGGAATGCAATTTCTTGCTTATCTGTCCATTCAAAGGGTACACCATTTTGCGTAAGCAAGGTAAGTGGCTTGGCTGTTTTGGAGAAGTTCTGAATGAACCTCCTGTAATATCCTGCGAGACCTAAAAATTGACGAATTTTTGTGGGTGTCGTTGGGATCGCCCATCCTTCAATAGCTTTGACCTTAGAAGGATCCATATTTATCCCTTCTTGACTAACAACATGACCCAAAAAGTTCACACTACGGAACCAGAACTCACACTTAGAGAGTTTTGCGTATAGCCTTTCGGTTCTTAGGGTTTCTAAGATTTGCCGGAGATGTCGGCCATGCTCCTATTCACTTCGAGAATAGACTAGAATATCATCGATGAAAACGATGACAAATTTGTCGAGGAATGGTCGACAGATTCGATTCATTAGGTCCATGAATGCGACAGGGGCATTCATTAGACCGAAGGGCATTACGACAAATTCATAATGTCCATAACGAATTCGGAAAGCGGTTTTGGGGATATCCTCTTCCCGGACTTTGAGTTGGTGGTATCCAGATCGCAGATCTATCTTAGAGAAATAGCTTGCTCCTTGCAGTTGGTCAAATAGATCGTCGATTCGCGAAAGTGGATAGCGATTTTTTATAGTGAGCTTATTTAGTTTCCTGTAGTCAATAGACATCCTAAAGGTACCGTCTTTCTTCTTAACAAAGAGAACCGAAGCTCCCCAAGGTGAGAAACTAGGTCAGATGAATCCTTTGTCCAAAAGTTCGTTGAGTTGGTTGGACAGCTCTTGCATCTCCGCAGGAGCCAATCTGTAGGGCGATTTGAAGATGGGTGTAGCTCCTGGCACGAGGTCAATTCGGAACTCGACTTGTCTTTCTGGGGGTATCCCCGGAAGATCTTCGGGAAAGACATGCAGAAACTCGCAAGCCACTGGGATGTCTCGAATATTGACCTCTTCTTTGGACTTATCCACAATATGAGCCAGAAACATCAAGTCCTTCTTTCGTAGGTACTTCTGTGCCTTAATGCACGAGATAAGGTGAAGGTTCGTGCTGGGTTTGTCTTTGTAAATAATTAGGGTTTCGCGATTTGGGAGGTGAAGGCGAACAACCTTCTCATGACACATAATTTCAGCATGGTGGGGGCTTAACCAGTCCATGTTGATGATCACATCAAAACTCCTAATGGATATGTGCATTAAGTTTATTTGAAAGACGTGTTGGTTCGAGGTCAAGGTACATCCGATGTAGATTTCCCCAGTGGATTCTTTTTTCCTATTAGCCATTTCCACCATAAAGGTTTCATTGAGCTTCTGGGGTTGTTGTTTTAACAAGTGTTTGAATCTATTACTCACAAAGCTTTGTTCTGCCCCAGTATCAAATAGGACGTATGCATAAGCGTGGTTTAGGAGAAACATATCGGTGACAATGGCGGGATCCTGAACCGCTTCTCCTTGACCCATGGTCAACACTCTCCCCGTTCCTCCATTCCCAGGGTTGTTGATGTTGGGGCAGTTTCGACGGAAATGCCCAGTCTTTCCGCATCCATAGCAGGTATGACTTGGTCCCGCATTGTTGTCGCTGTTGTTGGTGTTGTTGTTGTTGTTGTTGTTTCCTTGCTGCTGGTTCTGGGGAGGATAGGTCCTGCAATATTTTTCCGTGTGACCCTTTCGATTGCAACTGGTACAATGCATCTCTCTGCATTCGCCATTATGATGGAGACTGCACTTGTTGCACTTTGGGAGATTCCTGGAATACTGCCTAGGGGCACTTGGAGTAGCTGAGACTGGAGCATGTGGTGTGGAGGGAACTTGGGTGGTTGCTACATTGACTGTCACTGTTTTTGTTCTTTGACGACTCTGAGCCTTGTCGCCCTTTTCTCGTGTTATTCTTTCCTTTCTTGTTGTCACTCTCCTTCATGCCTTCAATTTCCCCTGGCTTTTCGCCCTTCTAGTTGTTGTGGTCATACAGTTTCTTTGCCAACCTCTTGGCACTGTCGAAGGTTTCAGGATTTGCAGCTATCACATTTCCTTGAATTGGGGAGGTTAATCCCCAGATGAATCGTTTGATTTTATTTCCTTCTGAAGTAATCATGTCAGGGCACAACAGTCATAGTTCGCTGAACGTTGATATGTATACATCAATGTCGGAGTTTCGGACGATGATATTTCATAACTCTTGCTCCATTTTCTGAATTTCGCCTTGCGGGCTATACTCGGCCATCAGCATTTCTTTCAACTCCACTTATGGCATGGCTTTGGCTATGGGGGAGAGTCATGGCTTCTACGTGTCCATTCCACTAAGTGAGAGCTTGGTCAACGAATGTGTAAGCGGAAAACTTCACTTTCATCTCCTCGGGGCATTCGCATATCTCAATATCGATTCCACCTTTTCGATCCATCTTTTTAGGGTTATCATTCCACCTGTGCCATTAAAGGTTTGTGGCTTGATGTTGGTGAAATCTTTGTAAGAGCATGTCTTGGTAGGTCCTTGATTTATTCTATTGTTCGACTCGAATTGTTGGATCAGAATGTTGCACCAGTTAAAGATCAAGGCTAGAGCACCATTAGAGAAAAAGCACAGGAGAAGGGAGTGATCAAAATCGTCCAAACCATCATCGCAATGATGACAAGAAGTATTTGAAATATTAACCTTTCTTTTAACAAGGGTCACAGTCGTAGGGATCCTGCCCAAACAAGCTCTCCAAAAGAATCAAATAACATTAAACGGGGCCACGCGAATCCAAACAAGCACTCCACGATGTGTGACACTTCTCATTTTATGAGTTTATGACTTGTGAGGTTGGACATATAAGATTAATTTAGGAAGGGTTAAAAACATATTACATTGAATCTACTCTTTTATGATTAAAATGAAAATATTTTGGTAATGACTAAAATGAAAATATTTTGATAATGACTAACGATATTTTGATTATGACTACAATCATGATATTTTGATTTTAAGTAAATGGTGGATAATGTGACAACCATCAATTTTGATCAAGCAAAGTTATACAAAGTCAACACAACTAGCATTAAGATTTCAAGGCAAAAGCTAGGTTTCCTAATGTACGACTTGAAATTATAATACAATATATATATATATATATATATATATATATATATATATATATATCTTTAAACACTCTCTATCTCAAATCTCTCCCAAATCTCTCTCTATATCTCAATTATCTCCCAAATATCTCCCAAATCCCCCTTGATAACAAAAAAATAACACTTCTCAACCCGGAATCTCCTGATCTCGGAACCTTCTGACTCCGGAACTTTTGATTGACTTCGGAACCCTCTCTTGCTATTCTGGAAACCTCCCTGACTTCGGACCATCTCAAAACCAGAATCCTTCGCATCTCAGAAGGTTGCACTCCGAAAACGACTCACTTCGGAAGATCAAGCGACTCCAGAAGATTTTGCACCGGACAATCTCGCAGTCTCGGAAGGATGCCCACTCCGGACCTACTGACTGACTCCAAACCCCTCGCCACTTCGGACTTCTCTCCGGAATTTTGACCATTTCAGACTTTTCTTCATTTTAAGGGATTTTGACGTCCGGATTTCCATCAAACTCATATTTGTCACATCTTAGACCTTCTAAACTCATATTTTAAGCACATCTTGAAGCTTTATTATATAAAACACACATTTACTTAAAATAATATCTAAAGATCACTAAAATATTTTATAGCTAGTGGGTCTTCATCTTTTCCAAGACACCTTTATGTCACATCTCAAAACCCCATTGGTCATTCCTTGTCCCCTCATAACTCCTCCCATCCACTTGCTTCACTCCCTCTTTATAACCCATGACTCACCAGTTTGTTCTTCATTTTCACCATTTCTTCCACTAATTCACATTTACTCTCCAAGAATAACTCTCACTCTCTCTCTAGCAAGGATTATCCCAAGATTGTTCTTGGAATCTTTTGGTAAGTATTTCCTTCAAACTCTAATGATTCTACATACTTCTAAACAAATCTTGAACCTCTTACCCACATATTTACGTAATAATGTCCGTAGGACCATCAAATCTCCAAGTTTCTTTCAAGTGTTCTTGACTTCAAACTCCTCATCCACAACCTTACACTCATTAGGAAAACACATAAGGTGAGTTCATACCTCTAAATTTTTCGAGACTTTTTCCATGTTTCTAGGGTGTGTGTGTGGGTGGGGGGGATACAAGTAAACACAAGAAAACTTACGTCAAAATACAAATGTTTAAACTTGTGAGCTTTTACATGCAAAGATTTGATAAAAACCTAAAGCTATGAAAAACAAGTACAGATACGTTATATTATTCTTATAATATATATATATATATATATATATATATATATATATATATATAGGCTTAGGTTATTCTATTCAAAGTAATTATTGTGTTATTGTATGCATGAATGTGGGTCAATCAAAATTACTTATTTTAAGAAAGTGATTAATATATATATTATTGAATTAAATATAATTGAAAAATATCATCTTAATTAATTACAAGGGTAATTTAGTCAATTAATATAGATTTAATAAAGGAAAATTGCATTTTTTAGGGATCATAGATTCTATTAATTTTAAAAATCCGATTGTACGAATTATAATTCTTTTAATTCGGACATTCTGATAGAATATGTTTATGAGTATATTCAAAAATAAAAATATTCTTGAACCATAAATAATACAAATATTCTTGAACCTATTTCTTCATCATGACTTTAAAAACTTGTTGTAGAATAACAAATTCTTGAACAATCAATTGACGAATAAAAACAAAAAATACATTAGTTCTTATAGAATACGGGTAACAATTTTAAAGAATTACATTTATTGTTAAATAATAAAACTAAAAAAACTTTCAAAACGGGAAAGAAAATATCAAATCTGTAACATCCCTGTTTCTAGGCTAGACATTAATGATGATGTAACAGTCTAGGTTAACCTTTGTAACCCGTTTTGAAATAATAAAGATGTATTATTTGAGTATTATGTGTTTTGTGTTTAATTGTGTGACGTAAATGAATTAAGGATAAAAATAAGCGTCAAAATGAAATGTTAGATAATCCCGATATCTATGAAGGATGTGGTAGTGGTCGTGACGAGGTTTCCGAATATATAAAGAATGCTGAAATCCGAGTTATAATGAAGAAGTTATGACATGTCGAAGTTTCGCGACAGAACCGACACGACGCTGAATGATGTAAAATACGAATTTAAGATAGAGCGATATCTAGCCATAGTGATCTAAACAAAATTCGTAGAATATGTTAAATCGAGAGCGTACATAAGAAGAACGTCAAAATCTGACTTCGTATGAGGAAGTTATGATTTTTCAAAGTTTCGACTTAGCAGTATGCAGCCCAAATCTCGAGATAGAGACTATGATGCATGGAAACGCCCAAAGAGGAGCCGTTCCCGTATATGAAACGGTTAGGAAACGGAAACGCTGGTGAAACGCCGGGAAACGTTTCCGGCAAAGTATCCGCTATTCTAGAAACGTTTCGTGTATGTTTCCTTCACGTTTTTTTTTTTTTGCATGGGCTTTTAATGCGCTAATGGGTAATGGGCTGTAGTCCTATATCGCATGCTAACTTGCTATTACCCTACAATTAGCCGATTAAAATTTACAAGCCTAATTTCTAAAGTCTAAAACGATCGCTTCGCTGCTGCCTACTGTCTCGGTGTCTCCTTGGTGATTGATAATTAGTTACTTTTGAAACATTTAGTATTTTGGAGTTTGAACTTTACATATTTTGGAATTTTTTTAATATATATATATATATATATATATATATATGTTTTTTCATATTTTTATATTGTCGTATCTATGCCATATCCGTATCTTGAATTTTTGAGTTTTGCCGTTTCCCGTATCCGTTTCCCGTTGCCGTATCCGTTTCCGTGCAACTTAGGATAGAGATCAAGTGATATTTGGCCGAAACAATCTAAACAAGAATCGAAAATATCTTCCATAGTAGTCCAACGATAAAAAGACAAACGAAAACAGAGTTCAGATGAAGGAGTTATGAATTTCGAACGGAGTTTTCCTGTCTCGGCCTACTAAAAATAATATACTAATAATAAATTAAAATTAAAATCAAAATTATCCAACAGAGTCTAAACGAGAGTTGTAGAGCATAATCTCACCTACGCGTGGATATGAAGAACGTCGAAAACGGAGCTCGTATGCGAAAGTTATAAATTTATGAAGTTCGGGGCACAAACCCCAATGCTGTGTCAGAGTTCACGACGTGAAAAATAGTGTTCACGACGTGAACTGACTTCTGACGCCTTCTGGAGCCTGACAGACGCAAGTTGCGATGACGCACCTGATGACAACTGAACTCACAACGTGAATATTTGAGATTCACGACGTGAATCCAGAAAATTAGCCCTATAAATAGAAATCGAAGGGCATCCGATTTAGATTGCTACTTTATCACTCTCTCACTCCCGATACTCTCTCTAAGCCCTATTTTAACCCCCCGAAACATCGGTATCATTCCGAGGCCTGAAGCCCGGATATCCCGATAAGAAAAGAGTTTCCGAGTCGAAGCTCTACCCTTGAGAAGTCCGGTGTGTGAAGTGATCTCGGTTTCACCAAAGAATACTACTCTTAGAGCCATAGTGTTGTCCGATCATCTTCTGGTCAAGTGAGTGTATATGTCGTTTATGCTTTCTGGTCTGTATCGGAACATCACATCCCGAGGTTTTGTTATATAATGAAAATACATTTCTTTATGAAATGCTTTGGTAAATATTATTTTATCATATTTTGTTTTTGGGAACAAATTCCGCAACTCTTTTAAATCGATGGATTTACTCTTAAATTATTTTAAAAGCATAAATGAAACCGGTTTTTTCTGGCCGTGATTTTGGGGATGTCACAAAATCTAACAACGTCACTAATACATTCAAAAACAATAATGTTGCTTAGAATCACTTTCAATTTTGTGGTCCGTTCTTCAAGCATCAACTTCTGTGAGAACAAAACAAAATTGTAGTTTAAATTCCAATAATGCATTAGCAAATGAAAAATAAAAAACCAAATTCCTTTGGAAAAAGATGTGGACTTGTGAATTGCACCAAAACCAACAAACAAGAATTATAGAACATGCATAAATCAGTGAGAAAATATCCATACTCCATTCCAATAGAATTGGAATTCATGATTCCATTCCAACAAAATTGGAATTTATGATTCCTTTTATCATCTCCATGACTCCATTCCAACAGAATTGGAATTTATGATTCCATTCCAACAGAATTGGAATTCACGATTCCTTTTATCTTCTTCATGTCAATCTCAAGAATTGTACCACACATTTATGTTTTCTTTCCGTTAGATCACAATGTACTCCATATCTATTAAAATTCACAACTATACAATAAGATCATCAAGAGAATTGATTTTTTATTATCTATTTAACTATTAAAACCCAACCAAAAGAAACATACCCAATCCAAGAAGAGATCATCACCATTGTTCTTCCTTCTCTTTTCTGTCAAATGAATCAACCAAAGCCTTCCCTGTTCTTCTCCTTTGTTTTCCTGCCAAAGAACCAGTAGAGATGGGTAAATCAAGAGAGCAACAACCCTCTCTTGGTCATCCTTGCTCATCACCGATTTCATAAGCAAAAGCCACTGATTCCTTGCTTCCATTACCACTAAAAATTAAACAAAAAAAGATGAAGAACGAAAGGGCTGCAGAAACAGCCCCTGCTCACCTATTTCACTGCGAATCCCCATTTCCCTTTCTGTTTCAATGATCAGTAGCCCCATTTTCATGTTCTCTTCCTTGTAAAAACAACAAACCAACACACCCATCTTTTCCCTCTATTGATTTCTATCTAAAAAAAGCAAAAAAAAAAAAACATAAACAAACCTCAAAAAAGCAGACGGAAATGTCGACTGCCACCACCCTAGACGACACATTGCCGCCCTACAACTCCCATTTGCACCCACCGAAGGCCACCATAGCTTTGTTGCTTCTTCCTTCGGTCTAGCCAAACCCTAGAGGTCCTCCCTTTTCCCCTCGTTTTCTTCCTTCTCTGCTGTTTCCATCGACCACATCGTCGCTCACCGTCGAAGGAAACCCACCACTCGTCGATCACCGTCGATTACCGGCGTCGATCGTCGCTGCTACGGTGCCTCCGTCGCCGCTACCGATTTGGTAATGGCATCTTCAACGACGGGAGTGGGGTCTTTCAATATATTCTTCATTGTCTCCATGAAATTAGGTCAGTAGCCGATTGGATGGTTGGCGCGAAGGAGTCTTCAACCGGTGATGAAGATTAATCCTACACCGTTGATGAAGATTGATCAGATCAGTCGTAGGCCTTATATAAAAGGGGGAATTAGGTTAAAATTAACGTAACTAGCAAAATTATAGGGAGTATTTGTGGAAGTTATTTGTCAAATTACCTAGTTACCCTTACTGGTTTATTTAATTATTGTTTTTTCTATTAATTTTTGATTGGTCCATAATCATGCATACAATAATACAATACTTAGTTATACTTAGTTAGAATACATGAATCTCTCTCTCTCTCTCTCTCTCTCTCTCTCTCTATATATATATATATATATATATATATATATATATATATATATATATATATATATATATATATATATATATATATAAGGAACAAATACTATAATGAACTATTTAAATATAGTTTATGAACTTTTAACATTTTTGTAACCCGTTGAGTAAAGTGTATAATTATATAAAAATACATATATAATTATTTTACGCCGTTTTTATTATCTCGGAAAAAGGGATAGTTACATATACAAACGTTTTCATTACAAAAACATGTAAACCCGTTGAATAAATTTGAGACATTGTCTTCACCGTACCTATCAAGGTATACGTGAAAGTCTTGTTTTATAATAAGAGTCTCCTATTGGAGAGTGTGATACTTGTGTATAGATCTATACGAGACTAATGATCCCGCACCCTAACTGTTAGCTATAGTTAGATCAGCAAGTTATGGGTGACAAATGCATAAACACTTCGATGCCCGAAGAACGTCGCAAGATACAATTCATTTTTAGCACGGTTATGACACTCACATGGGGAAATGATGATACGTTTATTTTACACGAAAACACATTTCTTCAAACGGTGTTATATACGAATAAAACTACATATTACTATTTTAAGTATGGAAAATACCGGTACATTTCGGTCTTGAAACATTTAAGACTACAACTCATTTTATGGAAAATATCTGATTTTCTGGAAACAAACACAATTATTTTATACGGAAAGGCTTAAAATTATTCATACAAACTCTTGTGAACTCACCAACTAAATTGTTGACATGTTTTCAAACAACTTGTATTCTCAGAGAATTTGTAAAACAAGTAACCACCAACTTTTGAGGATGAGGCGCTAAGAAGTCAAACAAATCTCTTTGTCATCATATTGTAATTGACTTTTGAACATGTAACGCTTACAACGATGTAACTTTTTTAATTATATATATGATGGTCTTGTTTGCTTTGGTCATTATTATGCATGTTGCTACGATACAATACATGAAAGTCATCCACTCCCGGACGTTTCCGTCATCCTGGTCCAAGGGTGTGACAGATAATGGCTATGACGTTTAACTTTTCTAGATTACCGACTATGAAGGACTAAGGATTTTAAGAGTTTTCAATGAATTAAAGGCTATTCTTTTATGTCTGATTAATGACTTAATTTTATTAAAGTATTTTGAAAATGATTTTTCGGGATTTCTCATTAGTCAAAGGAATGTGCCAATCCATTGTGTGCAAATGTGTGAAATCCCGATATTACTTACAATGATTCATAATTTCTAACCTATATTTTGTTCAAGTGATAGTACTAAATGGAAACTTTAGAGGAGGACTTGAATTTTAGAAGACCACTATTGTTGTAGTGGTTTTATTTGAACTTGTGTAATGATATTGTACTAATCCACCATCTTACTAATTAACCGTTAATTGCTAAACTTTCGAATGATTTTAAAGACTATGGATGGTACATACTTTTTTTTTCGCAAATGATGATTTTGAAAAGATAAAATGATTTTAAATTTATTTTTTAACATAAAACAGGGGTGTTTCATATATGTTTCAATACGAAGATTGAAATCCTTAAACAACATGATTCTTATCACGTGACTAGCTTCCTACATCCTCCTCCTAATAGTCTTTTTATACCTTGTAGGCTAAGTTTATAGTAAGGACCAATTCAAGACCGTATAAGTAAAAGTATATGATGCGCATCAAAACCGTGACAATTTACTTTGCTCGAAAAAACTTCTCCATTTTGAATTTATTAATTTAACATAACATGCAAATTATTGTATAATTTGAGCAAACATTCAGTTTGTAGTGAAATTGCTTCACTCGGTAAAATGCATCCAGTTCTCCATTATTCCAACCCATCTTTCTCATAAATTTTATCGAACATGTCATTTGCATGGTTGTAACTAGATTGTTATTACTTCTTCTTGACATATTCAAGGGCTTTGTCCAAACCCAATTTCATTTTTGTGGGTTGTTGTAAGCACTTGAACCAAGAAAAATCATAAATTTTGTTAATTTAATAAGTGCATGCATATTGAGAGTGAGAGAGAGAGAGAGAGGGGGAGTCATGAGGTGTGGATGATTTAGGTTGCGTTTAGTTGTGGAAAAATTGGCTGTTTTCCGGAATTTTTTTCATAAAAAAAATAAGAGTTTTGAAAACATGTTCAGTTTGTCTATTTTTCTAAATTTTTCATAGAAAATGAAAAATTTTCGTTTTCTAAAATTACAAGTTAGAAACTTCTGAAAAACCAATAATCATTGTTTTCCACATTTTTTTAATTCCAAATTTTTTTAAAAATATGAACACACACTCACTCCCACCTATACTTACCCATACATTAACACCCCCAACCACCACACCCCTACCTACCCATATTCACACCCACCCACTCCCAAGCCCACCCTACAAACACATACATCGGCCTACCATCACCATCATAACACACTACCCCATCACCACCATCATCACCACCACCGCCGCCATCACCACCACTACCACAATTTCCGTCGCCACCACCATCGTCTGTCATCACCACCGCCGCCGCAACTACCACCACCACCACTGCCCCAACCCCCACCTTATCACCGCTACCATTTTCTAAAAATGAAAACGATAGAAATATACAAATCTAAACACGTTTTCTAATTTCTAACAATGAAAAGACAAAATTGCAAGAATGGTCCCTGTGATATGTCCAAAATTGCTACTTTGGGCCAAACGGGTTTTGACTAGCACTAATAGTCCAAAAGTTTTCATTTTGTTGCGGTTTTAGTCCGAAACAGTTTAAAAAATTTTAAATGACGAATTTGCCCTTCTCCATTTGTTTTTTTGCTTTTCTTTTTGTTATTTAATTATTTTCTAACTAAATAAATAAATAAAATAAAATCTCTCTCTCTCTCTCTCTCTCCATTTGGGTTTATCTATCCAAGAACATCTTCATAAACTAAAGAAGACTCAAAAACATCTTCATGAACTCAAGAACATCTATTGACACTACCACCATTCGACCATCGTCTGCCACCAGAACAGTCTACCACCACCGCTGTATGTCAGCTGCATCTCCACCTAAATTTTTTATACCACTTCATATCCATATAAAAATCATCCTAGAAAAAAAAAACCATACACAAACACACTCATAACCTTACACCACCCAATGTCACTTCAATCACCCAAGACCTCCCTTATTCCTCCATTATCACCATCCTTAACAGTTGGAAGAGCGAGAGCGAGTGAGAGAGAGAGAGAGAGAGAGAGAGAGAGAGAGAGAATAAGGGTTTGTCATCGATTCAGAAAGGAGAAAAATGAGAGCTATCATCGAGTATAGAAGAAGGATAAGGAGGGTACGACTTTGGGTGACTGTGTTTGTCAAAGGAATTCTAAGAATCGAAGGGGGAAGGGTCCGATTTCTAATTTGATACTATTGTTCAGTTCGTTGATGAAGAAAGGAGGCTGTCGACCACCACCTATGCATCCCCTCTCCGCCTCCCTTCGGTCGTGTAGCACCACCAAACACCTATCCCATCACCCACCATCGCCTCATTCGTAAGCGCCTCCTCCAAACACTATTCCTCTGTCACCTGATCTATTCCGATTCTTCATAAGTTCATGTTAGACAAAATTGCAAAAATGGTCCCTATGGTATGCAAAATTTTGGGGTTTTAGTCCAAACCCCATGTTTTTTGGATCCTTGGTCCTTTTGGAGTGGTTTGTATCTGGAATTGGTCCCTAGACTTAACTGCCGTTAAATAGGATCTGTTAACCCCCTTATATGCCTCACAAGTGAGGGTGGATTCATCATTTCATATGTAAGGGACCATTTTTGTTGGAATAGTGTCTAAGGCTGCAACTATATTAGGCAGGTATTTGACCCGGTTGTGCATGGTCCTTTTGGGTTGCCTTCACCATAGCAACTTGATAGGATGATTTATTAAGAGAGAGTAAATGTTATTAGTATATTATGAGAATAATATAAAGAATAATATATTGTTATTTGATTAATATAAGTCATAGAATTAATTGGAATTATTTTGGTGACTTAAAGAGATTAATTAAATAAGAGGGTATAAACTGTCAATTGTTTGATAGTTAAACTTTAGACTGTAAATCCATATAGATATATGATGGACGGATTCTAGAAGCTAGGATAGCTTCAAATCGTCCAAGGAGATATCTATGGAATGGATTTGGATAGCCTTAAGAGAAGATTATCCAATTAGGGTTTAGGTTGTAACCCTTAAGGAGTCTACAAGTATAAATAGACCCCATGGCTAAGGGAAATCGGCACTTCATCTAAAGCATAGAAACCCTGGCCGATTTCCTCCCCTCTCCTCTCACCTAAATCATCCTCCTTGCTATTTGGTGTTTGTAAGCCATTAGAGAAGTGACAATTGTGACTCTAGAAGCTCCAAGACAACAAGATCAACAAGGAATTCAAAGGTATGATTCTAGATCTGTTTTATCATTGTTCTTATTCTTAAATAGTCATTAGAAGTCTTGGATTCAAAGCATGTTTAATTAGAAAGCCTAGATCAAAGCATTAGGGTTTTACATGCGCACATAGGAAAGTTCTTATGGCTAAAACCCATCAGTGGTATCAGAGCCTAGCTTGGTTTTCATTAAATTGTTGCTTAATTGTCTGAAACATAACTGAAAAATTCGATTTTTGTGTTTCTGAGTCATGGACTCGGCGAGTCCCTTTGTGCACTCGGTGAGTCGAAGCGTCAAGAATGGCCAGATTCGGGATTTCTTCATGATTATCTTATGGAAACTTACCTTAATCATATTAGATCAACCCTAATCCGATTTTATGATATATATGACTATAATCTTGATCTAATTAAAGATATTTATCAACTAATAAAATATTTAATTTCCTTATATGATAATTAATTAATTATTTTGATTATTTTGGTAATTATCTTGCAAGAAATTTTGAATAAATCAAATATAGATAATTAGGAAATTAATTGTTAATTGGAATTATTTGTTATTTGATCCTCCATGTTTTAAATGTTTAAAACTTGTCCTCAAGTTTTGAAATTTATATTTTGTGATTAAAAGTTTTAATTTAGACTATTTAAATTTCAAACCCTGTTTTTTTTAAAAGGTTTAAAATACAACCTTATACTAATATGATATTACTAGAATAATATATATATATATATATATATATATATATATATATATATATATATATATATATATATATATAACTAAAATGCTAGTCTTACCGTTAGTAGGCCTCATTTACGAAGTCGATCTATAAGGTGGGTATAAGGTTGCGGCCTATAAAATGGCGCTTAATGGGTGTACACTCACACTCACCGCTTGCTTGATCGGTGGAGGGTCGTTAGCCGAACGGGTAGGATAGGGCAACCTCATCCTCTCATTAAAAGTATAATAAGTAATACAAAGTAACTACACATTTTTAAAATTTCCCAATTTTAGTTACTTTAGGAAAAGTGAATTGATGCAATCCCATGAAATTACACTTTGCACCCTTGTTGAGAAGTTAGTGGAGCGTGTGTGGTTTACCGGCACACTAATTGGTTCTAAGCAAAGGTGGCAAAGGGTGATTCATTGTTTATCATAGTTCGATGGAGCGTGTGTGGTTTACCAGCATATCGAATAGGTGATCGTTACAATGAAGGCACCATGTGAATTTGCATGGTAATTCACACCCGCTTTGTGATCCTCGGTATCCCAGTCACAAACAAGAGGGGCATATCGAGATTTAAACATGCCATTGAATAGTTTCAATGAATCTCATCCAAACCTAGGAATTCTCAATACATTTAGGTCCAATAGTTAGGTTTTGTGGTGGAGAATTAGTGAATCGTCATTCACTTACCTTCAATTTATTTGCATGTTAGATTACGACATCCCTTTTCTAGTATGTAAATGTTATTATTGGATCCTAGCCCTAATTTTTCTTATTGGGTGATAATTAGGGATTCTTATTCGAATCTATCTTTGTCCTTTCTATTTGTAGATGTCAAACGCTAACAACGTTGCTGCTAGTTCTTTCACGTTGATGAGCCTTTGCCAAAAGGTCACCTTCGATGGAACGAACTTTAGCGAATGGATAAGATACATTCGCACCATTGCTCGCTATGAGGATAAGGAGTATGTCCTTGATGAGAAGCTCGAGAAGATCAACCCTGAAATCGCTACTCCGGCTGAAATCACCGCTTTTGAAACTCATGAGCGAGATGCAACGAAGGTACATTGCATCATGATTGCCACCATGAACTCCGAATTCCAAAAGTCCTACGAGGACATGTACCTGTACGAGATGCATTAAGACTTATTGGAGAGATACCACCAAAACGCGAGACAAGACCGTTATGAGATTTTCACCAACATGATTTCCGCTAAGATGGGTCATGGAGAATCTCTTACCGTGCACCTACAAAAGATGCAAAGGTATGTCGACCGCCTTCGCAAGTTAAATGTTGACTTTGGGGAAGACTTGGCGATCGATATGGTGCTTCACTCTTTGCCTCCAATGTACAACCAATTTAGGATGACCTACCACATGAACAAAGAGGAGGTCACCCTAAGCAAACTCCAAGGTCTCTTGAGGGTCGCTGAGAGCAACTTCAAAGACAAGTCTGTTGCACCAACTCCCAATCCACCTGCTGCTCCTGTCTTGGCTATTGGTCAAGGAAAGGGAAAGAAGAGGAAGGCTTCGTCTAAGAACTATCACAAGGTTAAAGCCCGAGATGGTGCCTCTTCTAGTGGGACCAAAGTTGATCCCGCTAAGCCCTGCCCTAACCCGAAGGAGGCAGAGTGCCACAACTGCCACAAGATAGGACATTGAAAGAGAAGTTGCCTGGAATACCTGCAAGCCATCAAGGAAGGAAAGATCAAGCCATCTTTCGCAGGTATATATACAATTAAATCTAACGATTCTAATCATGCTATTTCTTGGGTTCTTGATACCGGTTGTGGTTACCACATTTGTTCTAATGTGGAGGGACTAAAAAGAAGTAGGGATGTGGAGCAAGGAAGAATAAATCTAATCATGGGGAACAGAAGATCGTCGCCTATGACCAAGATTGGAGTGTATTCTTTAGTGCTTAGGAATAATTTATGTTTAGATTTGAACAATTGTTGCTATTCGCCAGAAATGGCTAGAAACATCATTTCATTTCATGGTTTATATAGACAAGGATTTAGATTTTCTTTTAATAATGAGAATGATTCTATTTTGGCTTATCTAAATGGTGTCTTTTACTTTGAAGCTATACCATGTAATGGAATTTATGAAATCGTTATGATTGTTGATAACTTAGGAAATGATGTTTTGAATATAGATTCTTCCACTAATACGGATAAAGCATCCTTGTGGCATTGTCGTCTTGGACATGTCAACAAGAAACGCATAGCCCAACTCCAAAAGGATGGAGTGTTGGAGTCATTCGACCTTAGGGAAGATGACACATGCGAATCTTGTTTACTTGGAAAGATTACTAAATCACCCTTCACGAGTACGTGTGAAAGGGGTGAGGGTCTATTGGACCTAATACATACCGATGTATGTGGACCGTTTGAATCAACCACGAAGGATGGGAACCGCTTCTACATGACTTTTACCGATGATTATAGTAGATATGGGTATATCTATTTAATCAAGCAAAAGTCAGAAACTTTTGAA
The DNA here is from genome assembly GCF_002870075.4 of Lactuca sativa. Lineage (NCBI taxonomy): Eukaryota > Viridiplantae > Streptophyta > Magnoliopsida > Asterales > Asteraceae > Lactuca > Lactuca sativa. Next base: position 3,560,605 of record NC_056629.2, read on the forward strand.
AAGTTCAAAGAGTTCAAGAATGAAGTGGAGAATCAATTGGGCAGGAAAATCAAGATGCTTCGATCCGATCGAGGAGGAGAGTACCTAAGTCTTGAATTCCACGATTATCTTAAGGAGTGTGGAATAGTTTCGCAATTGACGCCTCCTAGGACACCGCAGTTGAATGATGTGGCAGAAAGGCGTAATCGAACCTTATTGGATATGGTTCGCTCTATGATGAGTCGTGCTTCACTACCTATCTCTTTTTGGGGGTATGCCTTAGAGACTGCCGCCCATATCCTTAACCGAGTCCCTACTAAGAAGGTTGCCAAAACACCTCACGAGATGTGGACAGGGAAAGCTCCCTCGTTGGCACATATCAAGGTTTGGGGTTGCGAGGCTTTCGTAAGACAAGATACTCACGACAAGCTCGAACCTCGAAGTGAGCGATGTATTTTCATCGGCTACCTGCAGACATCCTTTGGATATCTCTTCTATAGACCGAAGGACAATGTTGTCTTTGTTGCGAGGAGAGGAGTTTTCCGAGAGCGAGAACTCATAGGCCAAGGAGACAGTGGGAGGCAAATTGAGCTTGAAGAGATTCAAGAGTCGATAGATGAAGGAACCTCTACTGCTGGCACTCAACCCGAGGAGGAAACTCCGGTTGAACCGATTGATGAGTCCTTACCTCTTAGACGTTCCGATAGAGTTAGAGTTCATCCCCAATTTTATGGTTTTCATATTACTACCAAAGGGGACACGTATATTAGTGATGGTACACTAATAAATCTTGATGAACCTAATAGCTATAAGGAAGCCATGGCAGGCCCGGAGTCTACGAAGTGGAAAGAGGCAATGGATAGCGAGATCCAATCCATGTATGACAACCAAGTTTGGAATTTGGTTGATTATGTGCCCGGACGTAAGACCGTTGGGTGCAAATGGATCTTCAAGAAGAAGACAGACGTGGATGGAAACGTACACACATATAAAGCGCGATTGGTTGCGAAGGGGTTTACTCAAACTCCCGGAGTTGACTATGATGAGACCTTCTCACCAGTTGCGAAGATAAAATCTATTAGAGTGATGCTAGCAATTGCCGCATTTCATGATTATGAGATTTGGCAAATGGATGTCAAGACCGCTTTCCTTAACAGAAAGTTGGCTGAGGATGTTTACATGGCTCAGCCAGAGGGGTTTGTGGATCCGAAGCATCCGAATAGAGTGTGTAAGCTTGAGAAGTCCATTAATGGACTTAAGCAAGCGTCTCGCAGATGGAATCTTTGCTTCGATGAGAAAGTCAAAGAGTTTGGATTTGTATGAAGCGAAGATGAGTCTTGTGTATATGTCAAAGCCAGTGGGAGTATAGTAAGCTTCCTCGTTCTATATGTCGATGACATATTACTCATAGGAAACGACATCCCGACTCTGCAGGAGGTTAAGTCCTGGCTCGGGAAGTGCTTCGCTATGAACGACCTCGGAGAGGCTTCTTACATTTTGGGAATAAGGATAGTAAGAGAAAGAAGTAAGAGACTAATTGGACTTAGTCAGAATACTTACTTAGAGAAGGTACTAAAACGTTTTAGTATGGAAAATTCGAAGAAGGGAGAATTACCGATACAAAGTAATGCCAAGTTGAGTAAGACTCCATGTCCGAGTACCGAAGCTGAAAAATGAGCCGAGTAACATACGCTTCCGCAGTTGGCTCAATCATGTACGCTATGACTTGTACTCGCCCTGATGTAGCCTTCGCTTTGAGCATGGTTAGCAGATATCAAGGGAACCCTAGCAGAGCCCATTGGATTGCGGTGAAGAATATCCTTAAGTACCTTCGGAGGACGAAGGAATGGTTCTTAGTCCTCGGAGGGAGTGATGACTTGAAGGTGCGAGGGTATAGTGACGCCAGCTTTCAGACCGACAGGGACAACTACCGTTCGCAGTCGGGCTGGGTCTTTACCCTAAATGGAGGAGCAATCACATGGAAAAGTTCCAAGCAGGAAACCGTAGCTGATTCAATGTGCGAATCAGAGTACATTGCAGCGAGCGAAGCGTCGAAGGAGGCAATATGTAACGCCCGTGTTTCTAGGCTTGCCATTTTAGCAATGTAATAGTCTAGGTTAACCTTTGTAACCCCAATTTGAAATAATAAAAATGTATTATTTGTGAATTATGTGATTTATGTGTTTATTTTCTTAATTATTATAATTTAATGAATTAAGAATAAAATAAGCGTCAAAATTTAAGTGTGAGATAAGCCCGATATCCTTGCATAAAGTTGTAGTGGTTGAAACAAGGATTCCGGAGATATAAGGAATGCCAAAATCCGAGTTATAACGAAGAAGTTATGACCTGTCGAAGTTTCGCGACAGAACCGGCACGACGTCGAGTGACGTAAAATATGAATTTAAGATAAAGCGATATTTAGCCTTAGCGATCTAAACGAAAGTCGTAGATTTCGTTAAACCGAGAGCGTGCATAAAAGGAACGCCCAAATCTGACTTCGTATGAGGAAGTTATGATTTTTCTAAGTTTTGACTTAGCAGTATGCAGCCCAAATACTCGATTTGAGATCGAGCGGTTTTAGCTGAAACAATCTAAACGAGAATCGAAGATCTCGTTGTTAGTAGCGAAACGATGAAAAGTTAGGCGAGAACGGATGTCAAACGAAGAAGTTATGAATTTATAACGAAGTTTTTCTGTCCCGGCCTTCTAAAAATAAATAATAAAAATAAAAGTCAAAATTAGCCGACGGAGTCTAAATGAAAGTTGTAGAGTATGGTCTGACCTTCGCGTGGATATAAAGAACGTCGAAAACGGAGCTCGTATGCGAAAGTTACGCAATTTAGAAGTTCAACGAGTCAATTACGCCCCGCGTAATTGAGTACGCCCCGCGTACTCAGTCGGATGCAACTTGTCTGACCAATACTCGAGTGCCACAGATCGACGCATGCAGTGACGTCAAAGTACGCCCCGCGTAACCGAGTACGCCCCGCGTACTAAGTACACCCTGCGTAATTTGAGATTACGCCCCGCGTAATCCCAGACCCTCAGCCTATAAATAGAAGTCGAATTCAGCCATTTTCTCTTGTTCAAACTCTTCTCTCTCTCTAAGTTTTGCCTCGATTTGCGTGCCAATCATATCCCGAAGCCCCGGTATCGTTCCCGAGCCCCGAAGTAAGATCCGAAGCCCCGAGAATCCCGAAGAGCGTTATTCCCGAGCCGAAGCCCTGCCCGCGAGGAGCCGGTTTTTGTGAAGATCTTCCAGATCTGCGGAGAGACGCTACTTGTATAAGCCGTAGTGCTGTCGGATCATCTTCTGATCAAGTGAGTGTATAGTCCCTTTTCAATACGCGATATTATACAAGTAATTTTTAAACGTATTTAAGAATACGGGATGTGAGTGTGTAGTTATTTTCTCTCCAACACAATATTATGAAGTATTTAATATAAAATACGTGCTACGTGTATATATTTTGTGGTTATATGTGTGAATGTATATTCTCTATGAAATACGTGTTATGTGTGTATGCCTCATCTGTTATGTGGAATGTGTATTGATTAAAGCATGCTATACAGGTTTTTAAACAATGTATAAAAATGTATATTTTTTTTATCTACTAATATGTTGGGTAGAACATGGGTAGATAATTGGTGTGAAATAAACAGATGAGAGGCCTCGGTGTTATTGGTGTTATTCTAGTCATTCAGCAGAGTATGGATGACGACCACGGACTATTCTAGACTGTCTTGTGGAACACTAGCAGGCTCATTACCTGTAGGTGTTGTGAACGACGTGTTCACCGGTGTACTCTATCCCCCACATGGTTGCCTTTAGGATACTTATTGTTGAGGAAGCCCCTCTGCAGTAATGTCCGTCCCGATGAAAATCCTGAAATAAGTTCCTTATAATAGACGTTATTTTTTAGGAACGTAAGGTGAGGATAACGGGAATGGGTAATCGGGTTTATTGTTGATTGATGAAATTAAATATAATTATTGTGGGTTTGAAAACCCTATATGCTCACCAGGCTCCCAAGCCTGACCCACTCAGTTGATTTGTATTACAGGAAGTGGCGCAAGAGCTTAAGATGGGCGAATCATCAAGTTGTTTTGTTTACAAGTCTGTATATGTATATATTTGTTGAACGACTTGTAATGTTATCGTTTATGCTTTGTGATCTGTATCAGAACATGACATCCCGACTTTTGATTATGAAATGAAATCATATGAAATTTTTTGATAAATATCTATTTTATCATGTTTTGTTTTTGGGAACAAATTCCGCATATCTTTTAAAAATCAAATGGATTTACTCTGAAAATGTTTTAAAAAGCATAAATGAAATCGGTCTTTTCTGGCCGAGATTTTGGGGATGTCACAGTTGGTATCAGAGCATTAGTTTAAGCGAACTAGGAATTTGTAGGATTTCTAGACTTAAACTTAGTATGCTAAGTGGAGATTGGGAGGTGTGTGTCTGATAAATTTAGACACGAGCACTAGTTTATTTTAGGAGAGTTGCCTAAAATGCTTTTATGTGCTAAATGTTATATGTTGCCATATATGATATTATTTGTTCGGATCTACGGTTTGTTGCCAACCGGATCTGAAGGTTTACGTGTTTAGGATTCTAAGCGTATGTATACGACATTAGAACTAGCATGTAATCGTTTGGAGTAATAAGGTGAAATTATTCGGTGTGTAGATCAAAAATGGTGAGAACAAGAAGCGGAGTTGGAAATGCTGATGAAAACAGGAATCAACCGCCTGAAATTCAACAAGTACCTGTCGTAGCTGATGCACCTGAGCCGATAACAATGGCTGGTGTACAAATGATGATTCAAATGATGTTGGAACGTCAGATGGAAGAAACAAGACGCCTGCTTAGGCAGAATCGTGAAGAACCGTCAATTCAAGCGGAAGAGCCCGAGGAGAATGGAGGGCAGTCTGAAGGAGAAAACTTTAGTGGAATCATTGGTCAAGACGAACAACCAGTGGTTAGACGCAATAACCAGTATGGAGGAAATGATGGTCGTGGGTGCAAGTATAAGGATTTCATGGCATCCAAACCACCATGTCTATCCGGAAGCCCGACGCCGGTGCAAGTTATGGACTGGGTCTCCGAAATGGAGACTATGTTTGAAAGTTGCGAATGTAGCAACAGGCAGAAGACCGCTCTTGCGATCCCTCTGTTAAAATCTGGGGTGTTGAGTTGGTGGAAGCTGTTAGCTGACTCTATGCCCAAGGGAGAAGCAAGCAAAATGTCTTGGGAAGACTTTGTGGAACAACTAAAACTGCAATACTGCTCCGAGCAGGACCTTCTGGAAATCAGTAATGAGTTTCAGAATTTGAAGAAAGGGAAATTGAGCGTTACTGAATACGCTGCAAGTTTCACAGAAAAGATGAAGTTTATCCCATATTTGGTGCCTACAGAACTCTCTAAGGTCAACAAGTTTGCCCTTGGACTACCAGCGGACTATGGTCCAATGGTTAAGCAAGCAACCACATTGAAAGCCGCCATCTGGGCTGCTAGAAATGTTGAGACCCAGATCAGGGAAAAAGGTCTGGAAAGGTCAGAGGTTGGCGAGAAAAGGAAAATCGATGGATTTTCAGGGTCCAGCAAGAAAAGTAAATTCTCGAAGTCTAGTTCGAGGGGAAGTGGAGGAAAGGTAGAAGCGAAATGGTGTGACAAGTGCAAGAAGAAGCATTATGGGAAGTGTGGTGGGGAAACCACATGCTTCAAATGTGGAAAGCTAGGGCATTATGCCAATGACTGCACCTTCACCAAGAATGTTTGTTATGGTTGTGGTGAAGAGGGGCACATCTCAAGGGATTGTCCGAAAAAGAAGGAAGCAGCAAGACCCAACATTCCGCCAAAGCCAAAGGCGAGAGCATTCCAGATGACACTGGAAGCTGCTAAAGATGAAGCTGATGTCGCTTCAGGTACCTTTCTCGTTAACAAATTGCCTGCCCAAATTTTATTTGATTCTGGAGCCAACTACTCCTTTATATCGCATGAATTTGGTAGAAAACTAGCTTTGCCTGTTGATAGACTAGATAATGCTTTATTAGTCGAAGTTGCTAGTGGCAAGTTTGTACCTGTTAGCCATCGTATGAAAAACATCTTAATTGATCTGAATGGGAATAAGTTCCACGAGGAATTATTGCCTATCGAACTTAACGGTTTCGACATCGTTTTGGGAATGGATTGGCTTAGCGCCAATGATGCCGAAATTTTATGCAAGAAGAAAATAGTGAAAGTGAATCCGCCTGGGAAGGAATCGTTTATGGTGTACGGAGATAAACGCAGAGTAAACTCTGGAATCATTTCTCTAATGAAAGCCAGAAAATGTTTGACCAAGGGGTGTACATCATACTTAGCATTTGTGATCGACGCTAAGAAGGAAAAGAAGGTGATGCATAATATTCCTGTTGTGTGTGATTATCCGGAAGTATTTCCCGAAGATCTTCCTGGATTACCGCCCGATCGACAAGTGGAATTTCGTATCGACTTGTTGCCCGGAACAACGCCAATTGCAAAAGCACCTTATCGATTAGCACCGACGGAGATGAAGGAGCTAATGATGCAACTTCAGGAGTTATTGGACAAAGGTTTCATTAGACCTAGTTCATCACCCTGGGGAGCTCCGGTGTTATTCGTAAAGAAGAAAGATGGAAGCATGAGGATGTGCATTGATTACCGAGAGCTGAATAAGGCAACAATAAAGAATAGATATCCATTGCCAAGGATTGATGACCTATTCGATCAACTACAAGGTTCCAGTTATTTTTCAAAGATCGACCTGAGGTCAGGATATCATCAGCTGAAAGTAAGGGAGCAGGATATAGAGAAGACTGCGTTCAGAACGCGATATGGACACTATGAGTTCTTGGTTATGTCGTTTGGACTAACCAATGCTCCGGCAGCATTCATGGATTTGATGAACAGAGTTTGTAATCCGTTCCTTGATAAATCTGTGATAGTGTTCATAGATGACATTCTGATTTATTCAAAAAGCCAAGAGGAGCATGGCAGACACTTGCGAGAAGTTTTGGAAGTCTTGAAGAAGGAGAAGTTGTATGCGAAGTTCTCCAAATGTGATTTCTGGATTCGTGAAGTCCAATTCTTGGGTCACGTGGTCAACCAAGAAGGGATAATGGTTGATCCAGCGAAGATCGAAGCTGTGATGAAGTGGGAACAACCGAAAAGTCCCACGGAGATCCGAAGCTTTTTGGGATTAGCCGGATATTACCGAAGGTTTATCCAAGGCTTTTCTTCGATCGCTAGTCCATTAACAGCTTTGACCCACAAGGGAGCTACTTATACTTGGAGCGATAAGCATAAAGAAGCATTCGAGAGACTAAAGAAGAAACTATGCGAGGCACCGATACTTTCTCTACCCGATGGGGTTGAAGAGTTCGCTGTTTATAGCGATGCGTCTGGGGTTGGATTGGGTTGCGTTTTGACCCAAAGGGATAAGGTGATCGCATATGCGTCTCGACAGCTGAAAGAGCACGAAAAGAACTACCCGACTCATGATTTGGAGTTGGCAGCGGTAGTTTTCGCACTGAAAATATGGAGGCATTACCTCTATGGCACGAAGTGCAAACTTTTCACTGATCATAAGAGTCTCCAATATCTTTTTGTTCAGAAAGAATTGAATATGAGGCAACGACGCTGGCTGGAATTACTTAAGGACTACGACTGTGAGATACTTTACCACCCTGGTAAGGCCAATATTGTTGCTGATGCTCTCAGTCGGAAGGTCAATCTTGAAAAGAAAAGGCCAAGAGCGTTGAGAATTGAAGTTGTCTCGACTATTTTGGAAAGTATAAAGAAAGCTCAAAGCGAAGCTTCTGAGAAAAATGACCGAAAGGAGGAACGTTTGGGCAAAATGTTGGTGTTCGGTGTAAACAGTCACGGACTGAAGGTGTTCCAAGATCGGATTTGGATACCTAAGACAGGAGGAGTCAGAGGTCTTCTGATGGAAGAAGCTCACAAAACCATGTACTCGATTCATCCCGGTAGCACAAAAATGTATAGGGACCTGAAACCCTATTATTGGTGGCCGACGATGAAGCTCGACATTGCGAAGTATGTGGCCGAGTGTGTGACCTGTGCAAGAGTCAAGGCACAACATCAGAAACCATACGGGAGTTTAGAACCATTACCTGTGCCTATGGGTAAGTGGGAAGACATTGCTATGGATTTTGTCACTAAACTGCCCAGAACAAAAAGTGGACACGACATGATTTGGGTGGTCGTCGATCGATTCACTAAGAGTGCGCATTTCATAGCAGCAAAGGAGAAATGGACTATGGAAAAGCTTGCGAATTCTTACGTGAAGGAACTTGTGAGGCTTCACGGTGTTCCGTTAACAATTGTGTCGGATCGTGATAGTCGTTTCACCTCACGATTTTGGAAAAGTCTACAAGAGGAATTGGGTACCAAGTTGTGTTTAAGTACAGCTTACCATCCGCAGACTGATGGTCAGAGTGAAAGAACGATACAAACACTTGAAGATATGCTGAGAGCGTGTACCTTGGAATTCCTAGGTAATTGGGATGAACATTTACCTTTGGTAGAATTTTCCTATAATAATAGTTTTCACTCGAGCATAAAGATGGCACCTTATCAAGCATTGTATGGACAGAAGTGTCGTACGCCGTCTTGTTGGCTTGAGGCTGGGGAAAAGCAGTTTATGGGACCGGAGATAGTCCATCAAACGGCTGAAAAGTTGAAAATAATTAGGGAAAGAATGTTAGCAGCTCAGGACCGTCAAAAGAGCTATGCTGACAAAAAGCGAAGACCGATGACTTTTAAAGTTGGAGATTCGGTTTTACTTAAAGTCTCGCCGTGGAAGGGACTTATAAGATTTGGTAAAAGGGGAAAGTTAAGTCCAAGGTTTATTGGACCGTTTAAAGTTCTTCGGAGGATTGGGAACCAAGCTTACAAACTCGAACTACCAGAAGAACTGAATGGAATTCATAACACTTTTCATGTGTGTTACTTGAGGAAGTTCATGGGAGAAGTTCCCGACATAATTCCACTTTCGGAGTTGAGGATCGATGAGAACAAAAGGTTGATCGAGGAACCGGAGGCAATCGTTGACCGAAAGACTAAGAAGTTGCGACGTAAGATGGTTGAGTTAGTGCTTGTCCGATGGAAACACACGAATGGGCCGAATCTCACCTGGGAAACGGAGAGTGACATGATGAGTCGCTATCCGCATTTGTTTGCTGGTGTGTGATTCCGGGGACGGAATCATTCTAAGGTGGAGAGAATTGTAACGCCCGTGTTTCTAGGCTTGCCATTTTAGCAATGTAATAGTCTAGGTTAACCTTTGTAACCCCAATTTGAAATAATAAAAATGTATTATTTGTGAATTATGTGATTTATGTGTTTATTTTCTTAATTATTATAATTTAATGAATTAAGAATAAAATAAGCGTCAAAATTTAAGTGTGAGATAAGCCCGATATCCTTGCATAAAGTTGTAGTGGTTGAAACAAGGATTCCGGAGATATAAGGAATGCCAAAATCCGAGTTATAACGAAGAAGTTATGACCTGTCGAAGTTTCGCGACAGAACCGGCACGACGTCGAGTGACGTAAAATATGAATTTAAGATAAAGCGATATTTAGCCTTAGCGATCTAAACGAAAGTCGTAGATTTCGTTAAACCGAGAGCGTGCATAAAAGGAACGCCCAAATCTGACTTCGTATGAGGAAGTTATGATTTTTCTAAGTTTTGACTTAGCAGTATGCAGCCCAAATACTCGATTTGAGATCGAGCGGTTTTAGCTGAAACAATCTAAACGAGAATCGAAGATCTCGTTGTTAGTAGCGAAACGATGAAAAGTTAGGCGAGAACGGATGTCAAACGAAGAAGTTATGAATTTATAACGAAGTTTTTCTGTCCCGGCCTTCTAAAAATAAATAATAAAAATAAAAGTCAAAATTAGCCGACGGAGTCTAAATGAAAGTTGTAGAGTATGGTCTGACCTTCGCGTGGATATAAAGAACGTCGAAAACGGAGCTCGTATGCGAAAGTTACGCAATTTAGAAGTTCGACGAGTCAATTACGCCCCGCGTAATTGAGTACGCCCCGCGTACTCAGTCGGATGCAACTTGTCTGACCAATACTCGAGTGCCACAGATCGACGCATGCAGTGACGTCAAAGTACGCCCCGCGTAACCGAGTACGCCCCGCGTACTAAGTACGCCCTGCGTAATTTGAGATTACGCCCCGCGTAATCCCAGACCCTCAGCCTATAAATAGAAGTCGAATTCAGCCATTTTCTCTTGTTCAAACTCTTCTCTCTCTCTAAGTTTTGCCTCGATTTGCGTGCCAATCATATCCCGAAGCCCCGGTATCGTTCCCGAGCCCCGAAGCAAGATCCGAAGCCCCGAGAATCCCGAAGAGCGTTATTCCCGAGCCGAAGCCCTGCCCGCGAGGAGCCGGTTTTTGTGAAGATCTTCCAGATCTGCGGAGAGACGCTACTTGTATAAGCCGTAGTGCTGTCGGATCATCTTCTGATCAAGTGAGTGTATAGTCCCTTTTCAATACGCGATATTATACAAGTAATTTTTAAACGTATTTAAGAATACGGGATGTGAGTGTGTAGTTATTTTCTCTCCAACACAATATTATGAAGTATTTAATATAAAATACGTGCTACGTGTATATATTTTGTGGTTATATGTGTGAATGTATATTCTCTATGAAATACGTGTTATGTGTGTATGCCTCATCTGTTATGTGGAATGTGTATTGATTAAAGCATGCTATACAGGTTTTTAAACAATGTATAAAAATGTATATTTTTTTTATCTACTAATATGTTGGGTAGAACATGGGTAGATAATTGGTGTGAAATAAACAGATGAGAGGCCTCGGTGTTATTGGTGTTATTCTAGTCATTCAGCAGAGTATGGATGACGACCACGGACTATTCTAGACTGTCTTGTGGAACACTAGCAGGCTCATTACCTGTAGGTGTTGTGAACGACGTGTTCACCGGTGTACTCTATCCCCCACATGGTTGCCTTTAGGATACTTATTGTTGAGGAAGCCCCTCTGCAGTAATGTCCGTCCCGATGAAAATCCTGAAATAAGTTCCTTATAATAGACGTTATTTTTTAGGAACGTAAGGTGAGGATAACGGGAATGGGTAATCGGGTTTATTGTTGATTGATGAAATTAAATATAATTATTGTGGGTTTGAAAACCCTATATGCTCACCAGGCTCCCAAGCCTGACCCACTCAGTTGATTTGTATTACAGGAAGTGGCGCAAGAGCTTAAGATGGGCGAATCATCAAGTTGTTTTGTTTACAAGTCTGTATATGTATATATTTGTTGAACGACTTGTAATGTTATCGTTTATGCTTTGTGATCTGTATCAGAACATGACATCCCGACTTTTGATTATGAAATGAAATCATATGAAATTTTTTGATAAATATCTATTTTATCATGTTTTGTTTTTGGGAACAAATTCCGCATATCTTTTAAAAATCAAATGGATTTACTCTGAAAATGTTTTAAAAAGCATAAATGAAATCGGTCTTTTCTGGCCGAGATTTTGGGGATGTCACACAATATGGCTGAAAAACTTCATCGGTGATCTTGGAGTTGTACCTGCCATAAAGGAGCCCATGGAGATTTTCTGTGATAACGAAGGAGCGGTTGCCTTGACCAAGGAACCGAGGGATCATGGTATATCAAGACATATCGACAGAAAATATCACTTCATTAGACATCGTGTAGAAGAAGGACAACTCATATTGAAGAGGATATCATCAGAAGATAACCCAACAGATCCGCTTACGAAGGGACTGAGTAAGGTTAAGCACTTGCAGCATGCTAGGAGTATTGGGCTGAAGGATGATATTAGCATAGATTAGATAGTGTTAGAAACGTGTAATAAATAAATGTAATTAACATTTGATGATTAAATAAAGGAGTTTTATTTATGAGTAATGTTACTATCTTATGTTAATTATTTAAATATTGTTTCACTTTGCATGTTTTGACTTCCAAAATAATTGAATTTATTAGGAATAATCGAATTGTTCAAATTGTCCACAATCGTTCATATGTTGGAAGTAGATATGAATGAAGATTGTCATGAATTGGTGTATAGATTGTCTAAATGGTGTTAGACATAGCAAAGGGTTGCTGCAACATTCATGAGTGCTTATGAACTAGTTTTGAGCATTGGAACAAACCCGCGCTTGCTGGAATCACCTTATGGAATATGATATAAAAGGGTGATCGCAAGACGATAATATCATATAGTCTTAAAACCTAGATATATGGTTTGTTACTTGTTGATTGATTGTACATTGATAATGCGAAAACGCATCAGTAACTCGGTGTTATAAAACGCATTGTTGTGTATAGTTGGTTAATGAATAAGTAAATGCATATAAGTCAAAGTTTATCTGTAACTTTTATCTAAGAAGGTAAAAGCGATATCTCGGCCGCTCGATGATTTGATTTGACTTATGTGTCGGGCCCGGTTAGAACTGAATTGATGTGTTCGATTAAGTTCTATGTCAAATAAATCAGAGATCGAGAAACCTAAGTGCTTGACTAACCATTCCATAGGATCGTCAGCATGATATCTAACAGAGGACTGTACGATCCCTTATCTAAAGGACAAGATTGATTAGATTAGAGTTTGTCAGCGTCTTTGAGAGCTACGATTGCAAACCGAATTGTACTTGTGCATATAGTTACTAGACTTATCCAAGTGGGAGACTGTTGGAATAGTGTCTAAGGCTGCAACTATATTAGGCAAGTATTTGACCCGGTTGTGCATGGTCCTTTTGGGTTGCCTTCACCATAGCAACTTGATAGGATGATTCATTAAGAGAGAGTAAATGTTATTAGTATATTATGAGAATAATATAAAGAATAATATATTGTTATTTGATTAATATAAGTCATAGAATTAATTGGAATTATTTTGGTGACTTAAAGAGATTAATTAAATAAGAGGGTATAAACTGTCAATTGTTTGATAGTTAAACTTTAGACTGTAAATCCATATAGATATATGATGGACAGATTCTAGAAGCTAGGATAGCTTCAAATCGTCCAAGGAGATATCTATGGAATGGATTTGGATAGCCTTAAGAGAAGATTATCCAATTAGGGTTTAGGTTGTAACCCTTAAGGAGTCTACAAGTATAAATAGACCCCATTGCTAAGGGAAATCGGCACTTCATCTAAAGCATAGAAACCCTGGCCGATTTCCTCCCCTCTCCTCTCTCCTAAATCATCCTCCTTGCTATTTGGTGTTTGTAAGCTATTAGAGGAGTGACAATTGTGACTCTAGAAGCTCCAAGACAACAAGATCAACAAGGAATTCAAAGGTATGATTCTAGAACTGTTTTATCATTGTTCTTATTCTTAAATAGTCATTAGAAGTCTTGGATTCAAAGCATGTTTAATTAGAAAGCCTAGATCCAAGCATTAGGGTTTTGCATGCGCACATAGGAAAGTTCTTATGGCTAAAACCCATCAATTTTTGCATAATCCATTTTTTGGCCCCTCTTTCTTTATCTCGAATTTCTTCCTGGAAATTAAAGCACACGCACACAACTTCATCATCTTCTTCTTTGCTCTCGTTTCTTATCCTCACTATCCTTCCACAGTTAGTTAATAAACACAGTTACATAAAGCCAAGTATATGGGAATCGAAGTAGAAAATAAAGCCCCCAGGTTTTCAAATCTTCCTCCCAATCTAGAAAAAAAACCCAAAATTTTCATAAAAATCAAGTTTAGATAAAAAAAACATACAAAAATCCATGTATCTGGGATGGTTGACGACTTAAAGCTAGTCCCCCTGTACAAGATCGTATCTCTCAAACCGTTGTGAATTTACACCCAAATGCAGGTTTCCGGCGATGGGGTAATTATGGAATGTCTATCTCTCTAAGAACTATTATTGCCTCTCGATTATGTCACCATGTTCATATTCAATCTAAACAAACTCGAAACTAATATGCATGTTAATTTTTGGGGAAATTGTTTTGATTTTGGCTGATAATCTGCTTCTATGAGTACATTTATAAGTTTAATGGAGGATGATGGATTGAATATGCCAAATTGGGGGTATTACGAACCTTCATCCCTACCACTTCAACCTCCTAAATTAGGACTATTAAAGATGCGAGGGCTGATTTTGGAATCGATTACAGATAATGCTGATACGATGGCTGGTTCATCCCAATGACATGATTTTGAAGTCTTTGATTGATCCAAGTTGCAGTAAGATGCTCGAACCAGGTGTTGTTGGGAATCTTTGGCCGATTTCTCTTCAAATCCACCCCTCGATCTACAATATGGTGACGAAGAACGTCAGAGCTAAGTAGCAAAATGAGATCGTGAAGCTGTTTGGGATCACGATGTACTGTGGTTTGACCTGGCAGCTTCGTCTTCGATAGTTGTGTTTATTTTTCTTAGTGGCTTGGTTATAGTTTAATTAGTTTTGTGTTTGTTAAGAGAGGGAGAGAGAGGGGGGGGGGGGAGGTAAAGGTTAAATCAGCTAAAAATGGATTATGCAAAAATGGTCCCTTACATATGAAATGACGAATTTACCCTAATGCGTGAGGCACATGAGGGGGCTTAATAGATACTACTTAACGGGAGTTAAGTCCAAGGACCAAAACCATATACAAACCACTCCAAAAGGACCACGGATCCAAAAAACTCGTGGTTTGGACTAAAACCCCAAAATTTTGCATACCATGGGGACCATTTTTGCAATTTTGTCTTCCTGTTCCAAATAGATGATTCGAGGAGCTTCACAAATTAGGGTTTCAGCCGTCACCCTTCTAGTTTCTAGGGTTTTAGACGTCGTTTAGGGTTTCAGAAGAAAATCTCACGATGAACAGATATGGGTAACACCTTATATCGATGATGGAACTTAATCTCTGTCACCGCTTTTTTTCCCTTTCCCAATCTGTTGATACTCTCCGTTTCCTTCTTCTTCGAGCTTCATCTCCATTCTCAATGCTCGATTTTTCCGGCGACGTTGTGCAGATTACTACCGGTGGTGGTTGACATATTGAAGAGGGAGTGGAGGGGTGCAAAAGTCACCAACATTTGTGTTTAATGTGTTGGATATAATGTCTAAGTCCATAACTTTATTTGGTATGTACTTGACCCGACCCCGACATGGTCCATTTGGGTTGCATGGCATTGCAATACTTGGATAGACAAAATGAGAGAAAGTACACTTGTGATTATTAATATATTATAAGTTCTAATATATTAATAATAGTATTATTTAATTAGTATTGATCAAGTATTAATCTAGTATTAATTTGGTGATCAAAGTGAGACTAATTAAATATATAGGGTTGATTATGACAATCATCAATTCTTTTATGGTGGATTAATGATCCATGGTTTATGGGTTTGCTTACAACCATATGGAGCTCCATGGATAGTCTATGGGAGTTACAAACCCATGGGTCATGAGAAATGAATAGTCATGACAATTAGGGTTTACATTTGTAACTCCTAATTATGACACACTATAAAAGAAACCCTATAGCATGCAAAATCGGCACTAGAGTGTTTCTAGAGAGGGCATAACCGATTTTCAAGTGTAAAAAGTATTCTCTCAAGTTATTCCAAGTTTTGCAGTGTTGTGTGAAGCATTTGAGGCACAACATTTAGGGTGCTAGGCTCACAAAGTCTTGAAGGAATCCAAGCAACAACAATGTATGTATTTCTACTAGTTTTATGTTTTATATATTCCCCATGCCATGTTAGTTAGGAAATAACCTTGAAAAAGAAATTTGCATGTATATAGAGAAAACATAGATTCAAGGTTATTAGGGTTGCATGTACACTTAAGAAGTGTTAGAATGCTCAAAACTCATCATAATGGATGTGGAACGATGATACGCCACTGATCGAAGATGGTGATGTGTGTGTGTGAGAGAGAGAGAGAGAGAGATTTCTTTTTTTATTTATGTAAAAAAAAATACAAAGAGTAAAATCGTTATTTTATAAAAATGACACCAAAATGGACCAAAGTGGCAACAAAATGAAAACCTTTGGACCATGAGTGCTAGTCCAAACTTGTTTGACCCAAAGTGACAATTTCGACCTAACCACAGGGACCATTTTTGCAATTTATGAAAAATAAATAAGTTGTAACTAAATAGTTTCTAAATTTTACAATGAAAACTAAAAACGAAAAACGAAAAGTAAAAAATAACAACTGTTTTTCTGTGACTTACCGTAACCTTAATTATTTTGTAGACAAAATTGCAAGAATGGTCCCTATGGTTAAGTGGAAATTGCCACTTTGGGCCAAACATGTTTTGACTAGCACTAATGGTCTAAAAGTTTCAATTTTGTTGTGAGTTTGGTCCAAAACAATTTAAAATGACGAATTTGCCCATTTCTATTTTGTTTTTTGCTTTTCTTTTTGTTATTTAATTATTTTCCAAACAAAAAAATAAAAAATAAAAAGAAGAAAGGAATCTCTCTCTCTCTCTCTCTCTCTCCAGTTTAAAGAATGCCACCGTCCTCACCCCTCCCCCAACCTTCACTCCCGTTGGGAAGCTTGAACACTACCGCCGGAAAAAGATAAAGGACACCATATTGAAGCTCTGGCAGCAAAACCCTAACCCTAAAAGTTTCAGGTGGCGGCATACAGATCGAAACTAAGGTTTCTAGCAGCGTCGGCCTCTAAAAACCCTAAGATTTAAAGAAAAGAGAATGGCGATAACCTCTAAAAACCATAAGGTCTCCTTCTTTCCTTCTTCAAACTCGATTGAAGCTCACCCGAGGGTCATTTGGCGTTCTTTCCTTCTTCAAACTCGATTAAAGCTCACCTGAGGGTAATTTGACGGAGCCAGGAGAGTCGAGAGACGGTGGGGATGTTTGGAAATGGTGGTGAAGAGGGGTGGCAGTAGGTGTTTTCAGGGGTTGCTGATGGTTTGGTCTTCATCGTTGTGCTTTGGTCTGTAAAGATGAAGCTCTTTGATTCTCAGGAGGAGGCGGATCTGAAACCCCCATTTACAAACCTTCGTTTCAGAGTTAGAACAACAATTAGGGTTCTCCCCTCTCTATCTCACAGAAGCTCGTCTGAAAACCATTGGATCTTTCTGAGATACAGATTAATAGGCAAAGTTGCTTTTGATAATGGAGATTACAATTAGGGTTTCTTTTTTCTGCATATCCTTAAGAAGAAGAGGACGATGAAGATATGGGGTCTGCAATGAAGAGAGAGAGAGAGAGAGAGAGAGACGGATGGGAGAGAGAGAGAGAGTTTAAGAGAGAGAGAGAGGGATTTTTTTCTTTTTCTTTTAATTATGAAACTATTTAAATAAATAAATAAACTAAAAAAATAAAAACAAAGGGCAAAATGGTCATTATAAAAGAATTGAAAGTAAATTGGACCAAAGTGACAAGAAAATGAATACCTGTGGACCATGAGTGCTAGTCCAAACCTGTTTGGCCCAAAGTGGCAAATTCAACCTAACCACAGGGACCATTCTTGCAATTTTGTCTATTTTGTATGGTTGCCGACCATCATCGTAACAAAATAGAACCACAAGGCAGACACAGTTAATATAACTGGACTGAAAGTGAACAATCATACAAGCAGAGGACAATTTATGTAGATAACTTTTTCTAAATTTGTTTGGAAAACTTTTACTTCAAATACCCAGATTTTGTAATCTTTTCAAAGTTGAGGATCATTTTTAATAATTGTGTACCACACTCCCCCACTTCCAGCTGAAAAGCATAACATTTTAGCTCTATTTTTTATTTTATTTTTATCGTTTTTACTTTTTCTCCCTGCCTTGGAAATATAATTTTGTGTCTTTCGTGGGCTTCTTTTCTTTTCATCTGCAAATTCTCAGAACAGAATCTTTATTCACTCTCAGAAAAGAATCTTTATTCACTCTTTGTTCAAACATTAAGCACACGCAAATGTGTGTATCGCAATCTTTCTACAGAAATATTTGATCTTTGAGCAAGAAAATGTCTGAAACCCCAGCGGAGGTTTGCTTGGTTCGCTGCCCTAAATGTGAAAGTCTGCTGCCTGAAGTTACTGATTACTCTGTTTATCAGTGTGGTGGTTGTGGCGCTATTCTTCATGGTATAATTTCTTCACCCCCTCCCCATCTCTCTCTCTCTCTCTCTCTCTCTCTCTCTCTCTCTCTCTCTCTCTTATAAATAAATAAAGAAACTGGAATGGCGTTTAATGACATGTTATTTTTCGTTCATAGATGTGATTAGGATGTAACGTACATGTTTTTTGTGGAAAGTATATTACGTTTTTTTACAGATAGGGTTTCATAATATACGAACTTTGATTTACACTATGTGTTCTTCATGATTGCTTAATGCATAGGTGATTTTGGGCGAAAATTGTACGTTTCTGTGAAAATTTTGATCTTTTTTTTTTTTTTTTTTTTTTTTTTTTTTTTCAGTTGCGTTTTCATATTGTATATGGAATTTTGCATGATCTGAGTTTTTTTAGTTTCCCAGCAAACTAATCGTATTGGGTTATATTGTTTTTATTATTAACAGCAAGCCGTAAACCCATCCACTCAGCAAAAGTTTCTAATGAAGAAAACGATGAGGTTTCAAACAATAAGTCTAAAGAATTACAAAATGTCAACTTCTCGAGTCAGAAAACAAAGAATTTAAGTTTAGACTTCAATCAAGATGATCTTAGATGTAACGAGAGCATGCAGATTGATCAAAAGATGGAGAATTTGAACATAAATGGTGAATCGGGAAACTTGGAACCCCAAATAAACACTTCACGAAGACCTTTTCAGTCCTCGATTAACCAAGATGAAATCTTACGGAAATTAGACGAACTTAAGGATCAAATTGTTCAGGCTAAAGAAAAAACTTCATTTTCTAACAATCTTATTAGATCACGACCTCCAATTCCATCCCCATATCAACATCCTTACTTTTCCAGTCAATATGTTAGTAAAGATTCGGATGCTCGTATGCAATTTCACCATCTTTTATGTTCTTGTCTGATTTGCTACACCAATCACCACCGTCCCCGCCCTCCACCACCACTTCACTACCGCCATGACTATCGAAAACCCTACACACAGTGGTCAGGCAACCTTAATCGTCCCCGGAGATGGATTTTAGCTGCCGGAGGGAGGCGGTGCCGCCTGGTAGCTGGCGGCTCTCCGTTTATAGCTTGTTACAATTGTTTTGAATTGCTTCAAATACCCACGAAAAGCTATGGAAAAACTCTAAAGAAATTGAGATGTGCAACGTGCTCTCAAGTGATCTTGATTTCTGTTGTCGACAAGAAGCTCGTTAGCAACCCTGAGAAGATCGGTGGTAAAATTAACAAAGAAAATATGCATAAATGGCGTGTCAATACCATGGAGTTTTCATCCAATGATTTTGATGTTTCGGGTGATTTTGATTTCAAATGGTTAGATAGAAGTTTATCTTCACCACCTTCCGAATCTTCACTTCAAGATCATTTTGATTATTCAACATCGGTTTCCCGCCAAAGCTCCATGAAAGATGTTGCCACTGAGATCAGAATTTTGTCAAACGAGGGTAGTGTTAACAATGGTACATCTCAAGAATCTTTGGATCAACAAGATGATACAGGAGGACATGAATCTTTCTTGTTGGGTATGATCAAGAAAAGCTTCAAGCTTTCAAGATCTAATGATCATGTTGACCCTGGAAAAGTCAACGTTACGGTCAACGGGCAACCGTTGCCTGATCGGGTGGTCAAGAAAGCTGAAAAGATTTCTGGACCGATACAACCAGGGGATTACTGGTAAGTCCTGCATGAAATTAAAACACACAAATGTTCAACATGTTTTGATGGAGTTGTTGTTTGTTTTGTTGCACCAGGTATGATTCCAGAGCTGGATTCTGGGGCATGATGGGTGGCCCATGTCGTGGCATAATTCCGGTAATTTCTTCTGTGAGTCATTTTTGCAAATTTGTTAGAGGAGTTAGGACTTAATGCATGGGTAAAAATTTAAAGTGTTATTTATCTGACTTTATTTATTAAAACGTTCTTTCAGCATTAAGTCAAAAAGAAACTTAAATATTAGCTTAAGGGTTAATAATCAATTAATCCGGTGTTGCCCTCCGTCCTTCAGGTTGAGGGTTCAACTCCCGTCGTGGACATAGGTAGATTTAAGGAGTAGTTTAGATTTGTCGTTTAAAAAAAAAAATAATCTTGATAGCTATACATTGGCCGAGTCTTTTTGACTTGACCCGTACATATTGACTTAATGGGTTAAACCCCCCAAAAAATAACGGCTTATTGTTTTAAGACACTAACCCTTTATCCATTTTCTCTTTTTTCCATCCCAACTCCTCACACGTTAAAATTTATAAATACTGAGAATTTTGTTTTTTAAGTAAATTACATTTTTGGTCCATGAATGCAGCGGACTTTTGCTTAGGTTCCAAAAACTTCTCTTGCAGTTTTGGTCTACATTTGAGATTCTTGTAATGTTTTTGGTTCCGGTTTCAATTAAAATGACTATTTTTGGTCCTGAGTATAGCTGATTTTTGCAATTTTTGTAAAAATATAGTCATTTTTTGGAACAGGGACCAAAGTCCAAAAACATTAAAAAGAAGATAAAGAAGGACCAAAATTGCAACTTAGTTGTTCATTTTGTTTTGGCAGCCATTTATCGAAGAATTCAATTACATGATGCCTGAAAAGTGTGCTGATGGGCATACAGGTGTTTTTGTGAATGGGCGGGAGTTGCATGAAAGGGACTTGGATTTGCTTGCAAGCAGAGGGCTGCCAACCGATACAGATCGATCCTACATAATTGAGATATCTGGGAGAGTGCTTCACGAAGGATCCGGTAGCGAGCTTCAATGTCTCGGAAAACTTGCTCCTACGTAAGTTTTTGTTTATATATATATATATATATATATATATATATATATATATATATATATATATATATATATATATATATATATATATATATATATATATATATATATATATATATATATATATATATATATATATTCCCATTTTACCCTTGGCATAAAATAAGGGGGTGTTTGGATTGGGAAAAAATAGGTTGCTTATTGCTTATTGCTTAATCCCACCGTAATAACCAAATTTAAGTGTTTTGATAGGAGTCTTTAAAAACCAGCTTATTGCGGTAGGAATAAGCTAAATAAGCTGATTTTAATAAGCAAGGGGGGAATGCTTATTGTTTATTGCTTATTGATCATTTTACTCATATAAGCTGTTTTGTTTGCCAAACACTTAAAATGCTTATTGTTGATTGCTTATTGCTTATTCTCACCGTAATATGCTAATCCAAACACATTTTAAAGAAATGTTTATTCCCACCGCAATAAGCAAATAAACAAAATAAACAATAAGTTAATAAGCTAAAAACTATTTATCCTAACACCCCTATGTCAAAAGTCAAAATTATCTTTTTGTTGACAGGGTTGAGAACAAAAAGCATGGATTTGGGATGAAACCCCCGAAAATGATGGATTAATGACGGATTTATGGAAGTTCAATTGTTGCACTCCAAGAAAATCTTGAATTCGTGTTATCGTTTCAAATTTACTAATTGTTCATATATTGTTAATTAAATTAATCCTGTTAGCTAGCATGTGCCAATTTTGTCGGATAAATAGGTGATTTATTTTCAAAACATTTCCATCATTAATGACCTTAGTAACAAATGTAACTCATAACTAGTTAACTACCCATCTATGCATTAATCAATTAATTTTTTTTAATTAAAATATTACCTCCAAGTATTAATGCCATGCACTGAAACTGGTTTTCTGACTTTTCTCTATCTATAGAAACAATCGAAACAAAATCACCAAATGAGTTAAAATGGCTTAAATGATTGGAAAAGATCTTCAGTCACAACTCACAACTTTGTTTCACACTTTGAGTTCCAAATCTCAAGCTTGATCATCAGCATGGCAATAGTAAACATATTTGTTGGCCATTTTTATGACGAATAAACTTCAACTCATCAATTTGACAATTTAAATACAATTTTGACGGTAAAATATTTCTTTTTTATCAATTTGTTTTTGTGATCAACCAATTTTATTTATATTATTTAATTAATTTTTGTATAACGTGTCCATTTTATAGTTGTTAGAAACTATTGGATCCACACCATCACTATTACTATTGTCGTCGTAATTCTATGGTCATTGATGCATACTTCTATTCTTTCACATGTTTGATTCCCACTAAAATTGCAACATAGAAATTCCGTCTTAGCGCTGATATGTAGTTCTGATATGTAGTTCTTTTTTTTTTTTTTTAATATCATCTTCAACCCATTTCTATTTTCCCCTCAAACATGAAGTAAAAAAATGAGGTAAATAATGTTTTAATCTCCAACTCTATTTTATTTTTTATTTCATTTTTACCTCCAAAAAATATATTCTATTCTTCTAAGTTATATCAATTGCCAAACACACCAATTCTAAGTTATATTAATTAATATAATTTAATATATAACACGGTATTATCAATATTAAATATTACATTTAAATTATAATTAGTAGATAAAAAAACCAGAAATGTATAAATATATAAAAAGAGAGACTAAAATCGACAACTCAATGTTCATCCTTATTGTGGGAAAATGAATAGTATAACACCAAATATAATGCTATATTATTCATTACTCTTAAGATGAAAGAATAAATGAGATAAGATTAGAGAGGAATGGAGGAAAAAATGAAAGAAATAATGGAAAATAAGAGTGAGTTGGAGATACTCTAAGGATATCCTAACATTGAGCTAGTCTAAATTATGTCGTCAACAAAAAACAAACATTATATGGGTCTATAAATTTTGTTTATAATCAAGGTGAAGATGTAACAATTCCTAATGAAGCCCGATTCTAATAGGGAAAACCTTCAGCTCGTTAATTGAAGAATGTTGCTTATGTTTTTTTTTTTTGAATAATTATAATAGTTATGTACTAAATTTGCATACTTTTTAGGGCATTATGGAAGATTGATTACTATACAATTTAATGGAATATCAAATTATCATTATATTTTTCATATAATTCTATCATTTTTCTCCTAATGTATTTAATTATATAGAGTTCAAAGAAAAATATAATTTTTTTTTTGACATTTATTTAAGGATTAAAAAATTTTATTTTGCCCATTGAAAAGTTCAATTTATGACCATCGAACTCCAAGGTGTTATCTACTATGATTGAATTTAACTATTGAATGCAAACCAGACATAGTTAAAATATAAATACAAATATAAATAAACAGATAAAAAAATGAAAAACCAAAAAACATAAAAAAAGAAAAACCAATCTTATTTAACATAAAACCAAAAAATTTAAATTGGCATAAAGGTGCAACTGATTTCCTAGAAAACATTAGAAAACGAAAAACTAAAATATAGTGAATTTTATGATAATTATACAAAATATAATGACTTTTATTCCGTTTGGTTTCATCATATAAAAAACTAAAAACTAAAATTGCATGTATTGATTTTTTGTTGCAGTTTGGCTCGTCCATCAACACCACAACCATCGATGCGGTTATGTAAAAATAAAATGATATTTAATGATTTTTTTGTTGCAAGTTTTTTGGTTTTAGGTTGAATAAAATGCATTATAAAGAAGGGGGGAGATGGGTATATATAGCGAGTAATTCCAATTGTGTCTCGTCGAGAATAATAACTTTTGTGAAGATGATTTACGTTTTGACGATGGAAAAACTTAAATTTCAATTTATGTGTGTGTTTACCTATTCTGAGCGTTTCTTAATTATAGTATTTCATTATTCATAATGTTTGAGGAGTAGTTTCTAGCATATACTGTGAGGTAATTATTTATTAATTTGATTATGGGGAGTTATTGTTGGGTTGTATACTAGTGCTAGTGGGTTTATAGAAGAATCAAGAATGTTGTTCTATTTTATTTGGAGGCTTTTCAAATAACTGGAGTTCTGGGCCAGGGCACTAAGTAGCCACAATATATCCTTTAAGATGTAATAAGTTGGAACCATGCATCTTTCTTGAGATGATTGTTACTGTTCATAAGAGATATACTCTGTCTTTGAACTAATGGATATTCATATGTGGCTGAGTACCTCTTTATGAGAAGCTAATAATAGGACCATCCACCAAAACAAATAAAAGGATTAGTGTGTGTCTATATATATATATATATATATATATATATATATATATATATATATATATATATATATATATATATATATATATATATATATATATATATATATATATATATATATATATATGCGATCTCGTCCTCTGGCAATGGTGGTTGAAGGTATCCTCTGTTTCGGTATGATCTGCGAGATCACAACAGGAAAGAAGGCCGTCAACCGTTCTCCGAGAAGAGGTCCCGGAAAAACGCTCCGACTGTCAAGTCAATGTTTTATCTAAGAGAGTGGTAGAATCTAATAGAGATAACTTACTTTCCCGGGGTGGTGTAGGAGACATTTTATACTGAGGTCTCTTGTTAGTCCGTACATGGGACAAGGGCATCAGACCTGACATGATCTGGCGCTCTGATTGGCCAATCGTGCTCCTCGTTATGTCGGAGCTAGCGATTGACTCAAGTGGTAAATCTCTGAGCTTACTCCTTGTCGTCTGGAGCTGTTAGATTTGTCGTGGAGCAGAGAGTGTCTGTTGCAGGGGCTTGGCTCTTGCACGGGCCTTTTGCTGGATTGACGCCCACGGGCGCGAGGTTTTCCTGGGGCGGCCACAACCAGGAAGGTCTTAGCCGTGCAGCCCGGGTGGTGGTGTATCTGGTGTGACTATTGGCCTGCACCATGGTGCATATTATCAAGTCCCACAGTCCAGTAGTTGTAGTTTTTGTAGTAGATTAACTATGATGTTATGGACTTAACTACTTCTACACGTGTCACCTTGGGGTATGCTAGACACTTCCGTTTTTTCGACGACGTGACCGCCTGCCTTGCTTGTTAGTTACATCAACTACGTCAGGGATTTTGAATATCCCTCCCTTTTTCCTCATTATAAACGATCCTCCATTTCCTGTTATCTTTTAACGCGTTTTTTAGCCCTTCCATCCTCTTCTCTAAAAACTTCTTCCACTCTCATGGCCAGCCGTCCCGGTATCGCTCCTTCTACTAC
The DNA here is from genome assembly GCF_002870075.4 of Lactuca sativa. Taxonomy (NCBI): domain Eukaryota; kingdom Viridiplantae; phylum Streptophyta; class Magnoliopsida; order Asterales; family Asteraceae; genus Lactuca; species Lactuca sativa. Next base: position 3,585,759 of record NC_056629.2, read on the forward strand.
CGAGTTTGAAACTCTCCAAGAGGCTTATGGTTTCTCTCCGATTGACGGAGTGGAGTTTCCAGCTTCTAATTAGATGATTGTGTCCCCTCCACATGGGAAACTCGGCATTTATCCGAAAACCTTTGATGTAGGGATTCAAATTCATTTTACTTGTAACATCTGGAACCCTAAGGTACTAAAATTCATTCATTCATTTATTTTGCATTATGAGGGTCCTTACGACGTGATATATTGGGGATCACGACGTGAGGGACCATTGACCTGTTGTCCCGCATTTTGGAGACTCACAATGTGAGGCACAAGGTCTCACAACTTAAGAGTGGATTAATTGTAGGGTTTTAGTATACTACAACATCCTACGATGCATATACAACCCTAAATGCTTTGGATCTATGTTTTCTCTAATTATACATGCGATATTGCTTCCAAAGCATTAAGCCTACAACTAGCATGGAAATGACATAATCAACATAAAAAGGAATTATAGAATTACCTCTTTGTTATAGCTTGTAGAACTTCTTGAGTTTGGCCTTTAAGAACTTAGTGCTCCAAGTGTCGCACCTCAAATGGAATCACAACACACCTAGAACAAAGGAGACTTTTGAGAGACTAGTATTTCTTGCACCAAAATCGTCTCATGGAACTCCAAGACTCACTAGTGTATCTAGTCACCAATTTTGGATGCTAAGGGGCTTCTTATATAGTGTGGCAAGATTAGGGTTACACCATGTAAACCCTAATGTGCATGACCTTCCATATTCCTTAGGCTCCATGGGTTTAAACCCCCATGGATCATCCATGGGTTGTAACGTTGGTTTAGCCCAACCTAAAGAATCATGGATCATTGGCCCACACCATAAGAATGAATGATTTACCAAATCAATCCCCATATATTTAATTAGTCTCTTTTGATCATAAAATTAATTCCAAATTAATTCTTGATCAATACTAATTAAATAATATGATTTCATATTAATATTTTAGAACTTATAATATATTAACAAATCATAAATAACCTTTTCTCAAAAATCCATCATATCAAATTGTCCTAGTGATATGTAACCCAAATGGACTATGCTACTCTTGGGTCAAGTACATACCAATTATAGGTATGGTCTTAGACACCTAATCCAATAATCTCCCACTTCGATAAGTCTAATAACTATTATTTCAAGTATGACTCCACAACCCGACTAGCAAGCGTAGCTCTTAAAAGCCGCTGTCGAATTCTGACCTAGTCAATGACGCGTCCATTATACAACGGATCATATATTCCTCCATTCTAGATATCATATGGACTGAGACATGGATTATAATCATTTTCTTTGTCCATCTGTTGTTTCCCAATTTCTAATTTATGACGATCGACTAATTGAACAAATCAAATCAGTCCAGGCTTGGCCAAACACTTAGGTTTGTCATCACCAAATCATCGAGGGCCCCACATATACCGTTTTTATCCACATGGGGTAAAAGGAACGGATAAACTTCGACCCAAATTCTTGCTTGTACTTACTCATAAAATTACACACAACAATATGTTTTATAACACCAAGTTACTGGTGCGTTTACATATGTCAATGTGCAATCGACTCGCAACTACAACTCACATGTCTCCGTTTCAAGAATATAAGATATTATCGTCTCACAATCACTCGTGATAAAATCCATGAAGTGATTTAGATGAGCGTGGGTTGAATCCAATACGCGAATCTTATTCCAGGAGTACTCATGAACACTGCAGCTAACTTGTGTTATGCCTAAAATATCTTGACAAACTACATACCCATTCATGACAGTCTTGCCTCAACACCTACTTCCAAAGTATGATCGACCGTGGATGGTTTGAATAACCTAGTTATTCGGGAAGTCAAAACATGCAAAGTGATGCACAAGAATAATACTAATCCTATATGGCCCCAAAACTTTTGAGTGCCATATTGATTACTCATTATTCATTATATAATGTTTCGATTTATCAACTTAATACTTGAATAAAAACAATAGCTATGTCATGCTCCAAGCATGCACACTATGTTTGTCTATGGTCCTGACTTTGTGAAATAGATCAATTGAAAACATTTCAATGATGCTCATTTCATAATTCCAAATCGTTATTGCAAGTGTAAGAATTCCAAATTCTTGTCACTGCTAAACTATCATGTAATGCAGCCTTTGTATTGTCATGGTACCAAAAGTCACAGAGACTTGACCAACGATATTACAAAACTTTCCACTGGATATTGATAACAAAACAATTCCAAGGAAGCGAAGTCTTAAATTCAAAGTACATTCCTTTGAACATCCTTCTTGCATAAAAGTTTCTAACTTTCTCATGTATTCTTAATCTCCAACTCCCAATATGGAAACATTCCATATCTTGCCATACGACAACTCATTATTAATAAAATCCTGTCTGTTCATAATAATGTCAATATGGTCTATCTATTACTATACTTCCAACTGTCCTTAAGCGACCAATCCTTAGCGAACCTAAGATTGTCCTTAACATTTGTTAACCACTTTAGTCATATCCGGTTGTAGTCCCTTTTCCCTCTTAATGCCCTAGGCATTTGGAAAATTTAGAACATGAGAATATTATAGCATATGCAATCGATCTTGTACTCGAAGCACATGGGATGTGAGTCATAATCTCTAACATAAAGACACGATACTTGATCAGTCTTTTGCTATAATATTTCTATTTGCCATGTTCTCACAATTCGAATTATGAAGAGGGATGTTGTAATCATATTCAAATTTTGAGAACGCAATTAACATTTCGATATATAGAATTTCTTTATGTTCCATTCTAACATAACATTCATATATATATATATATATATATATATATATATATATATATATATATATATATATATATATATATATATATATATATATATATATATGACTAAATTTGATTAAAACTCAATCTAAGCTTTTAGATTTTGATATGAAGTATAATTTCCTCTCCCTTAATTATAGCAAAACAACTTTCTAAACCCTGTAATTTTGCAATTTGAAACCCTTTGTTTTTCTATAATTAACATTGTTAACTTGCAACACTTATAATAATTATGCTCCCACCAGCATAATAATTACATTCTCATTAACATAATACTTATGCTCCCACTAGCTTTGACATGTACCCAGAAATCAGCTGGACTTCTAGAAATAAATACTTATTGACTTTCTTACCAAAGTTCAGATTTCTGATACGAGATGCTTCGATAAGACTTTATCTAGGCTTATCAAAACCCTACACCTTTCCTTAGATAGCTCACATGTGTGTCTAAACAATTTTAGAACTTACAACAATAAGTCCCAAATGTTTAGACCTTTTCCATTTCTCACAATTCGAACTACGAAGAGGGATGCTGTAATCATAATCAAATTTGAGAATGCAAATATCACAATTGCTATCTCTTTAAAATCTACTTAGTGAAAGCGTTTCCTCACAATCATTTTCATGAATTGGAGAGAAACCTTATGGCACTTAGATTTTATGGTGTATGTGTTCCTATCCATGTGAATTTGTCATAACCATAATCACAAGACAATGTTAGTGACAAATCCAAACTCATATGGACTAAACTTGTTCAATCTTAATTTCTTGCCACCTGGCAACACAAGGGCCTACCATTGCTTCCTAGGTTGTTATGAAAACAACTGAGAACTCATAGGACTCACATGCATAGTCAACTTAACCGAAATGGGAATAGAAACAAGAATATGTCAACACGATAGGTTACAAACCTCAAGTCGTGTGCTAGTGTTTAACAATAGGTTTACCCTTGATTAGTTCTTGAAACTTTCAATATCTTTAAGACTCCCACTGACCTCTTGACATATAAGATTCACTTTGTCAAGAAACATTCTTGACAAACAAATATTCAAGATTTAGTTGGGTTTCTTATCAAGACAGACACTTCACACAATTGGCCTTAGTTGATCTTTGTTTTATCCAAAACATCACAACTTACCAATTTCAAATGTACAAGAGTAAGAAACATGTTAATCTGCATTTGATGAGAGTTATAAACCTTCCTTAAGATTATGTCACTCAAGTTACAATCTTGGAGTATGACTCTAAGACTCGATTTTGGAACGAAGTATGATTCACCTTTTGATTTAACCATTTCAACAATTCACGATTCCTCTTCTTAGCCATACAAGTGCACTAAGGTGTCCTTAGAGGATCAATTGTGATATGGTTTTCCATAATCATTAAGATGATCATAAAACACGATACTAAAGTACTCTCCCATCTTTTCAGATTGGAGAAACTTTTATCTTTCTACCTAATTTGATTCTTCTCATTCGTTCTGCCATACATTGAAACTTTTCCAATGTTCGGAATTATACTTAAACTTGTAAGCATAACCATATAAACTTTATTAAATCATGACGAATAGTCTTATCGTTCTTTGTGGTGGACCTGACCAGTGCACACCCAGTGTACCCAATCCCCTAGTCTTTCACTTGACTCACATATACATGTGAACAAGGAATTAGTCTTAATTTCCCAAAGATGAAAGTTCTCATTCATCACACAATACAAGTTGCATCATTCCAAGTTTCTATTCAAGTGAAACTTAGGTGATGAGAATCTTTCCTTATTTGGTAAAATATGACACAGCCAGAAACGAAAGAATCAAATCCATTTTCCAATATTGCTATTAATGGAAACATATAAGCAACAATTTTTCACAAATGTCATTGTAAGGAAATTTTAAAAATAAGATAAATTTAAAAAAAAAATTATTTAAAAAAAATGCGGAAAACTTATCCTTACAATGCAAATACAAGTGAAAATATGTTGTTATCTATTCCTAAGAAATCTATCATGACTCTTAAGCAACAACTCACAAATCTGATCATCGAACCATGTGATCGTAATCCATCTTCGCGACCATATTCAACATACTCTTCCTTTAAGCTTCCTTCCTTTTGCCTGATCTTACAAAAAAATCAAAATGCAACCCTGTCATATCATGTATTAAGAATCAACAATTAGGAATTAATAGAGTTAGATAGTGCCCTTACCTGAGCAGAACCATACAATCTAACTAAAGCTCTCAGGTAGTTAGGGCAGCTTCGATTCTAATGTCCCTTTCCTTGGCAATAGAAACATACGGGCTCTTTGGGAATGGTACACAGGAATATCTCAGACTTAGCCTTTCTTTTTACCATATGGTCAAATGACTTGACCATGACCGATCCCTTTCCATTGGGAAGAGAAAACTTTTATGGACTTCCAATGTTACCATTGTCAATGTACATGGGAGTTTGGGGAGTAGATCTTCCAATCAAATTTGCTTTACCATTGCACTAAATCATTGTTGATTCAGCAACAACAAGCAAATATGTTAGATCAATTAGAGTCAAGTCATGATCTCCCATATAGTAGTCCTTAAAGAACCTGCTATATGACTTAGGAAGTGATTGAAGAACCTAGTCAACAACCAACTTCCTTGAGACTTTGAGAACCAACTCTCCCAGCTTGTCAATATGTAACTTCATCTCCAAGACATGAGCACATACATACTTTCCTTCCTGCCAACAGGGCTTTGAGTGACCTTGAACTTTTCAAGTCTTCAAACTTGTGGGTTAAGGAGAATAATTGGAGGAGGTGGAGGAAGTGAAGTATGATTTCCACTTCCACGATCCAATCGTGGAACATCATCTTCAAGCGGAAATGTTATTCCAAGAGATTTGGGAAGACCGTAGTTGTTTGTACTAGACATCTACAATGAGAGAAATTAAAATTAGTTGATTTAAGTCCTTAATATAACACCCAAATGAAATATTAAGGCTAGGACCCGACACAATATTTTACAATTCGGAAGAAGGATGTTGTAATCTAATTGCAAAATATTTGAAGGTAGGTAAATGACGATTTACCAATTTCCACCATGAAAAACAAAATTAATTATTAAGTTTTAATTGGTCTGAAATTCCTAGATTCTTTGATATTCATTGAACTTTTCAATGGCATGTTTAAATCTCGATTGTGCCCTTCAAGTTTGTGACTGGGATGCTGAGGATCACAAACAAGGTGTGAATAACCATGCAAATTAGCTTGGTACACCCAATGTTACAACCACCTAATCAATGTGTCGGTTAACCACATTGATTTATGATTAACATCAAGCTACCCTTTTCCATGCACTGTCAGTCCCAGGTTAGTGTGCCAGTTAACAACACATGCTCCACTAACGACTTAACAAGGTGCAAAGTGCAATTTCATGGGTTAGCACCAAATTCACATTTTTTCTAAGTAACTAATCTTGGGAATTTATAAGTGTTTAGTTACTTAGTATTTCATTGTACTTTTAATGAGAATTTAAATGTCCTGTTAAACCCGTTCGGCTAACGACCCTCCACCAGTCAAGCAAGCGGTGGGTGAGAGTGGACACCCATTAAACTGTCATTTTATAGGCAGTAACCTTATACCCCCTTATAGACCGGCTTCATGAATCATGCCTACTAACAGTAAGACTGACTTTACTCTTTTATATATAAATATTAAACCTATAATATTATAATAGTATAAGGATTGAATTTTAAAGTTTTAAAATTCTAGAGTTTGGAACTAAATTTTTCAAAGTGAGACTTTGCATTTACAAATTCCAAAACTTGAGGGCAAGTTTTAAACTATTCAAAAACTTTTGGTATCCATAACTTATGAGTTTAATATAGGTTTTATGAAAAGACTGTTGACATTCCATAACTTGAGGACAAGTTATGAAGTTCATAAAAACATTTATGTAAAAGACTCTTCAAGTTCCATAACTTGAGTACAAGTTATGGAAGACTTAAAACCATTTTATGATGACATTTAAAAATGAGACTTTCCACTTTCTATAACTTGAGGACAAGTTATGGATTTCATCAAAAACATTTAGATCAAAAATTGTAACTAACAAAATCAAAAAATTTGTCTATAATATAACTAAACTCATAAGTTAAAATAATTCATATCAAACAAGTTTCAAGAGATTAGCCTAATCATATCAACTATTACAAATCATGAAACTTTGACAATTATCTTTTTTTGGATGAGAATAATCATTACCATATCAACAAAATTATATTTTATGAACTAAAACATTTTGTGGTAATGATTCTAATCCAAAACAGGCCAAAAAAAGTCAAAAATCTGCCCACTGGAGCACCAACTCGGCGAGTACATGAACTGGACTTGTCGAGTTGGATTTTTCGGAGTGGAATCGGCGAGTTCACTGTCCAGAATGCAAAAAATTCGATTTTTTTGCTTTAAAAACAAATAAAACATCAAGTACAGTGGAAAACAATCCTAGGCTCTGATATAACTGAAGAGTTTTAGTATACTACAACATCCTATGGTGCACATACAACCCTAATTGCTTTGGATCTATGTTTTCTCTAATTATACATGCAATATTGTTTCCAAAGCATTAAGCCTACAACTAGCATGGAAATGACATAATTAACATAAAAGGGAGTTATAGAATTACCTCTTTGTTGTAGCTTGTAAAACTTCTTGATTTTGGCCTTTAAGAACTTAGTGCCCCAAGTTTTGCACCTCAAATGGAATCACAACACACCTAGAACAAAAGAGACTTTTGAGAGAGTATTTCTTGCACCAAAATCGGCTCATGGAACTCCAAGGCTCACTAGTGTATCTAGTCACCAATTTTGGATGCTAAGGGGCTTCTTATATAGTGTGGCATGATTAGGGTTACACCATGTAAACCCTAATGTGCATGACCTTCCATATTCCTTAGGCTCCATGGGTTTAAACCCCCATGGATCATCCATGGGTTGTAACATTGGTTTAGCCCAACCTAAAGAATCATGGATCATTGGCCCACACCATAAGAATGAATGATTTACCAAATCAACCCCCATATATTTAATTAGTCTCTTTTGATCACAAAATTAATTCCAAATTAATTCTTTATCAATACTAATTAAATAATATGATTTCATATTAATATATTAGAACTTATAATATATTAACAAATCATAAATAACCTTTTCTCAAATCCATCCTATCAACATGTCTTGGTGATATGCAACACAAATGGACCATGCTACTCTCGGGTCAACTACATACCAATTATAGTTATGGGCTTAACACCTAATCCAACATTAATGACCCTAAACCCTAATTTTTGGGTATTTAAGAGAATGAGAGGCTAGAGTTACTCATCCTCAGCCTCTCTCACCCTCTAAGCTTCTAGAAAACCCTAATCTCGACCCTCTTGAAGCCCTTAGGCATTTTTGAGATCTTTGAAGAATTATTTAGTGGTTTTTGGCTCTTTGAAGTGGAAGGAGACCTTGGTTGAGCAACCTCTTGGCATTTTGGCTCCTACCTTGCAATCTCTTGGAGCTTTTGGACCCTTGTAAGTCTTAAATCTTGGACCTTTCTACCTTTTTCATTCTAGATCTAAGTTATAAGCTCCTTTTTGCATGATTGGGTGGGATTGCTTGCATGGGATACATAAAGTTGGCAACTTTATGGATCATTGAGTCATTCTCTATAATATAGTCATTGGATCTAAGTTGTGATGTAGTTTGAGACTCCATGTTTGAGTCTATATCTCATTTTCCCCACTCTTGTCCTAGTAGGAGTTTGAGTCATGCATTGGACATGCATGAATGAAAAGCTATGATTTTTATCATCCTTTAGGTATAGGAAGACCATCTAGAAAGTCCCTAGTCATGGCTATAAGGAATAAGAGCTTAATGCTTTAAGTTGGTCAGTGCAGATATCACGACATGAGGATTAAGACCGTCGCGTTGTGAGGATGCTATCCATCCCGACTATTTTGTCCGAATTTGATCACGATGTGACACAGGGTAACGTCGCAACATGACAGGGACTAGAACCTTCTTGATGGGCTGAGTTGACTAACTGAGTCAGGACTTGGTCGAGTTGGTGCTCACGATGTGACCATAGGATAGTCACGATGTAAGGACCAGTTGTTGGTGTTTGGACCATTGACTTTGGGCCATGTTGGGCCATAAGATTTTTGGTTTGGGATTTTTGTCTATGTGTTAAGCTTCCTTGGATTTAGGCCCATGATGGGTTTTGGGCTCAATTTGGAAGATTGGGCCATGATTGGACTTTGGGTTGCCATTTAGGATTTGGGCCTTTTGAGTAGATGGGTTGGACCTTGGATTTGGGCCAAGTTAGAGAAGTGTTAAAATTATCTTTTACCTTGTTATGGGCTATGCAACTTAGACTCTTGATTTCGGGTCGAGATCCAATTATTGATTGGATATTGTTTTGTGATGATAGCACGGGGATTTTTCTGGACCTATAGACGAAGATTCGTTTGAGTGTTTCAGCAGCTAGAGGTGAGTTTTATCACTTTAGTTTAGCGGGTCAAAGGCACCAATGATGGCTGATGGTTGTTATGTTAGGATGCTAGATGTTTGTGTGACTCTTGCATGTGTTATGTGCTTATATGCTTATCGGGAAGGGCCCGATGACCATTCTGTATGCTATGTATATTTGTGATTATTGCATGTGTTATGTGTTTATGAGTTTACATGTTTTTATGTATTCTATGTGGGGCCCGATGACTGACAGATTTGTATACCGAGTGGGGCTCGATGCCGGGCGGGGACCATTATGTGATTATTATGTATGGTATGTGGTATTTTGGGGAACTCACTAAGCTTTGTGCTTATGGTTTTTAGTTTATGTTTCAGGTACTTCATGTTCAAAAGGGAAGAGCCCATGATGATTGTAGTGCACACACCACCTCGTTCCACATTTTATGATTACTCTGATGTTTCATGATGTATTTGTCACACTTTGTTCTACTTTGATTTTATGATGATGTTTGGATTACAGTTTTATTAATTTTTAAACAAAAATATTTGGTCTTATTTTTGGGACGTTACAAGTTGGTATCAGAGCCTTAATTTGAGGGATTCAGATGTACTCTCAGGTATGTTTGAACTCAAATGAGGTTTGGTAGAATTTTTCAAAAAGAAATGTTTTATAAAAAAGAGTTTCTAATAAAAGAAAAAGGTGTGGTGCATGCAATCAACCGAGCTCAAGTAAGTTTTCCCAAAATACCAATACATGATTTATGATATGCTTTGATTTATGAATCTGTGAACCGCATGTTGGTTAGGGCTAAGGATCTACTCAGGATTTTTATGATAGAATGCTAGGACAGATTCCATTATATGCTTGTTGTATGAGAATATAGAGTTGCATGCTAGTACTGATGAATCCGTGATATGATGTCTTGATTAGGTTATGATTGATTCTGATTACTCGATGCTCGAATGTTGCTCGCTTTGTGATTTTTAGGAGTTCTCACTAAATTTAGATAACTAGTAAGCAAAAATGTTAAGTTACATAATACATAAACTAAATAATTTTAGAAGGTTAGGTTTTAACTCTATTGCATGACTATTGTTTGAGTCCAACCGTTGTAGCATGAGACCTTTCATTCGAAGAATTATCTGGTGTCAGTGATACGTAATTGTATTTGTGAGCTAGTTAGAGGGTTCTGGTAGGAGTTCCTTCTGCAGTTGATGGTGAAGAGTGGTGTTGTGGTTGCCCTAGGAAAACCTAGGAAGAGATTTTGTGATGGGAGCCTTGTCTTGTGAAGGATTATTTATGTGGATAAGGAGCAACTTGGAGGATTCAAAGCGATCATTGAGTAAAGTATGGATAGATGTGGAAGGTAGTATGTGCCTGTACTATTGGAAGCACAGGATCTATACTCGAGTCAATGAGAACTGCGATGAAACCATGGAGCTTGTAGAGTATGAGACTCCTTGGTTTATATGGTCTATTTTCAGTATGGTGACTCTTCGAGGCGTACCGGTTGGTTGTTCTGGTGCTGGTGAGGGATCGGGCTCAGGTTCTGGAGCCAGGCAGTTGGATGATCCGATGCGGTAGCTCATTTCGTCTGAGATTACCTACAACATACTGGAGCAGACTCCTGTGATCTTTGGTATATGATCAAGGAGGGTATCATGGAGGTGTTGGAGGAGCGTTTGGGCTCTTTTCGTTCTGAGATGGTGGCTTTGGTTACGACATGTTCATTGACCTTCTAGGAGTTTTGCGCATGTGGGGCTTTGGATTACTACGGGGAGAAGGACCCGATTGCGAGCAGACATTGGTTAGTGGATGTCCCTAACGCCTTCCACACCAGTAGTTGTCCCGATGGGGAAAGGCCAGACTTGCTTCCTATCTTTTGAAAGACAAAGGTCGAGACTTGTGGGAGGAGGTTGGGTGCTCCGTTGGTGATGAGGTTGTTGATTCGATGACATGGGATGATTTTACGACCAAATTACAAGTTGAGTTTGCACCAATGATTGAGGTGCAACAGCTGGCGAGGGAGTTTCAGGACCTTCACCAGACTACTGAGACGGGTGGAGATCACCGCGATGTTCTGTGACGCGGAGTTATTGGTTCTACAGTATGTGGCAGATGAGGAGATGAAGAAGGCGAGGTACCATGAGTTGCTGATGAGTGACATTCGCCAGTTTGCAAGCCGATCCATTTTCAGGAAACTGGAGGATATGATAGTGAGGGCTAGGGAGAGGGAGTTTGATCTTGAGATGGAGAGGAAGAAGAAGCCAAATCAGGCTCAGTTTTTGGAGAGTTTGGGCAAAAGGCCCAACATATTTGATTCTAGATTGAGAGTGCAGCAGGACTGGAGCCGCTGTGGCAAATGTGGCAAGACATATGATAGGGTGTGCAAGGTGGGTGGTTCTGGCTGCTTCAAGTGCGGCCGAACGGGTCATATTAGCAGGGATTGTACTTATACTACCACCACCTCCCCAGTATCTGATCTGATTTGCTTCCATTACAATTAGATGGGCCATAAGAAGGCAAATTGTCCGATTTTGGAAACAGCGGGACCAGTGGTAGCACCCACTCCAGTGATGTTGAGGATCACCAATGGCTGCCAAAGCAAGGGGGATGCGCCTGTGGTGAAGAGCAGGGCTTTTCAGTTGACGGCCGAGGAGGATTGCATGGCACCTGATGTGGTGATGGGTATGTATCTTCTCCTTATCTCTTTATTTATATTGAATCGCATGCTTATATTTATTTGTTTTCTTTTAGGATCGTTCCTTGTGAAAGATATTTATTCATTAGTATTGTTTGATTCAGGGGCTACCCGATCCTTTGTATCCCTTGCGCTTAGCAAGAGGTTTGCCGGAGCTCCGAGGGAGCTGGATTGTCCTTTAGACGTTGAGATTGCTGATGATCTATCTGTCCAGGTAACGTGGGTTCATCGGGGTTGCATTATTTTGATGTTCAGTGAGTAGTATCCGATTGATTTGGTTCCCATTCCTTTGCACGAGAACAAGGTTATCATGGGTATGGATTGGCTAAGCCCCAATGGATCAGTGATCATTTGTGAGCACCAGTTAGTTTAGATTCGAACCCTAAGTGGGGGAGAGTTAGTGGTCCGGAGAGAGAGAGAGAGAGAGAGAGAGAGAGAGAGAGAGCTCAACATGGGCCAATTTTGTGTTCAATAGTGAGGGTCAGACGCTATCTTCATCAGGGTTGTTCCAAATTCATCGCCTATGTTGTGATTACCCAGGGTAAGAGTAAGGAGACCATGAATGATGTGCCGATTATGTGGGAGTACACATATGTGTTTCCGGAGGATTTGTCTGGGGTGTATCCAAAGAGGCAGGTGGAGTTTAGGATTGACCTGGTTCCTAGTGCGGCTCTGATAGCCAAGACACCATATCGGTAAGCTCTTCCAGAGATGCACGAGTTGTCTACACAGCTGTAGGAGTTGTTTAACAAGGGGTTTATTCGACCAAGCAGTTCTACATGGGGAGCACCGATCATATTTGTGAAAAAGAAGGATGGGTCTCATCGGGTGTTTATTGATTATCGAACGCTGAATAAGCTAAGGGTGAAGCCCGTTATCTACTCCCGAGGATTGATGATTTGTTTAAACAACTTCAGGGTGCATTTTGGTTATCCAAGATTGATCTACGATCAGGTTAGCATAATATGAGGGTCAAAGAGGAGTATGTGCAGAAGAGGCCTTCCAGACTCATTATAGTGATTACGAGTTCGTGGTGATGCCCTCCGGGCTAACCAATGCTCCAGCTGCATTCATGGATCTCATGAACCATGCGTGTAGGCTGATGTTGGATCGGTCCGTGATTGTATTCATTGATGATATCGTGGTCTATTCCAAGACCCAGGAACTGCATGAGGAGCACTTGAGAGATGTTTTGGAGACTTTGAGGAGGAAGAGACTTTTTGCGAAGTTCTCCAAGTGTGAGTTCTGGTTGCGCGAGGTACAATTTTGGGGCACCTTGTTAACCAGAACGGTATTATAGTCGATCCGGAAAAGGTCAAGGCCGTGATGAGAAGGGAGGTTCTGAGGTCTCCGTATGAGATTCAGAGTTTGCTTGGTTTAGCAGGTTACTATCGGAGATTCATTCAGAATTTCTCCAAGATAGCGGTTCCTCTGACTCGATTGACGAAGAAGACTGTCACTTTCCACTGGGGCCCTGAGCAACAGGCAAGTTTTCAGACACTGAGACGGAGATTGTGCTGGGCTCCGATTTTAACCCCGCCAGAGGGTGTCAAGGATTTTGTGGTTTATTGTGATGCATCAATCACAGGTCTGGGTACAGTTCTGATGCAGAGGGATCGCGTTATTGCTTACTGAGGCAGCTGAAGCCTCATGAGGCAAACTATCAAAAACATGATTTGGAGCTGGGGGCTGTGGTTTTTTCCATCAAGATTTGGCGACATTACCTCTATGGGGTCGATTGTACTATTTACATGGATCACAAGAGCCTGAGGTATCTGATGGATCAGCCGAATCTGAATATGAGGTAGCACCGATGGTTGGATGTGTTGAAGGATTATGATTGTGAGATCCTTTGCCAACCGAGGAAGGCCAATGTGGTGCTCGATGCTCTCAGCCGCAAGGCAGTCATGGCTCCAATTAGGGATATTTGTTTGAGGATGACCGTGATTACTCTAATATTGGAGCGGACTCGTGAGGATCAGATCGAGGCTAAGAAGGAAGAGCACCAGAAGAGTGAGCGCATTACGGGTCAGATGGCTTCCTTTGATTATGATAGCTATGGGTTGTTGACTCTTCATTGGAGGGTATGGGTTCCATATTAGGGCAGTGTGCATCAGGTTCTAATTGAGGAGGCGCACAAATCGAGATTCTCTATTCATCTCAGGGCAACAAAGATGTATAGAGATCTTCGTCCAGATTAGTGGTGTCTCTGCATGAAGCGGGATGTAGCTTGGTATGTGGAGAGGTGCTTGACTTGCAGGAAAGTGAATGCTGAGCATCAATGACGTCATGGCAAGATGAAGCCGTTCGATATTCCTGTTTGGAAATGTGAGGAGATTACCATGGATTTTATTACGAAGTTGCCTCGAACAACGCATGGAGTGGATTCGATTTGGGTCATCGTGGATCGATTGACCAAGAGCACTCATTTTATCCCGATTCAGGAGAGTATCTCTATGGAGAAGTTGACTGAGGTATACATCGGGGAGGTTGTAGCATGACATCAGGTGCCGGTTTCGGTGGTTTCAGATAGGGACGTCTAGTTTACTTCTAGATTATGGAAGGGGTTCCACAACGAGTTGGGTACTCGTCTCCATTTAAGCACTACATTCCTTCCACAGACTAACGGGTGGAGTGAGCGGACTATCTAGACCTTGGAGGATATGTTGCGGGCGCGTGTCTTGGATTTTAGTGGGAGTTGGATATGTATCTTCCATTAGTGGAATTTTCATATAACAGCAGCTATCATGCCAACATTGATCGACCTCCTTTTAAGATGCTTTATGGGAAGAAATGCAGGACCCCAATTTGTTGGGGTGAGGTCGTTCAGTGGGTGATAGGGAGTATCGAGGTGGTACTTAAGACCACTAAGTTGATACAACAAATTCAGAGTAGACTCCAGATAACTCGGAGTCGGCATAAGAGTTATGCCGACAGACGCCGATCAGATATAGAGTTCCAGGTTGGGGATATGGTTCACTTGAAGGTGTCACCTTGGGATGGTTTATCCGATTTAGGAAGAAGGGCAAATTAGGCCCTAAATATATCGGTCATTTAAGGGTTTTGGCTTGGGTGGGCTGGGTTGCTTATCTCCTGGATCTTCCCGAGGAGCTCAACCAGATCCATAGCACGTTCCACGTTTCTCAGTTGCGGAATTGTTTAGTGGATGATTCTGTAGTGGTATTATTGGAGGAGATTCTGTTGTAATAGTGTCTAAGGCTGCAACTATATTAGGCAAGTATTTGACCCGATTGTGCATGGTCCTTTTTGGTTGCCTTCACCATAGCAACTTGATAGGATGATTTATTAAGAGAGAATAAATATTATTAATATATTATGAGAATAATATAAAGAATAATAATATTGTTATTTGATTAATATAAGTCATAAATTAATTGGTATTAATTTGGTGACTTAAAGAGATTAATTAAATAAGAGGGTATAAACTGTCAATTGTTTGATAGTTAAACTTTAGACTGTAAATCCTTATTGGATAGAGGATGGACGAATTCTAGAAGCTAGGGATAGCTTAAAATCGTCCAAGGTTATCTAAGGAATGGATTTGGATTGCTTTAAGGAAAGATTATCCAACTAGGGTTTAAGTTGTAACCCTTAAGGAGTCTACAAGTATAAATAGACCCTATGGCAAAGGGAAATCGGCATCTCATCTCAAGTAGAGAATCCTTGGCCGAATTTCCTCCCCTCTCCTCTCTCTCAAATCATCCTCCTTCCTATTTGGTGTTTGTAAGCCATTAGAGGAGTGACAATTGTGACTCTAGAGCTCCAAGACAACAAGATCAAACAAGAGATTCAAAGGTATGCTTCTAGATCTGATTTTGTATTGTTTTATACCTAATTAGTCATTAGAAGTCTTGGATTCAAAGCATGTTTAATTAGAAAGCCTAGATCCAAGCATTAGGGTTTTGCATGCACACATAGGAAAGTTCTTATGGCGAAAACCCATCACTGGTATCAGAGCCTAGCTTGGTTTCTATTAAATTGTTGCTTGTTTGTTTGAAACTTAACTGCAAAATTCGTTTTTTTTGTGTTTCTGAGTCATGGACTCGGCGAGTTCCATAGTGGACTCGGCGAGTTGGCCAGACTCGGCGAGTCCCTTGGTGCACTCGGCGAGTCCAAGCGTCAGGAAACGCCAGATTCGGGATGTCTTCATGATTATCTTATGGAAACTTACCTTAATCATATTAGATCAACCCTAATCCGATTTTTTGATATATATGACTATAATCTTGATCTAATTAAAGATATTTATCAACCAATAAAATATTTAATTTCCTTATATGATAATTAATTAATTATTTTGATTAAATTGGTAATTATCTTGCAAGAAATCTTGAATAAATCAAATATAGATAATTAAGAAATTAATTGTTAATTAGAATTATTTGTTATTTGATCCTCCATGCTTTTAAATGTTTAAAACTTGTCCTCAAGTTTTGAAATTTATGTTTTGTGGTTAAAAGTTTTAATTTAGACAATTTAAATTTCAAACCCTAAGTTTTTAAAAGTTTAAAATACAACCCTATACTAATATAATATTACAAGATTAATATATATATATATATATATATATATATATATATATATATATATATATATATATATATATATATATATATGTAGAACTAAAATGCTAGTCTTACCGTTAGTAGGCCTCATTCACGAAGCCGATCTGTAAGGTGGGTATAAGGTTACGGCCTATAAAATGATGCTTAATGGGTGTACACGCACACCCACTGCTTGCTTGATCGGTGGAGGGTCGTTAGCCGAACGGGTAGGATAGGGCAACCTCATCCTCTCATTAAAAGTATAATATGAAATACAAAGTAACTGCACATATTTTTTAAATTTCCCAATCTTAGTTACTTTGGGAAAAGTGAATTGATGCAATCCCATGAAATTACACTTTGCACCCTTGCTAAGAAGTTAGTGGAGCGTGTGTAGTTTACCGGCACACTAATTGGTTCTAAGCAAAGGTGGCAAAGGGTGATTCATTGTTTATCATAGTTTGATGGAGCGTGTGTGGTTTACCGGCACATCGAATAGGTGATCGTTACAATGAAGGCACCATGTGAATTTGCATGGTAATTCACACCCGCTTTGTGATCCTCGGTATCCCAGTCAGAAACAAGAGGGGCATATCGAGATTTAAACATGCCATTGAATAGTTTCAACGAATCTCATCCGAACCTACGAATTCTCAATACATTTAGGACTTATAGTTAGGTTTTTATGGTGGAGAATTAGTGAATCGTCATTCACTTACCTTCATATTATTTGCATGTTGGATTACGACATCCCTTTTTCTAATATGTAAATATTGTTGTTGGATCCTAGCCCTAATTTTCTCATTGGATGATAATTAGGGATTCATAATCTAATCTATCTTTGTCCTTTCTAATTGTAAACGTCGAACGCAAACAACGCTGCTGCTAGTTCTTTCACATTGATGAGCCTTTGTCAAAAGGTCACTTTCGATGGGACGAACTTTAGCGAATGGATAAGATACATTCGCACCATTGCTCGCTATGAGGATAAGGAGTATGTCCTCGATGAGAAGCTCGAGAAAATTAACCCTGAAATCGCTACTCCGGCTGAAATGACCGCTTTTGAAACTCATGAGCGCGATGCAACGAAGGTACATTGCATCATGATAGCCACCACTAACTCCGAATTCCAAAAGTCCTATGAGTACATGTACCCGTACGAGATGCATCAAGACTTATTGGAGAGATACCACCAAAACGCGAGACAAGAGCGTTATGAGATTTTCACTAACATGATTTCCGCTAAGATGGGTCATGGAGAATCTCTTACCGTGCACCTGCAAAAGATGCAAATGTATGTTGACCGCCTTCGCAAGTTAAATGTTGACTTCGGGGAAGACTTGGCGATCGACATGGTGCTTCACTGTTTGCCTCTGAGCTACAATCAAGTTAGGATGACCTACCACATGAACAAAGAGGAGGTCACCCTAAGAAAACTCCAAGGTCTCTTGAGGGTCGCTGAGAGCAACTTCAAAGACAAGTCTGTTGCACCAACTCCCAATCCACCCGTTGCTCCTGTCTTGGCTATTGGTCAAGGGAAGGGAAAGAAGAGGAAGACTTCGTCTAAGAACTATCGCAAGGTTAAAGCCCGAGATGGTGCCTCTTCTTGTGGGACCAAAGTTGATCCTGTTAAGCCCTGCCCTAACCCAAAGGAGGCAGAGTGCCACCACTACCATAAGATAGGACATTGGAAGAGAAGCTGCCCAGAGTACCTGCAAGCCATCAAGGAAGGAAAGATCAAGCCATCTTTCGCAGGTATATACACAATTAAATCTAACGATTCTAATCATGCTATTTCTTGGGTTCTTGATACTGGTTGTGGTTATCACATTTGTTCTAATGTGCAGGGACTAAGAAGAAGTAGGGATGTGGAGCAAGGAAGGATCAATCTAATCATGGGGAACAGAAGATCGTCGCCTGTGACCAAGATTGGAGTGTATTCTTTACTGCTTAGGAATAATTTATGTTTATATTTGAACAATTGTTGCTATTCGCCAGAAATGGCTAGAAACATCATTTCATTTCATGGTTTGTTTAGACAAGGTTTTAGATTTTCTTTTAATAATGAGAATGGTTCTATTTTAGCTTATCTAAATGGTGTCTTTTATTTTGAAGCTATACCATGTAATGGAATATATGAAACTGTTATGATTGTTGATAACTTAGGAAATGATGTTTTGAACATAGATTCTTCCAATAGTATGGATAGAGCATCCTTGTGGCACTGTCGTCTTGGACATGTCAACAAGAAACGCATAGCCCAACTCCAAAAGGATGGAGTGTTGGAGTCATTCGACCTTAGGGAAGATGACACGTGCGAGTCTTGTTTACTTGGAAAGATGACTAAGTCACCATTCACAAGTACTTGCGAAAGGGGTGAGGGTCTATTGGACCTAATACATACCTGGACCGTTTAGATCAACCACGAAGGATGGGAACCGCTTCTACGTGACTTTTACCGATGACTATAGTAGATATGGGTATATCTATTTAATCAAGCAAAAGTCAGAAACTTTTGAAAAGTTCAAAGAGTTCAAGAATGAAGTGGAGAATCAATTGGGCAGGAAAATCAAGATGCTTCGATCCGATCGAGGAGGAGAGTACCTAAGTCTTGAATTCCACGATTATCTCAAGGAGTGTGGAATAGTTTCACAATTGACGCCTCCTAGGACACCGCAGTTGAATGGTGTGGCAGAAAGGCATAATCGAACCTTGTTGGACATGGTTCGCTCTATGATGAGTCATGTTTCACTACCTATCTCTTTTTGGGGGTATGACTTAGAGACTGCCGCCCATATCCTTAACCGAGTCCCTACTAAGAAGGTTGCCAAAACACCTCACTAGATGTGGACAGGGAAAGCTCCCTCGTTCGCACATATCAAGGTTTGGGGTTGCGAGGCTTTCGTAAAACGAGATACTCACGACAAGCTCGAACCTCGTAGTGAGCGATGTATTTTCATCGGCTACCCGCAGAAATCCTTTGGATATCTCTTCTATAGACCGAAGGACAATGTTGTCTTCGTTGCGAGGAGAGGAGTTTTCCGAGAGCGAGAACTCATAAGCCAAGGAGACAGTGGGAGGAAAATTGAACTTGAAGAGATTCAAGAGTCGATAGATGAAGGAACCTCTACCACTAGCACTCAACCCGAGGAGGAAACTCCGGTTGAACCGATTGAAGAATCCTTACCTCTTAGACGTTCCGATAGAGTTAGAGTTCAACCCCATTTTTATGGTTTTCATATTACTACCGAAGGGGACACGTATATTAGTGATGGTACACTAATAAATCTTGATGAACCTAATAGCTATAAAGAAGCCATGGCAGGCCCGGAGTCTGCAAAATGGAAAGAGGCAATGGATAGCGAGATCCAATCCATGTATGATAACCAAGTTTGGAATTTGGTTGATAATGTGCCCAGACGTAAGACCGTTGGGTGCAAATGGATCTTCAAGAAGAAGACTGACGTGGATGGAAACGTACACACATATAAAGCGCGATTGGTCGCGAAGGGCTTTACTCAAACTCCCGGAGTTGACTATGATGAGACCTTCTCACCAGTTGCGAAGATAAAATCGATTAGAGTGATGCTAGCGATTTCCGCATTTCATGATTATGAGATTTGGCAAATGGATGTCAAGACCGCTTTCCTTAATGGAAAGTTGGCTGAGGATGTTTACATGGCTCAGCCAGAGGGGTTTGTGGATCCGAAGCATCCGAATAGAGTGTGTAAGCTTGAGAAGTCAATTTATGGACTTAAGCAAGCGTCTCGCAGATGGAATCTTTGCTTCGATGAGAAAGTCAAAGAGTTTGGATTTGTACGAAGCGAAGATGAATCTTGTGTATATGTCAAAGACAGTGGGATTATAGTAAGCTTCCTCGTTCTATATGTCGATGACATATTACTCATAGGAAACGACATCCCGACTCTGCAGGAGGTTAAGTCCTGGCTCGGGAAGTGCTTCACTATGAAGGACCTCGGAGAGGCTTCTTACATTTTGGGAATAAGGATTGTAAGAGAAAGAAGTAAGAGACTAATTGGACTTAGTCATAACACTTACGTAGAGAAGGTACTAAAGCGTTTTAGTATGGAAAACTCGAAGAAGGGAGAATTATCGATACAAAGTAATGCCAAGTTGAATAAGACTCAAAGTCCGAGTACCGAAGCTGAAATAGCAGAAATGAGCCGAGTACCATACGCTTCCGCAGTTGGCTCAATCATGTACGCTATGACTTGTACTCGCCCTGATGTAGCCTTTGCTTTGAGCATGGTTAGTAGATATCAAGGGAACCCTGGCAGAGCCCATTGGATTGCGGTGAAGAATATCCTTAAGTACCTTCGGAGGACGAAGGAATGGTTCCTGGTCCTCATAGGGAGTGATGACTTGAAGGTGCGAGGGTATAGTGACGCCAGTTTTCAGACCGACAGGGACAACTACCGTTCGCAGTCGGGCTGGGTCTTTACCCTGAATGGAGGAGCAGTGACTTGGAAAAGATCCAAGCAGGAAACCGTAGCTGATTCAACGTGCGAATCAGAGTACATTGCAGCGAGCGAAGCATCGAAGGAGGCAATATGGATGAAGAACTTCATCGGTGATCTTGGAGTTGTACCTGCCATAAAGGAGCCCATGGAGATTTTCTGTGATAACGAAGGAGCGGTTGCCTTGACCAAGGAACCGAGAGATCATGGTAAATCAAGACATATCTACAGAAAATATCACTTTATTAGACATCGTGTAGAAGAAGGAGAACTCGTAGTGAAGAGGATATCATCATAAGATAACCCAGCAGATCCGCTTACGAAGGGACTGAGTAGGGTTAAGCATTTGCAGCATGCTAGGAGTATTGGGCTGAAGGATGATATTAGCATAGATTAGATAGTAGTAGAAACGTGTAATAGATAAATGTAATTAACATTTGATGATTAAATAAAGGAGTTTTATTTATGAGTAATGTTACTATCTTATGTTAATTGTTTAACTATTGTTTCATTTTGCATGTTTTGACTTCTAGAATAATTGAATTTGTTAAGAATAATCGAATTATTCAAATTGTCCACAATCCTTCATATGTTGGAAGTAGATATGAATGAAGATTGTCGTGAATTGGTGCGTAGATTGTCTAAATGGTATTAGGCATAGCAAAAGATTGTTGCGACGTTCATGAGTGCTTATGAACTGGTTTTGAGCATTGGAACAAACCCGTGCTTGCTGGAATCACCTTATGGAATATAATGTAAAAGGGTGATCGCAAGACGATAATATCATATAGTCTTAAAACCTAGATATATGGTTTGTTATTTGTTAATTGATTGTACATTGATAATGCGAAAACGCATCAGTAACTCGGTGTCATAAAACGCATTGTTGTGTATAGTTGGTTAATGAATAAGTAAATGCATATAAGTCGAAGTTTATCTGTAACTTTTATCCTAAGAAGGTAAAAGCGATATCTCGGCCGCTCGATGATTTGATTTGACTTATGTGCCAGGCCCGGTCAGAACTGAATTGATGTGTTCAATTAAGTTCTATGTCAAATAAATCAGAGATCGAGAAACCTAAATGATTGACTAATCATTCCATAGAACTGTCAGCATGATATCTAACAGAGGACTGTACGATCCATTATATAAAGGACAAGATTGATTAGATCAAAGTTTGACAGCGTCTTTGAGAGCTACGATTGCAAATCGAATTGTACCTATGCATATAGTTACTAGACTTATCCAAGTGGGAGACTGTTGGAATAGTGTCTAAGGCTGCAACTATATTAGGCAAGTATTTGACCCGATTGTGCATGGTCCTTTTGGGTTGCCTTCACCATAGCAACTTGATAGGATGATTTATTAAGAGAGAATAAATATTATTAATATATTATGAGAATAATATAAAGAATAATAATATTGTTATTTGATTAATATAAGTCATAAATTAATTGGTATTAATTTGGTGACTTAAATAGATTAATTAAATAAGAGGGTATAAACTGTCAATTGTTTGATAGTTAAACTTTAGACTGTAAATCCTTATTGGATAGAGGATGGACGAATTCTAGAAGCTAGGGATAGCTTAAAATCATCCAACGTTATCTAAGGAATGGATTTGGATTGCTTTAAGGAAAGATTATCCAACTAGGGTTTAAGTTGTAACCCTTAAGGAGTCTACAAGTATAAATAGACCCTATGGCAAAGGGAAATCGGCATCTCATCTCAAGTAGAGAATCCCTGGCCGAATTTCCTCCCCTCTCCTCTCTCTCTAATCATCCTCCTTGCTATTTGGTGTTTCTAAGCCATTAAAGGAGTGACAATTGTGACTCTAGAGCTCCAAGACAACAAGATCAAACAAGAGATTCAAAGGTATGCTTCTAGATCTGATTTTGTATTGTTTTATACCTAATTAGTCATTAGAAGTCTTGGATTCAAAGCATGTTTAATTAGAAAGCCTAGATCCAAGCATTAGGGTTTTGCATGCACACATAGGAAAGTTCTTATGGCGAAAACCCATCACTGGTATCAGAGCCTAGCTTGGTTTCTATTAAATTGTTGCTTGTTTGTTTGAAACTTAACTGCAAAATTCGTTTTTTTTGTGTTTCTGAGTCATGGACTCGGCGAGTTCCATAGTGGACTCGGCGAGTTGGCCAGACTCGGCGAGTCCCTTGGTGCACTCGGCGAGTCCAAGCGTCAGGAAACGCCAGATTCGGGATGTCTTCATGATTATCTTATGGAAACTTACCTTAATCATATTAGATCAACCCTAATCCGATTTTTTGATATATATGACTATAATCTTGATCTAATTAAAGATATTTATCAACTAATAAAATATTTAATTTCCTTATATGATAATTAATTAATTATTTTGATTAAATTGGTAATTATCTTGCAAGAAATCTTGAATAAATCAAATATAGATAATTAAGAAATTAATTGTTAATTAGAATTATTTGTTATTTGATCCTCCATGCTTTTAAATGTTTAAAACTTGTCCTCAAGTTTTGAAATTTATGTTTTGTGGTTAAAAGTTTTAATTTAGACAATTTAAATTTCAAACCCTAAGTTTTTAAAAGTTTAAAATACAACCCTATACTAATATAATATTACAAGATTAATATATATATATATATATATATATATATATATATATATATATATATATATATATATATGTAGAACTAAAATGCTAGTCTTACCGTTAGTAGGCCTCATTCACGAAGCCGATCTGTAAGGTGGGTATAAGGTTACGGCCTATAAAATGATGCTTAATGGGTGTACACGCACACCCACTGCTTGCTTGATCGGTGGAGGGTCGTTAGCCGAACGGGTAGGATAGGGCAACCTCATCCTCTCATTAAAAGTATAATATGAAATACAAAGTAACTGCACATATTTTTTAAATTTCCCAATCTTAGTTACTTTGGGAAAAGTGAATTGATGCAATCCCATGAAATTACACTTTGCACCCTTGCTAAGAAGTTAGTGGAGCGTGTGTAGTTTACCGGCACACTAATTGGTTCTAAGCAAAGGTGGCAAAGGGTGATTCATTGTTTATCATAGTTTGATGGAGCGTGTGTGGTTTACCGGCACATCGAATAGGTGATCGTTACAATGAAGGCACCATGTGAATTTGCATGGTAATTCACACCCGCTTTGTGATCCTCGGTATCCCAGTCAGAAACAAGAGGGGCATATCGAGATTTAAACATGCCATTGAATAGTTTCAACGAATCTCATCCGAACCTACGAATTCTCAATACATTTAGGACTTATAGTTAGGTTTTTATGGTGGAGAATTAGTGAATCGTCATTCACTTACCTTCATATTATTTGCATGTTGGATTACGACATCCCTTTTTCTAATATGTAAATATTGTTGTTGGATCCTAGCCCTAATTTTCTCATTGGGTGATAATTAGGGATTCATAATCTAATCTATCTTTGTCCTTTCTAATTGTAAACGTCGAACGCAAACAACGCTGCTGCTAGTTCTTTCACATTGATGAGCCTTTGTCAAAAGGTCACTTTCGATGGGACGAACTTTAGCGAATGGATAAGATACATTCGCACCATTGCTCGCTATGAGGATAAGGAGTATGTCCTCGATGAGAAGCTCGAGAAAATTAACCCTGAAATCGCTACTCCGGCTGAAATGACCGCTTTTGAAACTCATGAGCGCGATGCAACGAAGGTACATTGCATCATGATAGCCACCACTAACTCCGAATTCCAAAAGTCCTATGAGTACATGTACCCGTACGAGATGCATCAAGACTTATTGGAGAGATACCACCAAAACGCGAGACAAGAGCGTTATGAGATTTTCACTAACATGATTTCCGCTAAGATGGGTCATGGAGAATCTCTTACCGTGCACCTGCAAAAGATGCAAATGTATGTTGACCGCCTTCGCAAGTTAAATGTTGACTTCGGGGAAGACTTGGCGATCGACATGGTGCTTCACTGTTTGCCTCTGAGCTACAATCAAGTTAGGATGACCTACCACATGAACAAAGAGGAGGTCACCCTAAGAAAACTCCAAGGTCTCTTGAGGGTCGCTGAGAGCAACTTCAAAGACAAGTCTGTTGCACCAACTCCCAATCCACCCGTTGCTCCTGTCTTGGCTATTGGTCAAGGGAAGGGAAAGAAGAGGAAGACTTCGTCTAAGAACTATCGCAAGGTTAAAGCCCGAGATGGTGCCTCTTCTTGTGGGACCAAAGTTGATCCTGTTAAGCCCTGCCCTAACCCAAAGGAGGCAGAGTGCCACCACTACCATAAGATAGGACATTGGAAGAGAAGCTGCCCAGAGTACCTGCAAGCCATCAAGGAAGGAAAGATCAAGCCATCTTTCGCAGGTATATACACAATTAAATCTAACGATTCTAATCATGCTATTTCTTGGGTTCTTGATACTGGTTGTGGTTATCACATTTGTTCTAATGTGCAGGGACTAAGAAGAAGTAGGGATGTGGAGCAAGGAAGGATCAATCTAATCATGGGGAACAGAAGATCGTCGCCTGTGACCAAGATTGGAGTGTATTCTTTACTGCTTAGGAATAATTTATGTTTAGATTTGAACAATTGTTGCTATTCGCCAGAAATGGCTAGAAACATCATTTCATTTCATGGTTTGTTTAGACAAGGTTTTAGATTTTCTTTTAATAATGAGAATGGTTCTATTTTAGCTTATCTAAATGGTGTCTTTTATTTTGAAGCTATACCATGTAATGGAATATATGAAACTGTTATGATTGTTGATAACTTAGGAAATGATGTTTTGAACATAGATTCTTCCAATAGTATGGATAGAGCATCCTTGTGGCACTATCGTCTTGGACATGTCAACAAGAAACGCATAGCCCAACTCCAAAAGGATGGAGTGTTGGAGTCATTCGACCTTAGGGAAGATGACACGTGCGAGTCTTGTTTACTTGGAAAGATGACTAAGTCACCATTCACAAGTACTTGCGAAAGGGGTGAGGGTCTATTGGACCTAATACATACCTGGACCGTTTAGATCAACCACGAAGGATGGGAACCGCTTCTACGTGACTTTTACCGATGACTATAGTAGATATGGGTATATCTATTTAATCAAGCAAAAGTCAGAAACTTTTGAAAAGTTCAAAGAGTTCAAGAATGAAGTGGAGAATCAATTGGGCAGGAAAATCAAGATGCTTCGATCCGATCGAGGAGGAGAGTACCTAAGTCTTGAATTCCACGATTATCTCAAGGAGTGTGGAATAGTTTCACAATTGACGCCTCCTAGGACACCGCAGTTGAATGGTGTGGCAGAAAGGCATAATCGAACCTTGTTGGACATGGTTCGCTCTATGATGAGTCATGTTTCACTACCTATCTCTTTTTGGGGGTATGACTTAGAGACTGCCGCCCATATCCTTAACCGAGTCCCTACTAAGAAGGTTGCCAAAACACCTCACTAGATGTGGACAGGGAAAGCTCCCTCGTTCGCACATATCAAGGTTTGGGGTTACGAGGCTTTCGTAAAACGAGATACTCACGACAAGCTCGAACCTCGTAGTGAGCGATGTATTTTCATCGGCTACCCGCAGAAATCCTTTGGATATCTCTTCTATAGACCGAAGGACAATGTTGTCTTCGTTGCGAGGAGAGGAGTTTTCCGAGAGCGAGAACTCATAAGCCAAGGAGACAGTGGGAGGAAAATTGAACTTGAAGAGATTCAAGAGTCGATAGATGAAGGAACCTCTACCACTAGCACTCAACCCGAGGAGGAAACTCCGGTTGAACCGATTGAAGAATCCTTACCTCTTAGACGTTCCGATAGAGTTAGAGTTCAACCCCATTTTTATGGTTTTCATATTACTACCGAAGGGGACACGTATATTAGTGATGGTACACTAATAAATCTTGATGAACCTAATAGCTATAAAGAAGCCATGGCAGGCCCGGAGTCTGTAAAATGGAAAGAGGCAATGGATAGCGAGATCCAATCCATGTATGATAACCAAGTTTGGAATTTGGTTGATAATGTGCCCAGACGTAAGACCGTTGGGTGCAAATGGATCTTCAAGAAGAAGACTGACGTGGATGGAAACGTACACACATATAAAGCGCGATTGGTCGCGAAGGGCTTTACTCAAACTCCCGGAGTTGACTATGATGAGACCTTCTCACCAGTTGCGAAGATAAAATCGATTAGAGTGATGCTAGCGATTGCCGCATTTCATGATTATGAGATTTGGCAAATGGATGTCAAGACCGCTTTCCTTAATGGAAAGTTGGCTGAGGATGTTTACATGGCTCAGCCAGAGGGGTTTGTGGATCCGAAGCATCCGAATAGAGTGTGTAAGCTTGAGAAGTCAATTTATGGACTTAAGCAAGCGTCTCGCAGATGGAATCTTTGCTTCGATGAGAAAGTCAAAGAGTTTGGATTTGTACGAAGCGAAGATGAATCTTGTGTATATGTCAAAGACAGTGGGATTATAGTAAGCTTCCTCGTTCTATATGTCGATGACATATTACTCATAGGAAACGACATCCCGACTCTGCAGGAGGTTAAGTCCTGGCTCGGGAAGTGCTTCACTATGAAGGACCTCGGAGAGGCTTCTTACATTTTGGGAATAAGGATTGTAAGAGAAAGAAGTAAGAGACTAATTGGACTTAGTCATAACACTTACGTAGAGAAGGTACTAAAGCGTTTTAGTATGGAAAACTCGAAGAAGGGAGAATTATCGATACAAAGTAATGCCAAGTTGAATAAGACTCAAAGTCCGAGTACCGAAGCTGAAATAGCAGAAATGAGCCGAGTACCATACGCTTCCGCAGTTGGCTCAATCATGTACGCTATGACTTGTACTCGCCCTGATGTAGCCTTTGCTTTGAGCATGGTTAGTAGATATCAAGGGAACCCTGGCAGAGCCCATTGGATTGCGGTGAAGAATATCCTTAAGTACCTTCGGAGGACGAAGGAATGGTTCCTGGTCCTCATAGGGAGTGATGACTTGAAGGTGCGAGGGTATAGTGACGCCAGTTTTCAGACCGACAGGGACAACTACCGTTCGCAGTCGGGCTGGGTCTTTACCCTGAATGGAGGAGCAGTGACTTGGAAAAGATCCAAGCAGGAAACCGTAGCTGATTCAACGTGCGAATCAGAGTACATTGCAGCGAGCGAAGCATCGAAGGAGGCAATATGGATGAAGAACTTCATCGGTGATCTTGGAGTTGTACCTGCCATAAAGGAGCCCATGGAGATTTTCTGTGATAACGAAGGAGCGGTTGCCTTGACCAAGGAACCGAGAGATCATGGTAAATCAAGACATATCTACAGAAAATATCACTTTATTAGACATCGTGTAGAAGAAGGAGAACTCGTAGTGAAGAGGATATCATCATAAGATAACCCAGCAGATCCGCTTACGAAGGGACTGAGTAGGGTTAAGCATTTGCAGCATGCTAGGAGTATTGGGCTGAAGGATGATATTAGCATAGATTAGATAGTAGTAGAAACGTGTAATAGATAAATGTAATTAACATTTGATGATTAAATAAAGGAGTTTTATTTATGAGTAATGTTACTATCTTATGTTAATTGTTTAACTATTGTTTCATTTTGCATGTTTTGACTTCTAGAATAATTGAATTTGTTAAGAATAATCGAATTATTCAAATTGTCCACAATCCTTCATATGTTGGAAGTAGATATGAATGAAGATTGTCGTGAATTGGTGCGTAGATTGTCTAAATGGTATTAGGCATAGCAAAAGATTGTTGCGACGTTCATGAGTGCTTATGAACTGGTTTTGAGCATTGGAACAAACCCGTGCTTGCTAGAATCACCTTATGGAATATAATGTAAAAGGGTGATCGCAAGACGATAATATCATATAGTCTTAAAACCTAGATATATGGTTTGTTATTTGTTAATTGATTGTACATTGATAATGCGAAAACGCATCAGTAACTCGGTGTCATAAAACGCATTGTTGTGTATAGTTGGTTAATGAATAAGTAAATGCATATAAGTCGAAGTTTATCTGTAACTTTTATCCTAAGAAGGTAAAAGCGATATCTCGGCCGCTCGATGATTTGATTTGACTTATGTGCCAGGCCCGGTCAGAACTGGATTGATGTGTTCAATTAAGTTCTATGTCAAATAAATCAGAGATCGAGAAACCTAAATGATTGACTAATCATTCCATAGAACTGTCAGCATGATATCTAACAGAGGACTGTACGATCCATTATATAAAGGACAAGATTGATTAGATCAAAGTTTGACAGCGTCTTTGAGAGCTACGATTGCAAATCGAATTGTACCTATGCATATAGTTACTAGACTTATCCAAGTGGGAGACTGTTGGAATAGTGTCTAAGGCTGCAACTATATTAGGCAAGTATTTGACCCGATTGTGCATGGTCCTTTTGGGTTGCCTTCACCATAGCAACTTGATAGGATGATTTATTAAGAGAGAATAAATATTATTAATATATTATGAGAATAATATAAAGAATAATAATATTGTTATTTGATTAATATAAGTCATAAATTAATTGGTATTAATTTGGTGACTTAAATAGATTAATTAAATAAGAGGGTATAAACTGTCAATTGTTTGATAGTTAAACTTTAGACTGTAAATCCTTATTGGATAGAGGATGGACGAATTCTAGAAGCTAGGGATATCTTAAAATCATCCAACGTTATCTAAGGAATGGATTTGGATTGCTTTAAGGAAAGATTATCCAACTAGGGTTTAAGTTGTAACCCTTAAGGAGTCTACAAGTATAAATAGACCCTATGGCAAAGGGAAATCGGCATCTCATCTCAAGTAGAGAATCCCTGGCCAAATTTCCTCCCCTCTCCTCTCTCTCTAATCATCCTCCTTGCTATTTGGTGTTTCTAAGCCATTAAAGGAGTGACAATTGTGACTCTAGAGCTCCAAGACAACAAGATCAAACAAGAGATTCAAAGGTATGCTTCTAGATCTGATTTTGTATTGTTTTATACCTAATTAGTCATTAGAAGTCTTGGATTCAAAGCATGTTTAATTAGAAAGCCTAGATCCAAGCATTAGGGTTTTGCATGCACATATAGGAAAGTTCTTATGGCTAAAACCCATCAGATTCAGGTGGATGACCGCCTGAATTATATTGAGAGACCGATGACGATTCTTGACCGGAAGACAAAAACCTTGAGGAACAAGGTTTTTGAGTTCGTGAAAGTCCACTAGGAGTATTGCAAAGGTTCAAAATGGAAATGTGAGCCAGAGGATGAGATGAGGGAGCACTACCTGGAGTTATTTGGGTCAGCGAACTTCAAGGATGAAGTCTGATTTAAGTGCGGGAGAATTGTAACATCCGGACCTTGAAGGTACTAAAATTCATTCATTCTTTTGTTTTGCATTATGAGCATCCTCACGACGTGAGATCTTGGGGTTCACGACGTGAGGGACCATTAACCCGTTGACTCGCATTTTGGAGACTCACAACGTGTGGCATTAGGTCTCACGCTGTGAGGAATAAGGTCTCACGACATGAGCGTGGATTAATGACCCCAAACACTATTTTTTGGGTATTTAAGAGAATGAGAGGCTAGGGTTACCCATCCTCAGCCTCTCTCTCCCTCTAAGCCTCTAGAAAACCCAAATCTCAACTCTCTTGAAGTCCTTATGAATTTTGAGCTATTTGAAGCATTCTTTAGTGGTTTTTGGTTCTTTGAAGTGGATGAAGGCCTTGGTTGAGCAACCTCTTGGTGTTTTGGCTCCTACCTTGCAATCTTTTTGAGTTTTTGGACCATTGTAAGTCTTAAAGCTTGGACCTTTCTACCCTTTTCATTCTAGATCTAAGTTATAAGCTCCTTTTTGCATGATTGGGTGGGATTGCTTCCATGGGATCCATAAAGTTGGCAACTTTATGGATCATTGATTCATTCTCTATAATATAGTCTTTCGATTTGAGTTTTGGTGTAGTTTGAGACTCCATGTTTGAGTCTAGATCTCATTTTCCCCACTCTTCGCCTAGTAAGAGTTTGAGTCATGCATTGGAAATGCATGAATGAAAAGCTACATTTTTTGTCATCCTTTGGGTAAAGGAAGACCCTCTGAAAAGTCCCAAGTTATGGCTGTAAGGAATAAGAGCTTAATGCTTTAAGTTGGTCAGTGCAGATCTCACGACGTGAGGATTAAGACCGTCGTGTCATGAGGATGTTGTCCATCCCGACTAGTTTTTCCGAGTTTGATCACGACGTTAAACAGGGTAAAGTCACGACATGACAGGGACTGGAACCTTCTTGATGGGCTGAGTTGACTCGTTGAATCGGGACTGGGTTGAGTTGGTGCTCACGACATGACCATGGGCTGGTCATGTGACATCCCCAATTTCACGGCCCGAAAAGACCGATTTTTTTATGCTTTATTTGAAAATCATAGTATATTTTTAAAGAAATATATTGCGGAATTTGTTCCCAGAAAAATATGATAAATATATTATTAAAGCATTTTCGAAGAAATGTATTTTGTTCATATTAAAACTTTGGGATGTCATCGTCAATACTGAAACATAAGCATAAACAGACCTTACATTTATTTACACTAGTGATCTACATCTCTTTTAAGCTCTCAGTGTAAAGTAGCTTCGTATCGATACCTGTGATACAAATAAACTGAGTGGGTCAGGTTGGTAAACCTGGTGAGTACATAGGGATTTCAATCACACAATGTTATATCATATATATATATATATATATATATATATATATATATATATATATATATATATATATATATATATATATAGAACTCACAAAATATACAATTCCACCATATATAAGCAACTTTACTCTACCCTATCAATCCTCACAACGACACGATCTATACTCTCAGATCTTAAATTTACCTCTTTACCTAATCCATACTCCTGGATCTAAAAGTTACCTCTTTACCTAATCCATACTCTCGGATCTAAAATCTAACTCTTTACCTAATCCATACTCCCGGATCTACAATTTACCTCTTTACCTAATCCATACTCCTAGATCGGGTATGTCTAATCCATACTCCCAGATCAATAATTGTGCCTATTTCATACTCTCGGACTAGGGAAAATTAACTATGTCTTAATCCATACTCCCGAATTAATATTAAATAACTTATGCCTTAATCCATACTCCCGGATTAATAACAAATAACTATGTCTTAATCCATACTCTCGGATTAATAACAAATAACTTATGTCTTAATCCATACTCCCGGATTAATAACAAATAACTTATGTCTTAATCCATACTCTCGGATTAATAACTACTCTCAAACTAAGGACAATAGACTAAGTATAATTCATACTCTCGAAAAACACCTACATGTTACGAGTCTGCTAACGTTCCACTGGACTGTCTAGAATAGTCTGTGGTCGTTGTCTATACTCTACTAGATGACTAGATCATTTTAAACATAGAGACTTCTCATCAGTTTTTATTTCAACACACATCACCTAATTCATCTACCCATGTTTTACCCTACATATTTGAAGATATAAAATACATATATAGTTTAAATCAATTAAAACATGTATAAAATTGTTCATCCATCAAAGATAGCAAGTATACATATAATTTGCACACATAGCACATAATATATATTAAATATTTCATATCTATGTGTAAGATTAAAGGGACTATGCATTCACCTGATAAGATGGTGATTGGACAACACTTCGTCCCTAAAAACAATATTTTTTGATGAAACTGGGAGGTTTGCTAAAAAACCGGGCTTCACGCGGGCAAAGTTTCGACTCGAAAAACTCTTTTTCTTGGAGACTTCGGGGCTCCGGGCTTTCTTCGGGTGTTAGCGGGTTCCCTAGGCTTTGGGGGTGTTAGGATAGTTTTAGAGAGAATAAAGGGTGTAAAAGTGTAAGATTTGTAAACAAAATCCGGACAACTTCGCTTTCTATTAATAGTATCTGAAATCTGAATTATGCTGCTCGTAAACTTCATGTATGCGGGGCGTACTGCCTTATGATGCTCTACGCTGGGTGTACCATGATACGTGGCTTCGGCCGTGTCAAGTGTGCGAGATACATGTTGCATGCGAGGGAGTAGGCGACGTGGCCAATCTCGGACCGTGTACATGACTACGCTGAGCGTACTCCGATTTTTCAAACTTCAATAATCCGTAACATTCGCATACAAGCTCCGTTTTTGACGTTCTTTATATCCATGTGTAGGTGAGACTGTGCTCTACAACTCTCGTTTAGAATCTGTCGGCTAATTTTGATTTTATTTTTAAAGTTATATTTTTAACAGGCCGGGATAGGAAAAATCCGTAAAAAATTTATAACTTCTTCATCCGACGTTCGTTTTCATCTGTCTTTTTACTGTTAAACTACTATCGATGAGATCTTCGATTCTCGTTTAGGTTATGTTGCCTAAAAATCGCTCGATCTATAATTCGAATTCCAGGCTGCATACTGCTACGCCAAATCTTAGAAAATTCATAACTTCCTCATACGAAGTCAGATTTGGACATTCTTTTTATGAAAGCTCTCAGTTTAATGTATACTATGAATTTAATTTATATCACTATGGCTAAAAAGCAATTTATCGTAAATTCACTTTTTACGTCACACAGCGTAATGCCGGTTCTGTCGTGAAACTTCGACAGGTCATAACTTCTTTGTTATAACTCGGATTTTGGTATTCTTTATATCTCTGGAATCCTTGTTTCGACCACTACACCTTTCTTCATAGATATCCACTTTATCTAACATTTTAATTTCGACGCTTATTTTTATCCTTACTTTATTATATCATCATAATTAAATATAAGACACATAAATTCACATAATTCATTCTTATTACTTCAAAACGAGTTCCAATGGTTGACCTAAACTATTACATCATCTTTAATGCCTAGCCTAGAAACACAGGCGTTACAGGTCATGACGTAAGGACCGGCTGTTGGAGTTTGGACCGTTGACCTTGGGCTATGTTGGGGCATAATATTTCTGGTTTTGGGCTTTTTGTCTAGAATATTGGCCTTTCATGGATTTAGGCCCATGATGGGTTTTAGGCCCAATTTGGAAGACTGGGCCATGATTGGACTTTGGGTTGCCATTTAGGATTTGGGCCTTTTGAGTATTTGGGTTGGGCCTTGGCTTTAGGCCAAGTTAGAAAACGGTTAAAATTTTCTTTTACCCTATTCTGGGCTAAGCAGTTTAGACTCTTGATTTCGAGTCAAGATCCAATTATTAGTTGGATATTGTTTTGTGATGATAGCACGAGGATTTTTACAGACCAGCAGACAGAGATTCGTTTGAGTGTTTCAACAGCTAGATGTGAGTTTCCTCACTTTGTTTTAGCGGGTCGAAGGCACCAATGCCGGCCCATGGTTGTTATGTTAGGATGCTAGATGTCTGCATGACTCTTGTGTGTTTTATGTGCTCGTATGCTTATTGGGCAGGGCCCGATGACCATTATGTGTGCTATGTATCTTTGTGATTATTGCATGTGTTATGTGTTTATATGTTTACATGTTTTTATGTATTTCTGACGGGGCCCGATGTCGGGCGAGGCCTTATGACTGACATATCTGTATACCGATGAGGGATCGATGTTGGGTCAGGCCCATTATGTGATTATTATGTATGATATATGGTTTTTTGGGGAACTCACTAAGCTTTATGCTTACGGTTTTCAATTTATGTTTCAGGTACTTTTCGTTCGAAAGGGAAGAGCCTAGGATGATTGATGTGCACACACCATCTCGTTCCGCAGTTTATGATTACTCTGATGTTTCATGATGTATTTGTCACACTTTGTTCTACATTGATTTTATGATGATGTTTGGATTATAGTTTCATTATTTTAAAAACGAAATTTTTTTTTCTTAATATTGGGACGTTACATTACTGATTTTCAAGATGAGCTTCTCCAAAAGCATGGTTGCAGTATCCAGATGCCCAAACAAAATGATATGAACAATATGGTGGCATTTAAGATGATTGGTCGTGCTAACAACGTCTTTCCTAATTACTTTGTCTTTAAATTCTTCTTACGGTTCAGTGCTATCGGAGATAAGTAAACATTTCTATCCGTCGAGGTGGCCATGTTCTCGTACTAGAGGGAAAAATCTAAAGAATTAGCAAGACAAGTGGTTGTGAGTCAACCAAGACCGAGGCTACCACGGGTACTATCGGGGAAACCACTTTTTGGATGTTACCCCTAAGTTGTTTTCCCATAACCGGCCCATCACCGATATTTTGAAAGCTCTTCAAGTCGTTCTCGATGACTACACAAAGTACATCCTTGCCAACGATGGTATGAGCCCTAACTTGTGTGCTTGAGGGAAGATGTCGATCTTCTATACTGTAGTTGATGGTACTATTGCTTGTCCTATTCCCTTCTTCCTCCTCAACCCCCACCGTTTTTTCATTTTGGGTGAACCTGAAGGTGTCGTCATATATTTGTAGGTGTTAAGTCTCCCCTTTCGCTAGACTTCGTCCTTAGGAATCAGTACTAGGGGAAACTTGAGTATCGTGAGGGTGACCTTCACAGAACACTCCCTCCACCATGCAGACTTGATCACTTGGATGTGTCTCCTGCTTTGACAACACAACCCATGGAAGACTCTTCTGCAATCAACGACCACCATCCGTTGAATGTTCGGCCAATTTTTGTGGTGGCTTTCTCTACACCTGTTGATCCTCCTTGTGCTAAAGTGATACAAGATAGCAAAGATGATATTATTTCCAACGTCCAACGTGCTATGGCGAAAAGAAAAGCTATATTGGCTGTGGAGGAGTCATCTTCTGATGTTGAGGGTGCCGACATTGGGAGGTGCATAAAGTAACGACCCAAAATTTCCCATTTTCTTAGTTCAATTTTCTCTGATCTAGAGGGAGTTATGGTGATCGCTGATTATGACATTCAACAGTCTGAAAGGGCATTAAAGGCCGCTTGAGCAACCCATGTTTCCGATGAAGGTTATTCCCGAGCCTAGTGGTAGGAATGTTTCTCCTCAAACGAACCCTATCCCTGCTTCTTTGGAGGGAGACAATGGGGGAACATACCACATAACTCCTCTGGTAGGGATTTTACATGGTCTTATAGGCCCAAGTGTGGCTCCCTTTGTTCTTGGGTGAACTCTTGACAATGGTTCACGTTTGTCTATGCGTACAAACGCTATTGAGTTTTCTCGCCACGCTCTCCATCTTGTTTCTATTGTTGAAATGGACGCTATGGGTAGCAGCCCCCTTTCTCACAACATGTCTTATGTTGCAACTCAGACTATGTTTTATCTAGCTGATGGTTCTCGTCGTATCCATCGTATGAGTGAGATGTCGCTTTGTTAGCGAGCGAAGCTAGGCTCAAGTGGCAGGTTGCAGAGCTTGAGCTCATGGCTTTGAGCAAAGGTATACTCTTCTGATGGCGTAGATTATTTCCTTGGATGAGGTTCACTCAATTTTGGAGAATAAGGTGGTTTCCCTTACTTAGTATAATGAAGGTTTGATGATTCAAAATGAATGACTAGAGCGTGATGTTCTTGAACAAGACAAACTCGTTGAGGATGTCAGTGAGAAATTAGGGGTGGTGAGTAGGGATCTGGACTGGCTGCTTTGTGTAGGTGTTGTGCGTGTTATGGATAAATTAATTGAGCATCACGAGTTTGCAAGTGGTGTCCACCGTATCTGCCATGCAACGTTTATTGCCGGTGAAGAGGCTAGGTGGGTTGGGTTTAAGGCTGAGATTGATGCTGGGACCTATGACCCAGAGGCAAGCGACTCTCGTTCCATTCATACTATTGGGTTAGACGATGCACTTGTCAGATTCGCCACACTTGACTACATGTATCTGCTTGGTTTGGGCCGCCTTGACATCGTAGGCTTAAGGAAATTATGTGTGTTTGATGATGCAGACGAGATGGTGAACGAAGGGGGTAATGAGGTTGGGGGTGGTATTGTTATAGTTTTTAATGATGACGCTATGGGGGTGGTCGTGGAGATGATGATGGTGATGTAGGAGGCGGTGGTGGTAATGGAGATGGTGGGTAGGTTATCGTTGGAGTTTGATTTTTTTTATCTCTTTGTGCTACCCTTCAAGGTGAATTTTTTTATGAAGCTTTGTTGGTAGTTGTAGGCCCTGTGCGACATGTTTGATGGTTGTAAGACCTTCATAGCATGAACTTGTTGTTTGTTTTTTTCTTTGCCTTTTATTGTTTTTGGATGGTGCTTGATGTAGGTATGGGAATGGTTTGGTTTGTCTTCGCTTGTTTTGCCTCTTTAGTTGTTTGGATTTTTCTATTTTGTCTTTGGGGTTGATGCCCTAGGATTTTTTCCCTCGGTATTCATGATATGGGCTTAGCTTCCCCCACATCTTTTGTTTCACCATATCCCTATGTCCGGGCTTGTTGGCCAGTTCTAAGACGAGCTTGACTGTCAGACGTCTTTTAAGACTAATGTTATGACCCTTTTGAGTCTACCTTAATGTATTGTTTGCAAAGAAATACATTGAATATTGTAAAAGAAAGGATACACTAAGTGCTAATCTTTAGTCAGGGTGATCAGCCCAGCTGGTAATGTAGACATAAGGCGTTACAAGGTTGCAACCGTCCATTCTAGGTAGGGGTATTAACTTACAATCATCCCTTCTAAGTAGGGGTTAGCTTACTATCCTCCCTTCTAATAGGGGTTATCTTACAAATGCCCATTCTCAATAGGGATTTCCTTAAAATCATCACTTCTAAGTAGGGGTTCTATTCATTTCTAGTAGAAGAAACGCTTGAGGTTTCTAGCATTCCATGTTCTTGGAATTGCTCTTCCTTCCATTGTTTTGAGTGAATAGGACCCGTTTCGATACGCCTCGATGACCCTGTAAGGTCCCTCCCATGCTTTTCCTGGCTTTCCTCTTAGTAAGGCATGGATTGCTTCATTTCTATGAAAAACATAGTCTCCTACTTTGAGGGCTTGCTAATGCTTTCATTTTTTGTTTGTTTTAGGTATAGACTAGGAAATCCATCAAAGCAATATGCTCTATTGTACCAAACAGTTCTCAAGACAGCAAGACTTGTCATTGCCATCATCACATTATTGAAAGAACAAACTCGTGCATCAATGTTATCATTTTTTGAAGTCATAAAAATATTATCAGAATTTGACAAACATAACTTGCTCACATACCATCAAACCCCGCAATTGTATAAAGATATGTAGTTGTTCATGGCCAAATTATTTTACAAAAATTTGAAGAGTTCCTTGATGACACAATCAGAAGGTGTGTTTTTATGTTTGCACTTGAAGACAAAATGGAAAAAAGACATCACACCAAATGGTTAGTGAAGAAAAAGGCGATTTTAACAAAAGAAGAAAACATAAATCCAAGAGCATCCATAGGTCCTATAGATTCAAAAAGAAAGGCAATGCCTGCTACAACAAGAAGGGTGATTAACAGGATTTGGGGTGAGTATTACTCAAATTACTCACCAAAAGAAGTGAAGGAGGGCGATTTGGTAAAATTTTAAAATATAATTTAAAAGTAAAAGTGTTTTATGTGTTTTCTTCTAGGGAAGACAAGGGAACTATGAACATGAAGCTTGAGTTACTCACCTAATGCCTCTAAAGCTTGACCTTCCATTAAAGTTTTTTGCCTATAAATTTTGTCACTTATAAGTCATTTAGAATCAAAGGAAGTGTGGATATACATACACACACACACACACACACACATATATATATATATATATATATATATATATATATATATATATATATATCCATATTGAAACCTACAGTTGGAATAGAGGAGTGCCTCTCATTGTAAATAGTTGATTGATAGAAGCTTCCCATAGCTCAACTTCAGAATTCTTGAAGCCGACAACAATGTGTCATCCATCTGAGGTCGACTTAACGCTTGTAAAAGGGCCACTATGACCATTGTTTCTTAAAATTTCAAACGGGGTCACCTTTCAGAAGATTTATTTTTATCTACATCTATAAACCGACCAAAAAGACGAAAACCCACCAACCATTACAACAAAAAAGCACCAAGGAACAAAATTTGTCTAATTTACCATATTGTGAATGTGTAACGCATACCATTGATTCTTTAACCATGCTTTGATTTGTTTCAGCTTAATGTTAGAAAGAATTGGTCACTCACGAATGCTGCAACCTGATCATGC